>NW_004524594.1:22315221-22343712 GCF_000260255.1 Octodon degus | reverse complement strand
GGAAAGCTCAGCCCCAGGACAGCCGTGGGGGCAGCAAAAAATACAAGGAGTTCAAGTTTTAGGTCCCCAGACATGCTTGACCTTTTTAAGCCCTTTTTCTGGATGCTTGGACTTCATACATGGGACCCCAAGAGTGAGCTCTCCTGCTGTTCTTAAGGACTCTTCATTTCATGTTCTTATTTTAGACTTGTGACTTGTTTTGTAAATAAAGCTGCTTCCCAAGGAAAGAGATGAATATGTAACACTCTGGATCCTCCCTCATCACTTTTTAGCCCCTTCTGCAATCTTGGAATGCTTAGAATAGCATCTTACAACCCTTGGGCTGCCCCAGTGACCCAGGCAGGTAGTTGGATGGCCTGGGTTACAGATGTTAGAGCTGGGACTTCATGAAGCCAAAGCCAAAACTGAAATTATGGATGATTTACTACCCTACGTCCCCTCTGTGTAGGAAGGCTCTGGGGAAGTACCTCCAGGTCTGATTTGACCTTACTGCTTTATCCTTGGGGAGTAAAAATAGCCAGCTTAGTGCCCTGGCTGGGCTGGGGAAGTAACAGTGGGGTTGGGAAGTAGGCCAGGTCAGGCCTTCCTAATTGACCTTGTAGCAGAAAGTTAAGAGTCCTTAACATGAGAGAATGCTCAAAATCTTAATTGTCCTAGGCCCCTGGTGTTGTGTATGTATGTTTGTAGGCTAGAGATACATGCTTTCTCTAGGTTTCCCTGATCCTAAAAGCCTTTGACAGACTAGACTGGCTTGGCTCACAGGATCCTACAGGCATTTGCCAAGTGTGGGGGCCCAAAGTCCCACACCATTGTTGCACTACTAGTGTCTGTATTAGTACACCAAGGGAGGTATCAAGAGCGCTGGAGTTTTCAAGATAGTTTCTGGAACGGGGAGTGAAGGGTCCAACAGAAGATATGGCAACTGGTAGGCCTGGGAAGATGAGAATTCTAGAAAAACACTGAAGCACTCTGGACCTGGCCAGGCTTAGTTTAATTCACCCTTGTGCGGGCCTTTTGGTCCTTAGGTTCCTGAGCTCCCTGCCCTTGGGAAAGTAACATCACCACTCCCAGGTCCTGCTACACAGAGGTCACTGGTTACCACTGACTGCCAATCCCTTGTGTAGGGGGCAAAAAAGTCGAAGACAGAGCTGGGTCTGGGGGCGGTAGACAAAAGGCTTCCAGATCGCTTGCGACCGGCTGCACGTTCCTACTGCAGTCCCCCTCCCAGCCGGGGCCGCGCCCCGGAAAAGCGGGGTTTCCGGCCGACGAGACTGCAGTCGCCAAGAGACTGGGTGGGAGGAGAGAGAAGTGGGGGTAGGGGTAGGTAGGCCGACTATGGCTCGAGTTCCAGACTGGAGGAAAGGAAGGACGGGCGGGCGCGCGCCAGCTGCAGACTCTTCCAGGGGCTGCGTGCCCACAGCTCACCCGGCGCGAGCGCGCCAGGTCCCGCCCCTGGACGCCGGGCGGGGCCGCAGCCAGCGCTCCCCGCCTCCCCCCAGACACGCCCACCCAGTGTCTCGGCCGCGCGGGCCGCAACAGGCGGCGGGCGGGCGCGAGGATCGCGCGCCAGAGGCCCCGCGCGTGCGTGCAGACTAGCTGGCTGCTAGCGCTCGGCCCGGCGGGCTGAGGAGACACTCCGGGGCTAGCGCCGCCGCCGCGGGGGAAGCCGGGGACCCGCGGAAGCGTCGCTTTGGTCCGAGCTCGGCGCCCCCTCTTCTGGCTGGGCCATGGCGGAACGCGGAGGTCCGGGCGGTGGTCCTGGAGGGCTAGGGGGCAGCGGCAGTCAGCGGGGCTCCGGAGCCGCCCAGTCCCCGCAGCAGCCGCCTTCGTCTCAGCAGCCGACGCCGCAACAGCCGACGCCCCCCAAGCTGGCTCAGGCCACCTCGTCGTCCTCGTCTACATCAGCGGCGGTTGCTTCTTCCTCGTCCTCCTCCACCTCCACCTCCATGGCTGTCGCTGTGGCCTCGGGCCCCGCTCCTCCTGGCGCCACGGGGCCAGGCCGCACCCCTGCCCCAGTGCAGATGAATCTGTACGCCACCTGGGAGGTGGACCGGAGCTCTTCCAGCTGTGTCCCCAGGTGAGTGGCAAGGGAGGTGCGCCGGGCTAGGTCTGTCACAAACACCCGCCTCTCTCCTCCCTCCGGGTCCCATCGCCAGGGAGATGTCCCCCACTCCCGAACTCCCCTGGCCGGCCAGTGGCCAGGCCTGGCTTTAGCGGGGGCTCTTAAGATCGCTACTGCAGGGACCTGCCCTCTGCCGGCAACCCCACCTTCTGTCTGGCCTGGGACCATGTCTTCCCTACGGTGGACCTGGCCGGGCCTTGTGGACCCTGCACAGGGCCTTCCCTCGCCAAGTCTGATGGAATGTTGCCTTCCTGACGGTCGGTTTTCCCGAATAAGCCACTCTTTTTTTTTCTCCCTTGCCTGCGCCCGTGGGCTGTACATATGTTACACAGATGTGGTAGATGGCTTTTGATATTTCCCAGTGTTCTCGGACTATGCCAAACTCAGCTATCACTTCTAGGTAAAGCCTATATAGAGTAGCCCTTGGGGCTTTTAGTAGGCCTACTGTAACACACTTTCTGCCAGGACTGTGCATAGTTTTGGGGTCCTATTGAGTGTGCTCAGGTATATTTTTCACTCTTCTTCTAGGAACTGATCACAGTCTTTTAGCCTTGCGGGGCTCCATAAAATGACTGCCTTGTTCCTAAATTCAGTCTATTCCTCTGTTGGAACCATCTGGGAACTCCTATCAGCAAATTATTCCTGGATCAGCTAGGGGGATGTTTTCTGTTTCTGTACTGGCAAGGCTTTTCCAACTCTTTGGGACAGTGTGTGGTGTTTCATAGTCTATCCTGTGAATAAGACAGCCTGTGGAGCTGGCTGCATCCAGTAAGCCCAGAGAAGTGACTGGAGGTGTTCTTTTTGTCACCTCTAAACTGAGTTGATTCTGTTGCTTTGAAGTCTTGGACTCTGTAAGTCAGCTAGCCTAATGGTGGGCATATGGATATGTAAGCCAGAGTTAGGGGGTATTGTGGACTTCCACCCTCAACTTTATTTTTTTCTTTATTTTGAATAACATCATACACAAATAGGATGTGAAATATGACAAGAACATCTTTATTGTCATGCAGAATAAGAAATAGAACATTATCTCTTATGTGGAAACCTGCAGAGTGCCCCTTCCTAGCCCACATCCCCACTTCCCCCTACAAAATAAACACTTGAATTATGTTTATCATTTTCCTTGGCTTCTTTTTGACTGTAGTTTTGCTACATGTTTGCATCTCTAAACAACATGTTTTAGTGTATGTGCTGCTGAAGTGAACTCTAAACAGTATATCTTTTTAGTTATGAGTGCTTTGAAGTTTGTAGAAATGCTCTCTACTATATGTAGAGAGCAAACTGACTTGTTTTAGTTGTTTTTCAACTCAAATTTCTGAGAGTCATGGCTGTGGTTTTAAATGCTTTCATAATGGATAGTATTATATTGTATGAATGAATATTGAATTCTCTATTTGGTGAACATTTAGGTTTTTGCCTGCTTGTTAACACAAGCTGTAATGCTTAAATATTTTTTCCAGGACTCCTAATATTCTTGTGCAGCTTTAGGTAGTATTTGTATGTAAGGGTAGAATTGCTGTTCACAGGATGTAGATCTGGAGCGCCACTAGATAATGCTGGACTGTTTTTCATTTACTCTCCACTTCTCATACTTTTTGTTCATTTTTCACTGCACTAATATATACTTTCTTTTTTCCACTGTCTTGTTTTTAGGCAAATTAGGAGCTACATTAGGGCCGGGGATATAGCTCAGTGGCATAAGTGCCTGCCTGACAAGTGCAAGATACTGAGTTCAATCTTCAATACCAAAAAAAAAAAAAAAAAAAAAAAAAAGTATCAGTAGGAGCTACATTAGTTTGGTCAGCACTCTAGCACACCACCAAACTCTAGGTGTTTGTAGAGCTGCGTGTAGTGCTGCTCCTCTTAGTCCCAACATTTCTCTTTTTATATATAGGCTTATATCTATTGCTAAAGCAGACTGATCCACTGCTTCCAGATATAAAAGCTCTGTGCCCCTTCCTGCATGGGTTCATTGTTAGTAAAACATGCTTGCCCATTCTTCACATCCATCACTATGTTTGGTGATGTTTTGATAGTTGCCCTCTCTATCTTGGCTCGAAAAGACTGAAGTTGACTGGCAGGAAACTGCTACAGAGAGAAGCAAAATAACATCCCTGAGTGCTGTTGATTTTTGGTGTGATCCTTTGTCTCTTGATCATTGAAAATTCCATGTAATAAATGATTAGCCCTAGAAGCAGCAGAAATCCTGTTAAAATAGGTAATTATGCTAACTTGGTGTGGGAGGCATAAGCCATTTTGGTTTCCTGTACAGGATACATTAAGTTGTATCATGTTTACTGACTAGTCTTTGGCTGTCCTCAGACTTTGTTTTCCAGCCTTTACCTTTGTGCTGCCCAGCTCCTTGGGAAACACTTGTGCTTCTTGGAGCAGGCTGCTCTATCTTCAGGATGAAAAACAACACCCTGTGAGGAGAAAATGACCTGCTATTGGCTCTTCCAAGTATTGAGTCATCTAGTGAATTTGAGATCTCTTGGGTGTACTTGTTCATGTTGTTTTGAATATATTGGCACCATGCAGCTCTGTATAGCATGCAAAATATACTTTATCTTGTGAAAGTCCAATAAGACACAGATGTAAGAGCTATAGTGTCTTAGTAGTGTAAGCCTGGTGGTGAATCTGAAGTTAGGTGCACATAAGAACAACGTGGGAGTTGGTCTTTATCTAGTGCAGAGAAGTGGGGGTTGAGCAGTCAAGCATTAGGAAGGTCATGCTTTCTTTCTTGATGCCTGTGGAAATATAATTTGCTTTTGATAAAAATACAGTTTCCTTTATTAGATATTTAAGATAAGTGTTGCACTTATTTCTCAGATTTGTCTGTTTTTCTTTAACATCGAAATTCAGAATCTAGGGCCAGCCAAATAGCTCAGCGGATTAAAGTGCCTGCAAGCAGGCGCCGGGGCCAAGGGTTCAATCCCCAGGCCTGCTGTGCCATGCTAGCCCCGCCCCCCTGGGTGCGCTGAGATGGCAATTGAGACTGGGTGTGGTGGTGCACATCTGTAATCCCAGCTCTTGGGAGGCTATAAACAGGTGGATCACTACGAGTCCATTCTAGTAATGAGACCCTGAACACCCTGTAGACCCTTCCCTAAAATACAAAAAAAAAGAAAAAAAATCAGAATCCATAGTATTTTTAAGACTTTTTATAGCATAGCATACTGTGGCTTTACAATGACTTAATTGTTCATTTTATCGTCATTTTAACCCTCTACTCCCTAAATACTGAGGTTGGACCGGTATTACATCCCTAGCTCTTTTAGTTTATTTTGAGAGAGAGAGTCTCCTAAGTAGCCCAGGCTGGCTTGAACTTGTGATCCTCCTGCCACAGCCTCCCAGAGTGCTGTGATTACAAATGTGAATTACCATGCCCAGCTTTTATCAACATTTTTTTTTGTACTGGGAATCGAATCCAGGATCTCAATGTCACCATTTTTTAAAAAATGTATTTGGTTGTTGCAGGATCTTACTACACAGCTCAGATTCTTCCTGCTTTCATTGTTCCCAGCAATCGCACTGGGATTACAGGTGTGCACCTCTATAGCAGGACTCTGGTGGACTCAACCCACCCTTGGGGTGGGGCTGGCACAGCATGTGGTACTGGGGATCAAACCATGGTCCTTGTGCTTGCCTAAACTTGCCTAAGCAGGCACTTTAGTCAGCTGAGTTATCTCATGGGCCCCAATATCACCATTTTTTATTTAGCTTTTGTATGTCTTCCTACGCAGCTTGGACTTGTAGTGATCCTCCTGTTTTCAGTCTCCCTAGTCCAGGATTACAAGCGTATGCTACCATACCCGGACTCCATCACTGCGTTAGTGTGCTGGGGGGTGGGGCTGGCATGGCACTTGTGCCAGGGATCGAACCCTGGCCCCTGTGCTTGCCTGAGCAAGCGCTTAGTCCACTGAGCTATCTTGTCAGCCCTCTAATGTCATCATTTTTTAAACAAAAAAATTATCATGTCTGCATTTGGAAATTCAAGCATTATAGAGAGACAAAATATATAAAAGGGGGGCCCCCTAGTCTCATCCATGTTGTCATTCATTGTAGGTAATAACTGTAAAATATAGTTGCTTCTTAAAACTTTATTATTCCTTTATGAAATTTATAGCTTTAGGAGTTAACGTTGCTTCACTCCGTACTAAGTTGTCTTCGTGTACCGTGATTTGGTGTGGTGCAGACAGTGGTGTACTAGTGTGGGGACCAAGTACTATATTGTTTGATGTTACAGGAAGTGTTTTAGAGTGTCATTCTTGATCTCCTTTGTAGCCAATATTTATATGTTGAAATTTTTCCCTAATATTTTCTCTTTTTGAATTGCTATAGATAGGACAGGCAGAAAAATTATTAAATCTTATAAGTATACAAAATTTCTGCTGGGAGGTGGTGGTGCATGGCTATAATCCTAACATGCAGGAGGCTGAAGCAGTAGGATAACTGGGAGTTTGAGGCCAGTCTGGGCTACAAAGTGAGTTCAAGGCCAGCTTGAACTACATGGTAAACCCTGTCTCAAAAAGACAAAAAAAAGGAGAGGGTGGGCTGGGGAGATAGCTCAGTAGAATAAGCGCAAGGTCCTGAGTTCAATCCTTGGTACCTCAAAAAAAAAAAAAAAAAAAAAATCCTCAGTGGCATAAAAGTGATTATTAGGAGGCTTCATGTGTTCTACTATATGATTACCAAATCACGTCACATTTGTCTTTCAGTACAAGGCACACTTGCATATCCTTGTTTGCATATGTGCTTGGGAAGGACTTTAGCAGTTGCCAATTACATTTCTCCTTAAACCACTTTTTTTTTTTTTTTTAAGGGAGTACTGAAGTTAATTAACTCTCATTGGATAAAATGTTAGGGCTCAAGGAGGTGGCCACAGCTGGGTTGTCATGACCAGACTGCTGCAGAAACTTTACTTAAATGAAAGCACTTGGAGACAGTTACCCCTCTGAGCACTAGGTGACAAGGAGCTATTATTCTGTGTTTGTACTATACACTAAGACAAATTCTCCCATGGCTTAGTTTTCTCAGCATTGATTGGCAGTACTGTCCTAAGATATAGATCAAATAAATATAAAATACAATTTATAGAGCTACAGAAATAAGTATCCCTTAAATGATATAAAGTAAATATAATTGATCAAATAAGAGAGAACTGGTGAAATGTCTATTATTTCTCTAGCATTAAAAGTCTTAAAAGCATGTTTATGTCCTAGGAGATTTGAATTTCACGTTGTGAGTGTTGTAATAGAATATCCTTCCTATCAAGGTAATAATACCCATTGTCCCTGTGGAAGCTCAGATTCCTTAAGTCAGAAAGAGAATGACTTTCACAGAGTCTATTTTACATGTATTGATTTACAGATCTTTGGGACGCATTAGTAGTTATGTGATTTCTTTTAAAACAAGTTTTCAATTTCTTAGCCAAGTCAGAGAGTTGCTACTATTATTGTCAGTGCTTGTAGAAAGAAGGCTGAGGTGCAACTGAGAATCTTTGAGTTATGTCTTTCCACTCCCTCACCTTAGCAGCCTGTCCTGCTTTGGTCTGGAATTGAAGGTGTTGATGTAATCTCAGGCAGGCCTGGTGGCTCCTCTGCCAAGCTGCATCTCTGTATACATATTCTGGAAGTACTTTGGAAAACTAGGGTAGCTGTGGGGGTGATTTGTGAGTGTCACTGTTTCCCAGTTTAGGATTTGGAGTGGTATTGAGGGCTGTTGAGAAAAGGCAGTCTAAACTTCTTTTAGAGGAGATCTGTAAGTGTGGTGGTTGAGTTCTAGATTGGCAAGCACTGACAGAATACTTCCTTTTCTAGGCCTTAACCTGAGAGTAGATAGCACAGTGTAAAGGTTATAGACACTCCATGTGTGAGCATCAGCTCTTAGACATTCATAGGGAATTTGTTGGAAAATTGACTAGAAAATCAGAGAATGACTTTGGTCCTAGAAGATCCCCACCGGGGGAGACCTGTAGAGGCTGCTTTATCTTGAAAAGTACAGTAAGGAAGATAAATGAATGAGGATACATTGTTGTTAGCATATATAACTTCTAGAAAGTAGTTCCTTCAAGCATTCCATTGGACATTCAGTTATATCTTAAGATTATGTGCTGCTTTTTAAAGAGATGTGCTGTCCAGTTCAGTAGCTAGTTATTAATTAAGATGTGGCTACTTACATTCACTTCCTAGCTGGGCTTTATAGGGCATACCAAAATCTCAGCTACTTGGGAGGTTGAGTGTAGTTTCTGTTGGGTCCAATACACTATATAATTCCTTTGTTAATTTAATTAAACTGAAGACTTTTTGTCCTATTCCAAAGTATTATTATTATTATTATTATTATTGTTATTAGTGGTACTGGGGATGGAACTTGGGACCTTGTGCTTGCCAGGCAGGCTCTTTTTTTTTTTTTTTGGCAGAACTGGGGATTGAACTCAGGCCCTTACGCTTGCCAGGGAAGCGCTTATTCCACTGAGCCATCTCCCTGGCCCCCAGGCAGGCTCTTATACCACTGAACTATATCCCTGGCCCTCTCTTCCAAATATTATATTAGCTTTTTCTCAATACTAGGAATGAACTCAGGACCTTGCACTTGCTAGGCAGATATGGTACCACTGAGCTATATCCCTGGTTCCAAATTATTTTAAAATGCCCTCTTTTTTTTCCTATTTCAAGGACCCATGACATTATTATTCTGTTAATTTCTTTCCTTAGACATTGTTACCTTCTGTTTTGCTGTACTTCTTCGTGACTCTTATTTGCTTCCTCATACCTCCCTGCCATTTATATCCCAAAGTTTTGGGTCTTAGTTAATACCTGTTGAGAACAGACTAGAGGCATTGACTCTAAAATGTTTTTAGATGGTGTGTGATTTTAATTTTTGTCATTATTATTTTGGTGATTTCTAAAATTTCTAAAATACAGTAAACATGCATTATGAGAATAACCATAAGTAAACATTAAAAAATAGATTTCAATTCTGTAAACTGCACACTGAACTACTAAATTGTATAGAGGGATGAACTTTATGAATTTTATCACATTAAAGTTATAAGAAAAGATTATATATTGAGTGAGTTGAGAAATGGGGGACTAAAATTTTACCCTACTCATTGTGTTCCTTGTTCCTTTCTTGGTTCTGGAGTTGTTTGTTCTTTTTTTTTTTTTTTCTTCATTTTATGTATTTGGTACAGGGTCTCACTACCCAGCTTGGACTTGTAGTGATCCTCCTGTTTTCAGCCTCCCTGGCGCTGGGATTATAAGCATGCGCCACCACGCCCGCACTCCCACACCAGCTCAGTGTGCCCTGGGGGTGGGGCCTGGCATGGCATGTGGGACCGGGGATCGAACTCTGCTCCCTGTGTTTGCCAAAGCAGGTGCTTAGTCTGCTGAGCTATCTCACCAGCCCTTGCTTGTTCATTTGTATTGATAGCAAAAATGACAAATAGTAATGACCATTGTCTTCCTTGCAATAGACAGATGAGCCATGGTAACACATTATTGTTGATGTGACAGGTTGATTTATGTGTTCTTTGTGCAGATATTTTTAGATTTTTTAAGATGCACCAGAGTGAGCTTAGTTCTAACTTCATCAGTGTTTTGTTCCTTTTTTTTTTTTTGGCAGAACCAGAGATTGAACTCAGACCCTTGCACTTGTTAGGGAAGCGCTTATTCCAGAGCCATCTCCCCGGCCCTTCATCAGTGTTTTTAAACCTTGAATATTGTACTTCCTCTTTCTCTTTGTGGGATATAATCCATGTGAGTTCACTGGTAAACCTTGGTTTTATTTTTCATTTCAGAACTTTGAATACTTTTAGTTCTATAAACATAGAACTACATCAGGTAATAACCATAGGTTATTTTGTCCAAATTTTGTTTTATATATGTGCATTTTAGGAATTGTACTGTTGGTAAATTACTCTGTGGTTTTTAGTGGACCTGATAAAATTTTGTAACATATAAAAGGAATGATATTTAAGACTTGTTTCCTTCTATACTATCTCTTCCTTTCTTTGTAGATTGTATAGCTCTTCCGTGGCTGTCACCCCTCAGAACCATACTGTGAGCAGGATTTCCTGCCGGTGGCATCTCTGGTGACACTGGTATATTAACCATACCTGAGAAATTTTATTTTTTGGCTCCGAATGCCTTCAGGGCAGGTTTGGCTGGCTTGAGTTATGGGGATCGAACCACAGCAACCTGAGCCTGCTTTGTGGAAGCAGCCACTTAAAGAACTGAGCTAAGGGGCAGGCCCCCCACCTGAGAAATTTTAGATTGGTTATTGTGTTTATGTATGAGACAGTACTTTTTCCTTTTAGTTACTGTATTTTCTAAAACAGTGCCTGTGTATCAGACTTTGAGTTTCCTTTGTTTCTCTTTTCATAGGTAAAGAGCATTTTTGCTCTATGAAAAGACCATTTTTGTAATTCATTCTTTGTATTAGTTTTTTCTTTACTTCCAGTATAGTGTTATTTTTTTCTTATTTTCCATTTATTTTTATTTTTATTTTATTTTATTTTATTTTTTGCGGTACTGAGGATTGAACTCAGGACCCTCGCGCTTGTTCTACTGAGCTATCTCCCTGGCCCCTTCCGTTTATTTTTAAATGTGTACTTTTTACTTTTTAAGGAAAATAAAAAGTAGTAAAAAATTAGAAATGATACAGAAGTTCACTAAACAAAATGTAGGAATTCAACAATAGTTATATTGCCAACTGTTGTCTTTAAATTTGTTGTTCAGATTACCATATATAAGCATGCAAAATTGGTCTAAAAATGATAAAAAATGAATAAGGAGAAAAAGCCAAAAACATTTAAGCATTAACTGCTCCTTTCAATAGACCAGCAGAAGTCAGCAGTACAATTATCCAAGCTATCCTGTATGTATGCATATATATTTCTTTTTCCCCTTCCTTCTTTTTCTTTTCTCCTTTCCCTTATCCCAGTTGTTCTTTCTCTTTGAATAGTGTAGTTTAGAAGACACAAAAGGCTTAGGATAGCACTTGCCACTTACTTGATCCTTCCCCAATAACCTTTTGTTTAAAAACATCAAGTGATTTCAGGATTTAGGAAGTAGCTTTCCTTGCCCATTTGTGTTTTATGACATTGCTGAACACATTGCACTGCACTAATTCTGCCTATCCTGTGTCACACCGCTCTCTGCCAGAAGCTAACTAGTGGTAGTTGAGAGTGATAGTCTTTGGTTTTGTTCTGTTTCGTTTTAATTTTTGGTGCCATGGGGATTAAACTCAGGGTCTCAAATATTAAAAATGGAAATCAGCTGGGTGTAGTGACACAGGCCTGTAATCCCAACATTCAGGAGGCTGAGGCAGGAGGATTGCCTCAAGTTTGAGCAATTTTGAGCTCATTGGGCTTCCCAGTGAGCTCAAAGCTAGCCGGAACGATGTAGTAAGACCCTGTGCAAATCACTCAGCCACTCAATCAGGTCATGTCATGCCCTCTTCACAGTCATTCATTCATTCATTCATTCATTCATTCATTCATTCATTCATTCAGCAAGACTAGCTGGTGTGTGCTGCAAACAAAATCCTTCATCTCAGGAACTATATATTCATGAGATAAGAGACATTATCAATAAGGTAGGAGGATCACAAGTTCAAGTTTTACCTGGACAACCTAGTGAGACTCTGTCTCAAAAAACAAAACAAAACAAAACCCCAAAGCAAAAACAAAAGAACCCAAAAGGCCAGGGATGTAGCTCAGTAGTAGAACGCTCCTGGGTTCAGTCTATAGTATCACAAGAGAAAAAGAAAGACTATCAAATGTTCTATCATACTTAGAATAAAATCCTTTAACATGGTTGGAGAGGCATGTGGTGATATGGCCCCTTCCTGTGACTCTGGCCTCATCTGGCACACTGCTTATTGCTCATGTGGCTCTGGGCAAGCTGGCCTAGCATGGTTACCCTGCCTAGAAGCTTTTGCACCTGCTGTTCTGTTTATCTGAGGTGCACATTCCCAGATCATGGTATGCCTGGCTCCTGGATATCATTCAGATCTCAGTTGACCTTCACCTAGGAAGACTGTGTTCACTTACCCAGTCCATGATGATGTTTATTTTTGAGACTCGGTTTCATTATGCAGTTCAGGCTGGCCTTGAAGTCACTATGTTGCTCAGGCTGGCCTCAAATTTGCAGTGATTTTTCTGCCTCAGCTTCCTGCCTCAACCTCCTGAATGCCAGGATTACAAGCATGTGCCACCACACCCAATGTGTGCTGGTGTTTATAAAGCTTCTTCACAAGTACTTGTTATTATCTGAAATAATTTTGTTTATTCATTTAGTTGCTACAGATGCTCAATAAATGCATTTGCCAAATTAATTACACTAATTTTCCTACTGGTTTATTTGTAACGTTTATAATATTCAGTATCCATCCATTCACCACATATTTCCTAAGTATTTGTGTGTGCCAAACACTGATCTAAGTGTTGGAGAAATGGCAACAAAGAGGTTAACAAAGTCCATTCTCTCTTAGAGTGTATATTCCATTGCAGGGAGACCGATAATAAACCACCAGGTTATCAGATCTATAAGGAATAATCAGATATTGAGTAGTGCCACCATGAAATAGAAGAATAATTGGTAGAAGTGGGGGATGGGCTGGCCTGGATGGCATGGCAGGAAGGGACTCTGGTGGGGTATGGTTTGAATTTCTGCTGGGGTGAAATAAATCTAATGAACTGAGTGAGCTCTTTCTGTATGTCACAGTAATGATTAAAAACATGTACTGAGATTGCTTTTCTTAACAGAAGAAAGAATTCCAGTGAGAGGAAGGCATACTTGTAAGGCTACACAGTTCAGAGGTATGGTTAGGTGGAGTTGGGATTGTCTCCTGATTCACAATTGTGTGACATCAGAGCTATTTCTCATTTAAACTTGGCCGCCCGAGTCCTGTCTAGTCTCATAGTTGACAGATAATATTTACTGTTTTTTATGTTGCTGGTTGAAATTACAGAATGCTGCTCCATTACCAATACAGGCAGCAAGAGGCTATATAAATAACATAGTGGTGGGGAATATTTATTTTGAAGCTAGTGAATCTGGATTTGAATTCTTACTGTAGTATCTGAGTGACCTTAAGCAAGTTATTTAATCTCTAATGCTTCTGTGTTCTCATCTGTAAAATGGGCATAAAATTATTTCCATTTGACAGTTATCATGAAAATTAAATGATTAAATGCATGTTAATTCCATGGTGACACATAGAAAATACTTAATAAATACCAACTACTATTGTTGCTATTGCTTTTTTGACAATCTGATTCCTCTGTCTCCTCCCCCAAAATAACAAAACTAACTTGCTTTTTTTCTGGAATCAGGGTGAGAGTCTGATTTCCTCAGTGGGACCATGTATGGGTTTGGTTTTACGATAGGCACAGATCCTGCCAAAATCCAGGATTATTAGATTAGAAAGCCAAAACAAAATGTTTTAGTCTGAAATGGGCCCTGGGTCAGGATCCTGTTTCAACATCCTGTCTGTTTATATGAACGGAAGAGATGGTGTAGACTCCGCCTGTAAACCGCAACTTTGTTTTGAGCCAACTTGACTTGATAGCTTCCTTATTCTACCTGCTGACTTCTTTAGCTCTGGTTTAGCAGCCAGAAGAGCAACTAAACCTGTTTATAGCTCATTTGTTGCTCAAAAAACCTCAACAATTCCTAGGAAAATGAACAATTAAGTGGACTCGATATTTTTAAGTTTTCCTTTTAATGTGTGAAAAAATATTTATGTATATGTGAACTGTATTCTTTTACAGGGGACACTTTCTGGGCTGTCCTGAAACATTTGGATCTGTGGGTATATGTTAATTTTCCCCTTTAATAGGAACAAGACTTTATTTTTCTCTTTTGTTTGGAAATCTCTAAATATTTTGCCTGTTGCTGGTTATTTATTTACTTTTTGGTTATTTATTTTGGGGACAGCGTTCACTATGTATTTCAGTAAGTCTTTAAACTTACTGTGTAGCATAGACTGGCCTCAAACTTGCAGTGAGCCTCCTGCCTCAGCCTCTTGAGTGCTGGGACTACCGGCATGTACCACCATAGCCGGGCTGCTGCTTCTTTCTTAAGAATATATAAAACATAGGTTAATTTTTCCTTGAGTCTGGATCATCATGGTGACCATGATCCTACTGTAGACATCATGGTATAATGAATAGTATAGTCTGATATGTGATATCTATTTCAAAATTTGTGTATTTGCTTTTTAGTCTTTTTTTTTTTCCTTATTGCTGATAGTGTACCCTCTTTGCTCCTTTGTTGCTTCTAATAACCGTATGCTGAAAAATCAAATAATTGGAAATGATAAGAACAAGGGCTGAAGTTGAGTGATAGAACACTTGTTTAGGATGCACATACAAGGCCCTGTGTTCAATCTTGAGCATTTCCCTCCCCACCCCCATGTGAATGACTACTGAATACAAGGCAAAGATACTCAGTATTATTAACTCTGAGGATTTGAAATTCAAAGTTGGATGTTTTACAGGCAAGGAAGTAATAATTTTGGCTATCTCCTGGTCTGTGTTGTTCTCCAGAGAAGTAGAATATTGCATTTATGATCAATGCTTAATTTTCTGAAATCTTACAACATTAAAAACCCCAACGTAAAACAAAACAAAACTCCAGTGAAGTGAGAGTGCAGTACTGACATGTGCCTGTGAATCCTAGCACTCTGGGAGGCTGAGGCAGGCAAATTGCAAGTTCAAGCTGGCCTAAAAAACTTAGTCTATTTCAAAGTGTGAGCTGGGGAGATAGCTCAGAGGCATAAGTGCCCGCCTGGCAAGTGGCAAGGTCCTGAGTTCGATCCCTGATACAGAAGGAAGGAAGGCAGGCAGGCATCAGTGTGTGTGTGTGTGTGTGTGTGTGTGTGTGTGAAGGGTACTGGGAATGTGGCTTGGTGTGAAGGGCCTGGGTTCAATCCTCAGTATTGCAGGACAAGAGATAGCAAAACAAAGAAAATAATTTAGAGATATAACTTTTACATTGGGATTGGAGTGCTACGGTTTAGTAAATAAAGGCCTAAATGCTTGATTATTACTGTGCAGGTCATTTTTCCCCTATTTTAAAGTAAGGATGCCTCCCACTACTGCCCCCATCACCAATTTATTTTTATCCCTCTTTTTTATTTCATGAAAAAATAAAATTTCATAACAAAATAATAAAGAATAACAACTGCTAATACACTGTATCATCTTCAAAGTAGTTACTTAGAGTACAATACATAAACCAAAAATTCTTACAACAAACAGATAATAGCAAAATGTTTTCTTTTTTTAACATTTTCTTTTCAATGAACTAAGATGAACGAGTAGTTCAAATGAAAGAAATTAGCATATATTGAGATATTTAAAATAATAGGATATATAATTTAGAGAAGTGTATGAATTTCTCCCCACTTATATAGCTTTTATTTTGCTCTTTGTGTGCATGTATATGTATGTATAGTGTCTCTCATATAAGAGAAACCATGAGATATTTAGGCTTGTGTGTCTGACTTATTTCACTTAACATTTTCTTCTTAAGTTGCATCCATTTACTTAAGAATGTCTTTATCTTTCTTTATGGCAACATAGTACTCCATGGTGTATGACTGTATTGTTTTGTTTTTTGGGTATCGGGGATTGAACTCAGGACCCTGCACTTGCCAGGCAAGCTCTTATTCTGCTGAGCTATCTCCCCGGCCTTTTTTTTTGGGGGGGGTATTATTCTTATACATTTATTTGTTGATTGACATATATATTATTTCCAAGATCTAACTATTATAAATTATGCTGCTGTAAACATGAGTATTCATGTATCTCTATAACATAATGATTTTAACTCTTTGGGGAAGATACCTAGAAGTGGGACAGCAGGGCCAAGGAGAATTTGTTTTTAGTTTCTGAAGACTCTCCACACTGGCTTTAGCATCTCCACACTGATCCCCATAGTGGTTTTAGTAGTTTACATTCCCCCCAACAATGCAGTAAAGTTTCTTTTCCCTCACATCCTCGCCAGTTTTTATTATTAGATTTTTTTATGATAGCCATTATTTCTGGGTAAGAGGGTATCTCAGTGTAATTTTAATTTGCATTTTTCTGATCATCAGTGATATTGAGCATTTTTTCATGTACCAGTTGGCCACTGGTATTTCTGAGAAGTGTCTATTAATTTTGATTGCCAATGTTTTGATTGGGTCTTATTTTAGAGATTGCTAATGTTTTGATTGGGGCTGATTATTTATTTATTTATTTTTAGTTCTTTATATATTGTGTTGTTGATGTTAGTCCTTTGTCCATGGAATAGGTAGCAATTTTTTTCCCATTATGTACATCGTCTCTTCACTCTGTTGGCTTTCCTTTGCTGTGCAGCTTTTTAATTTGGTGTGACCCTTTTTGTTGATTCTTGCTATTATTTCTTGTGCTGTAGGCCTCTGTTCATAAAGTTCTGTCCTACACCTATATCTTCAAGAGTTGTGCCTATTTTATCTTGCAGCATATTAAGTGTTTCTGTTTTAACATTTAGATCTTTGATCCATGTGGTTTTAGTTTAATACATGGTAAGATATATGGGTCTAGACTCAATCTTCTGTATGTGGAAATCCAGGTTTCTCAATACCAATTATTAAAAGGCTGTCTTTCATTCTGTGTATGTTTGGCTCTTTTGACAAAGATCAGATAACTTTAAGTGCCTGGGGTAATTTTTGCTTCTGTTTCAGTGGTCTACATTGCCTGTTTTTATGCTAGTAAGTACCATGCTGTTTTAATAATCCTAATCACTGATTTGTAATGAAACAAATATGTAAAAGGTTTGGACATTGATATCCATAGAAATCATTACCTTCACATCTTTGGGGTAACATCAGTGAAACTATGAATATGGTAAGTACATTTGTCCTCTGATTTATATTAGTCATCATTTGCATTGTCTTTACAAGTAGTTTTTGTTTGGTCTTTTCTGATAGTAGACAATGAAATGTGGCAATGCAATATGACTTAAATCTAGCAACTTCATTAAAAGTCACTTCCTCACAATTAAAATATATGGAAAGTAATCCACAGCATTTTGTACATTTTCACCATGTACTTTTTTTGCTGTGCATGAAAATGAATAAGCAATTCTGGAAGCCAGCTTCCTCTGGGAGCATAAAAACTCTTGTGGCTATTAATGGACTTAATTGTATTTCCTTTCTGCCACTAAAATGTGCAATAAATTTGTTTATGCTCTTGCCTTAATTTAATGGAGAATTGTTCATTAAATTGGTATTGATATCATCATCACTTTGTTTTTATTACTGGTAGAATCCTGTCTAGCTTTTCTTGAAGAAGAAAACTTATTTTTATTTAAAAAAACCTTTTTTATTGATACAATTTTTTTTTTTTTCGGAACCAGGGATTGAACTTAGGCTCTTGTGCTTGCCAGGCAAGCACTTATTCTACTGAGCTATCTCTCCAGCCTATTGATACATGTTTGTAGTACATAGTGATCACATTCCTCATGGGAAGTTGGTACATGCATATAATCATTTTAATTATTTTTTTATCCCCTCCTCATCCCTTTCTTTTCCCCTCCTATGTCTTGGTCCTTTCCCGTATACAATCTATCTCCCTCCTTTCCGTTCTTTTATTTTGCTCTTTATTTATATTTATGTTTTGCTCATGTAAGTGAAACCACATATTTAATCTTGTGTGTCTGATTTACTTCACTTACAATTATAGTTTCTAGATGGATCCATTTTCCTATAAATGACTCAAATTGATCTTTCTTTATGGTATCTGCAGATGGACATGTAGGCAGGTTCCAAAATTTACCTATTATGAATTGTGTTGCTATAAACATGTGTACGACCCAAAAGCTACAACTCTTGTTGGCATAGGTCTTGCTTTATCTTGGTCTTAACCATCCAGCAGAAAAGTATAAAAACGAAGTATAAGAAGTAAAGCTATGCTGTTATGTTGAGCTGTAGGGGACTCAGGTCAACAATTTCTGACATTGCCAGTGAAGCGGAAGACCCAATACTATTATGGACTACTGGACTCTTTTAGAATATTTTGCTGAGTTAACACACCTATATTCAAATGATGGAAATAGACAAGAGAGGGGATACAGATGAGTATCCATTTTGTATCTGTGTATTCAAAATGGTTAGGATAGATATATAGTTACATTCTCTTAATGAATAGAGGGATTTGTTCTAATAGTGTTTGTAAATAGGATATCATGTCTGCATCTTGTACAGCAGTTAACCACTAGGAAAAATGCATGCAATGTGTTAATTATTGAAACTGGCCTACCTGTTTGGTTTGAAACTGTCTCATTGTTATTTGTTTCTTAATAAAATTATGGGAAAAAAATGTGTACACATGTATTATTGCAATATGATATCTTTAACTCTTTTGGAAGAATTTTAGAAGGGGAAAGGTGGGCCCAATTAAATTTCTAGTTTTAGGGAGGTTTTTTTTTTTTAATTTTAACAAAGGGTCTATAGGGTATAGATCAGATTTGTAGTGATCCTTCTGTTTACAGCCTCCCAAAAGCTGGGACCATAGGTGCGTACCACCATGCCCAGCCTCAATTGCCATCTCAGTGCGACCCAGGGGTGGTGCTGTCACAGCAGGCCTGGAGATTGAACCCCTGGCCCCTGAACCTGCTAGCAGGCATTTTATCCACTGAGCTATGTGGCTGGCCCTAGTTTTCGTTTTTTGAGGAATCTCCATATTGAATTCCATAATGGTTGTACTAGTTTACATTCCCACCTATAACTAGAACAGCCTTGGTAGCATTTGTCATTATCTGAGTTCTTGATGGTAGCCATGCTTTCTGGGATAAAACAGAATTTAGTGTTTTCTATTTTGCATTTCTCAAAGGACCAGAGATGTCAAACATTTTTCTTCCCATGTATTTATTGGTTATTTGTATTTCTTTTGAGGAATTCGTGTTCATTGCAGTAGTCCATTGATTTTTCAAAAATTTTTAATTTTTTTAAAATGTATTTGGTACAGGGTCTCACTGCACAACTCTCACTCATATTGATCCTCCTGTTTTCAGCCTTCCCAGTGCTAGGATTACAGGCATGTTCTACCACTCCCAGACTTGGTGGCTGGCTGTGTGCTCCTGAGGGCAGGGCTGGTGGGGCATGTGGTGCTTGGGATCCCTGCACTTGCCTGAGCAGGCACTTAGTCCACTGAGCTATCTTGCTGGCCCTGATAGTCCATTTAAAAAGAACACTTATAATAAGAAATAGCTGTAATATTATCAAACATTATTCATGGTTGCCTTGGTTGGGATCTTGTGCGTCTAGGTAGGCAGCCACTTATGCCACTGAGCTATCTCTCCTGCCCAGTAAAGAAATTTTAAAAAAGAAAAAAAGATTGACTTGCCAAAGCAGAGCCTGACTGTGCTTCTTAGAAGCTGCTCTGTAAGGAAAAATCCTGATGCCAAATGATCTAATTTGTGTAATCCTGAAGGTGGAGCTATTTTTGAAAGAGAACAAAAAAATAATCAGGCCCTTTGTGAATGCCAAACTGTATCTTACTGATTCAAAAAGAACAGGATTCAGATCTTGTAGTTTGAACTTAGTTTCCCTCTTGTTCTGTTCATCATTCCAGATTAAATTTATGAAAGACATACTTAATTACTCTTGAAAAATCATTTTTTTTTGAGCAGTTATCTCTGTATAGTTCAGGCTAGCTTTGTATTCACTTCATAGCCCAAACTGACCTCAAACTTTCAGCAATTCTCCTGCCTCAGCTCCTGAGTGCAGGAACTACAGGTTTGCACCACCATACCCAGCTTTAAAATGTTTACATTTATTTTTTTAAGATTTTAGATAAATGCATTACTGTATTTGTGATTTGGATGATGTGAATTGCATAAAAGAACAGTTCCATGTTCAGAAGCTAGTATTCTTTTTATAGTTATTAAGATAGACTAAAGTTCTGATAGTTCTTAGCCCTCCTTGATTCTATAGTTTTTTTTTTCTATCCGCAAATGAAATTCCCAGGTAGTAAAACCTACTGACATGTTTGCAATGTCTTAACTGCAATGTATTTTATTTTGTGTTGTGTTATTTTTGTTGTTGATACAGGGTCTTGCTAATGCAGTTGGGACTCATAGTGATCCTCCTGTTTCAGCCTCCCTAGCACTGGGATTACAGGCATGTGCCACCACACCTGGTTTCAGGGTGGCATGGTGCGCCTGGGGTTCTGGGGCCAGCACTGCATGCAGTACTGGGGATCGAACTCAGGACTTTGTACTCGCCAGGCAGGCA
The DNA here is from genome assembly GCF_000260255.1 of Octodon degus. Taxonomy (NCBI): domain Eukaryota; kingdom Metazoa; phylum Chordata; class Mammalia; order Rodentia; family Octodontidae; genus Octodon; species Octodon degus. The sequence goes on along the minus strand of NW_004524594.1, from coordinate 22,323,320 downwards.
CTTAGACTGCTGAGCTATCTCTCCAGCCCCTAACTGCAATATGAAGGAAAAACAAAAGGAACATTATTTATAGTAAAGTATTATTTCTGTATGTGAATTCTCAGAAGACAAATTAAATCTTCACAGCACATTAGAAACCATATTATCCATCAGGTGCTTGAAAGTATAATAGCTTTATCTTTATGAATATGATGCCTACAGAGATTGAACAGGTATATTATATCAGTGACTCAGACAATACATGGATGCCATTGGTGATAGTGTCCTGAAGCCTGAAATGGTGAATAAAGTCTTCATGAAGTTCTAAAGAAAACAAAATAACATTGTCCCTACAGATGAAAGTCCATTTTGTATCTGTGTATTCAAAGTGGTTAGGATAGATATATAGTTACATTCTCTTAATGAATAGAATGATTTGTTCTAATGGTGTTTGTAAATAGGATCTCAAGTCCGCATCTTGTACAGTAATTAACCACTAAGAAGAATGTATGCAGTGTGTTAATTATTGAAACTGTCCTAGCAATTTGATTTGAAACTGTCTCATTGCTATTTGTTTATCAATAAAATTATGAAAAAAAAGTAAGAGAGAAAAAGGAAAAAGAATTGAAAATAGAAGACAAAATATCAAACATCTTATCTTAACCATCCAGCAGAAAAGTACAAAAACAAGGTATGAAAAGTAAAGCCATATTAATATTGTGAGCTGTAAAAGGCTCAAGTCAACAACTTCTGACATTGCCAGTCCTACGGATAACCCAATACTATTATGGACTACTGAACCATATTGGAATATTTTGTTGAATTCAAGTACCTCCAATATTTAAATGACAATGGAGTACTCATCTCTGACACAACTAAACAAAAAAAGGAAATACAAATGAAGGACTATTTTGTATCTGTATATTCAAAATAGCTAGGATAGTTATACAGCTACTTTCTCTTAATTCAATGAATAAAAAGATTTGTACTAATAGTGTTTGTGGACAGGGTATCATGTCTGCATCTTGTACTATGAATAACCACTAAGAAGGCAATAATAAGCAATGTATTAATTATTGAAACTGTCCTAATCGGTTTTGAAACTGTCTCATTGCTATTTGTTTCTCAATAAAATTATTTTAATATATATAGCAACTTGAAAAAAAGACAAAATAAAGATTAACTAAAAAAAAACATTGTCCCCCCCTACCCCCCATTTACGTGATAGTTTCATTCCTGAAAAAATCATTGTATGTCAAACGGTGACAGAATATTTAGTTTCTCTATAAAGTCTCTTAAAGTCTGAGTATAAGCTGCTTTCTACTTTCACATATATTTTGTGAGGACCAAAGGCAGACTTAGTATGAATGTGATATAGCTTAAAGTTTCTTTCTTTAGATAGACCCTTTCTGTGCATTTCTACAGCCTTGTACCTGATTAAAAAACCAAAATGGTCACATGTGGTGGCACATGCCTGTAATCCTAGCACTCTGGAGACTGAAGCAAAAGGATTGTTCTGGGTTCTAGGCCAGGCTGGGCTACTTAGTGAGTTCAAGCCCAGTCTGAACTGCATAATAAGACCCTGTCTCTAAACACACACACACACACACGCACGCACGCACGCACGCGCACGCACACACACACAAACTTATAAGTACAACTTGATGAATTTTTACAAAACTGAACATACTGCCATGTCTAGCACCTACATCAAGAAACTGAGTATCCCCAATATACCAAAACATTAACATGTCCTTTTCTCATTGAGTCCTTCCCTTTCCACCAAAAATAATTGATACCCTCATTTCTAATAGCATTGTTTTGAACAGCATTGTTTTGAACATTTTTAAAAATTTTATTTATTTTGTACAGGGTCTCACTATGCAGTTCAGACTCAGTGATCCTCCTTTCTCAGCCTCCCCAGCACTGGGATTACAGGTGTGTGCCACCTTTGGGCCAGCACTGGAGTTCTGGGGCCTGCACAGCATGTGATACCGGGGATTAGAACTTGGGACCTTGCGCTTGCCAGGCAGGTGCTTATGCCACTGAGCTATCTCTCCAACCCCTTGCCTGCTTTTGTATTTCAGTGTATGTGTTTGTCTAACTTCTTTTGCTTAAAATTATGCTTAATGTGATGATTCATCCACATTGTTGAATGTAATTCTAGTTAACATGTTCTTGTTTCTGAATAGTATTCCATGTTATAAATGTATTGCAGTTTCTTGAACCATTCTGCTGCCAATGACCATATAGCAGATTTCCAGTTTGGGACTATTTTGAATAGTGATAATTACACATGTCTTGTGCCTAATCTATTTTTAGACCTAAGCATTCATTTCTCTGGAGTGTATGACCCAGAGTGGAATTGCCGGATTATGGAGTTCATGTGTATTTAGCTTAGCAATATATGAGCACTGAAAGCTCTTGTTGTCGTCCCTCTCCATCGGTAGTTTGATTATTTGCCTTTTCATTTTAGTAATTCTGGCTAGAAGTAAAATGGTTTCTTTTGTAGTTTTACTTTGCATTTCCCTGATAATTTGGCACTGGAAATTGAACCTACAGCCTTACACATATTAGGGAAGTGCTGTACCACTGAGCTACATTCCTAGCCTTTTTTTTTTTTTTTTTTTTTCCAAAAAGTGCTAATTTACACATCTTTGGAGAGGAGACAAGATTTTGTATTTTACTTTTTTTTTTTTTTTTTTGTACAGGCTCTCACTACGCAGTTCAGACTTGTAGTGATCCTCCTGTTTTCAGCCTCCCAGCAGCTGGGATTATAGGCATGTGCCACCCTGGGGCAGAGCCAGTATGGCATGTGGTACCGGGCTTCGAACCCTAGTCCCTGTGCTTGCCTAAGCAGGAACTTAGTCCTCTGAGCTATCTCGCTGGCCCTTACATTACTAGCCTTTTTTAATGTTGAGACAGTCTTGTTATATTGCCCAGGCTGGCCTCGAATTTGTAATCTTGCTTTGACCTTCTGAGTAGCTGGGATTACAAGTATACTCTACCATGCCTGGCGTAATTTTAGGCTTTCTATTCTATACCATTGATCAGTTTGTCCATCCTTGCACTAATGTTTCCTTGTTTAAGTTACTATTGTTGTTTTATTTTGTTTTGAGACCATCTCACTGTGAAGTGCAGACTAACCTTGAACTCCCTTATGTAACCCAGGCTGACCTCACAGCGATCCTTCTGCCTCATCCTCCCTACTGGGATTACAGGCATGTACTACCATGCCCAGTTTCAGTTACTGTTTTTTAAGGCCTGTTACCTGGTGTTGTATGTCCTCCAGCTTTTTGTATCTTTGTAGTTGTCGTTTTGTTTTGTTTTGTTTTGTTTTGTAATTGTCTGAACTAGTCTTTATTCTTTGCATTTCCTTTTTTTTTTTGTTTTCTTTGTTTTTGAGACAGGGTCTTGCTGTGTAGTTTAGGCTGGCCTCAAACTCTGAGATCCTTCTGTTGTCTTCTCAGTGCAGGGATTACAGGCTTGTGTCACCATGCCTCTTTTTTTTTTTTAAAGAATAGACATATTTTATATATTTCTTCAGATGTATTCTCAAGTATTTGATATTTTTAAATATTAGAGCTAATTTTGTTAACTGTAATCTTGTATGCTTTTTCTTGTAACGGCACCTGTAACTTTTATATAAACTTTAAATCATATAAAACCTGGTTCTGTCTTGGGTGGACTATTTTCTCTTACATGAACGTTGGAAGTTATGTGGGAAGCTAGTCATTTTCTGATTGTGTAGGATTTGACCAAGTTCAGTTGTAGATTGTCCAGCATTTTGTTCTTTCTGCCACTGAATGTTGGTAAAGTTCATAATCTTGTGACAATCCAGAAAGCACCTTGTAGGTATCACCCCACCATGACTCTACTGAGACTATTTTTTCCTTATTATATTTATTATAGAACATAAATGTTAGTGTGCTTGACTGTCCTTAAGTGTGTTTGACTTTTGCTTGTTAGTTTTAGGAAGAAATCTAGAACAGGGCAACAGTTTGAACTGTTGATATTTATATTTTTAGATTTTAAAAATTAACAAATGATTAATGGCTAGATTCCTGTTTCTAGGCCTCCTGGTAAAGTAGATTGAACACTGGACCCAGAGCCAGAAAAATTAAATACTTCCTTTAACAATAAAAGTTATGATTTGGGGTCAGTTACCTTTTGAGCTTTAATCTCATAAACTGGAAAAAAATAATTAACTATTTTGTTGGCTACTTAGTTGTTTTTTTTTTTTTTTTTTTTTTTACTTAGTTTTTAAGAAGAGCAATGATACCATGTTTGTGTGCTTTATGAGTCTTAGGTACTGTGTTTTTTCTACCTGTTCTTTGCTGGACTGTAGGCATAATTACATGAACTATATGAAACCTACTAAATAGTATAGATCTGCTCAGTTTGGGTTCTTTGAGCATGGTCACTATGAACATAACTTATTCTTGGAAAGTGGTATCTATTTTCAAGAAGTGTGTATGCATTTATAGGAAGGTAATGAGAGCACTAGTAGTCTATTGGGATTCCTGTTTTAATTCTCATTTTGCAAATGAAAAGTATGTAAACAATTTGCTTTCCATTTCCTTAATTGTCTTAGTGCCTAGAAATGCTTTGATGATTAAGATAAAGCTACGAAGCACTTTTGTGTTCCTCAGGGAAATGTATTATATGAATAGAGGTGATGCATTATAATAAATAAATTATTGAGTTGGGAATGTAGCTCGGGATGTATCTGAACAGTGTAGAGCACATGTTCATCAGACACAAGGCCTGGCTTGACCACCTCACACCACAATCCAGAAGAAAAAAAGAAAAATAAATTCTCATGTATATGCATGCACTATAAATCTGACCTTCCATCTAAGGGATTAAGAAATCACTAGTCCTAGAACTTTCAGTGATACAAACAGCCCAGGCTGGCCTTGAATTTGAGGATCCTCCTATCTCAGACTCTTGAGTGTAGGGATTACAGGCATGTACCATCATGCCTGGCTTCTGGATAGCTTTTTTTTTCCTTTTCTTTTTTCTTTTCTTTTCTTTTCTTTTCTTTTCTTTTCTTTTCTTTTCTTTCTTTCTTTCTTTTTCTTTTCTTTTCTTTTTTTTTTTTTGGTGGTACCAAGGATTGAACTCAGTACCTTGCTCTCGCCAGGCAAGCACTTATTCCACTGAGCTATCTCTCCCCCACATAGATTTTTTTATTTTTATTTTTGTTATGCATTTACTACAGAGAATACAGGATCTCACTATGTAGATCGGACTCGTAGTGATCCTCCTGTTTTTGGTCTCCCAAGCGCTGGGATTACAGGTGCACGCCACTATGCCCAGTATTAATTGCCATCTCAGTGTGCCCTGGGGGTGGGGCCACCACTGCAAGCTAGAGATCAAACCCCAGCCTGCTGTGCTCTGCCTGAGCAGGTGCTTTAGTCCACTGAGCTATCCACCCCGCCGCCATAGCTTCCCCCCTCCCCCCGGAACTGGGGATTTAAACTCAGGCCCTTGCGCTTGCTAGGGAAGCACTTATTCTACTGAGCCATCTCCCTGCACCCACCCCATAGTTTTTTGAATGAAGTGCTTTTTCTATTTGTAGAATTGGTATGTTTGTTTTTTTCTAATTTATTTGCAGAAATTCTTCATATATTACAGATCAAGTCCTTTATAACATGTATGTATGTTTGTGTATGTTATATGTTTATATCTGATACAGGGATGATTGAAAAATATGATGAAAATATAAAGTTGAAAATTTTAATGTTACAATTAAAGACACATTGCCATTAATCTCCCTCACAGCAATTCCCCTCATTGAGTGTATTTATCCATCATTCTTGTCACTTTCCTGAAGCAGTTCTGCAAGTCATTTTGTAAGTGTCTGAATGAGGTGTGATTAAATAAAAACAACAGTACATGCTATTTCCAAGTGCCGTCCAAAATTCTTCTGCTTTAGTCACTGGATTTGGCACCATACAACTTTTGGCTCTTCCCCCAAAATCAGAATGACTATGAAGGGTGAATGTTTTGAATTGATTCAGAACAACAAGGCAGCCATGATAGTGGAATTAAAGAAGTGACAAAAGCCTTCCAGAACTGCTTCAAAAAGTGGCAAGAATGATGGGATATGGTGTTTGAAGCAAGGAAGAGTTGTATTTTGAGGGAGATTAATGTCAGTATGTTTTTACTGTAATACTTTTTTAAAATTTTAAGTGCACTGTATCTTTTTATTACATGTATTTTTTTTCCAATCTGTGACTGGAAGAGTCACATCCTTATCTCCTTCAGCTTCTTAAACTGTTAACATTTTATTGTATTTACTCTGTTATATTATTGAGACATTTGAAACCAACTTATGTCAGCTGCCTCAGTGTGTCTTTTTCTGTTTAGTTCCGAGATCCCATCCGAGAACATGCCTTACACTTAGGTATCATGCATGGCTCTTCATGTCCTCAGATCTAGCTAATACATGAATTGTTTTTTTGTCATTCATGTTCTCTACAGTTTTATGTTCAGGAGGATTATATTGAAGCCAAATCCCTTAATATGCCTGTTGATCAGACTTTGGTCATGATTTCTTGTCAAAAACAAAGAAGTCACCGAAAAGATGCTGCAATATTCTTAAAACATTACATAAAGGGGCACATGTAATTAACCAGCTCTGTTACTGCTGAGTTAATCCTGATCACCAGATTTTACTGTTGTCTGCCAGGTGTCTGCTTTACTCCACTGTAGTACCATTGTTTTTCCCTTCTTAATTGAGTGTTTGGGGCAGAGACAATTTAAGATTGTACCAGTGTCTTTTTCCTTTTCAATCTTTAAGCTGCCAGCATTATTGCCCTGCTTAAATCAATCTCTACAGTGTGCTTGCCAAATGATGACATTTTTGTTTACATTATTTCTTCTACATTTGCAATTTTAGCTTTTTAAGGATGAACTTTTCTTTCTACTGTGGACCCATGGATATATATATATATATGTATGTATGTATGTATGTATGTATGTTTATTTATTTATACCTGGGATTGAATTCAGGGCCTTGTACTTGCCAGGCAAGCACTCATTCTACTGAGCTATCTCCCCAGCCCCATGAATTTATATTTTATTTATTGGGCTGTAACTTGTTAATATCACTACATTGGTGCTCAAATTACTGCAGATTTGATCAGTGAGAGTCCTTCATGCTGTTGGCCTTTTACCTGTCCTCACCCTTCTTTAAACACTTCATAATTTTCTGGAAAATTGTTTTATAGGCCAGTCTTATATTTTCCCAATCCTACCTCTAGAATCAGCTCTTTTCCTAATGAGTCCTGGACTTTTTAGTTTGTGGGATAGTATTTAGAAGCCAGTATCTGGGAGATTGTTGTACTTGTTGCTACAAGATGTCATTGCTTCTGGTGCTGTCAGCAGCCAGAGCCAGGAAATGTGTGTATGTATTATACAGTAACCACACACACACACACACACACACACACACACACACACACAGAGCTCATTATCTGTTTCTGTGTATATCTTTAACAAATGATATTTAAGCTCTCCAGCCTTAACCCTTTTTCAGGCTTGAAAATATATTTTCCATGATGGAAAAATCTTTCATTATCCTTCATATATTTGTTTGCTCACTATACATGGTCTTCCAGCTACTCTGATCTCTACCTGCTACTTCTGCACTCACACACCTTCAAGGGAATGGTCAACAGGAATGAGGAAGAGAGAGGAGTGTGTGATATTCCTGAGGTCTTAGACCTGATGTGTCATCAAGAAAACATGGAAGTTGGGGAAATGTTGGTAGTATGTTATGTTGGTTGGTTTTAGCAGGGAAATGAAACATTTTGCATTTGTTAAAATTGTTTCTATTTGCAGTGGGCCAGAGATGACCGAGATGTTTTTCCTTTTCTGTTCAGGTCAGGGTCCTGTGTATTTATGCTTGATGCATTAAGTTTTATCCTTTGAAAAGCTATCCAGGGGCTGGTGAGATGGCTCAGTGGTCTAAAGCACCTACTTAGAACAAGCTTAGCAAAGCCCAGGGACCATGGTTCAATCCCCCAGCACCACATGCCAACCAGCCCGCCCCCTGGTGGACTGAGCTGGCCACACACACACACACACACACACACACATACAAATAAATA
>NW_004524594.1:22307780-22313247 GCF_000260255.1 Octodon degus | reverse complement strand
TTTTTCCAGCATTCCTGTTCCTTTGCTCCCGCTTTTACCCCTACCTCCTCCCCAGATTATTTCAAAATAAATCCCAGACATTATAGCATTTCTTCTGTAACAGTTTTAATATATACCTCTAATAGATTGGAACAATCTATTTATTAGATTCAATATATACCTCTAATAGATTGGAACAGTCTATAGCCACAATATTATTAGCTCTCTGAAAATAAGCAATAGTCTGTAGTTTTCCAGTTTTCTGGGATTTGAATCAGTTGAACTAAGCTTTACAAGGGATATTTTAATAGGTAATTGGGAGAAAGGGAATTCAGATTGAGGGAACAGCATATGCAAAAATCAGGGAAAGTGTACAAATGAAAGGTAATAAAAATCTAAGGGCTTTGGCACTGGGTGTGAAAATAAAATTACAAATGAATCATGGCAGAGGTAAACTTGGTGGGATTTTCCAGCTAAGGATAACATCCCTTCTGTTTCTGATAAACAATATATGAGTGGTCATTTTGAACCATATAAAACAGGATTAGCAAACTATGACATGTAGACCAAATCCTGTTCTCAGCCAGTTTTTGTAATAGTTTTATTAAAATACAGCCATATTCGTTCATTTTTGTATTGTGTTTGACTGTTTTTACTCTATATTTTCAGAGCTGAGTAACTAAAACAGAGACTCTGGGAATGCCCCAAATCTTTACTTTTTGCTACTTGCTACCCTAGTAAAGTTTAACAACATCTGATGAAAAGGAAAGCAGGTCCTGGCCTAGTGCTGTCAAAGGAATTGTGCTGCATATGAGCAACAGCTATGGTTTTGTAACATAGTATGTAGTGTCAGAAGCCTTGGCCGTTGTTTTGCCCTTGTTATGCATTCTAGTTTGAGAAAGTGCCTCTAGGAGTTTCTGTACCAGTTTTGTTTTGTTTATGTATTTGGTACAGGGTCTCACTACAGTTTTCAGCTTCCCTAGTGCTGGGATTACAGGCATGCGCCACCACGCCTGGACGCTGGGGACTCAGTGCCCTGGGGCCACTGCGGCATGTGGTGCGGGTAATCAAACCTGTTCCCTGTGCTTGCCTAAGCAGTGTACCAGTTTTATTTTACTTGATTTTATTTTGCATTTTATCTTCTTTAGATGCTAGAAGGCAAGCTAAATAAAGTTAGGTTTTTCTTTGATTTTTATCTTTTGTTCACTACTCTTTTTAGGATTTAGATCAGGCCAGATACTTGGTAATATCTAGTAAATAGTTGTTGAATAAGTGACTACTTTAGTCTTTTTTTTTTTTTCTTAGAATAGCATATTATTGCTTTTCTGTCTTTATTTTTTTTCTTTTCAAAGTTTTATTGATAAACATATAGCAATGAGACAGTTTCAAATCAAATCGAAAGTACAGTTTCAACAAATAATACACTGCATATATTCTTCTTAGTGGTTAATTGCTGTACAAGATGCAGACTTGTGATCCTACTTACAAACAGCATTAGAAAAAATCATTCTATTCATTAAGAGAATGCAACTATATATCTATCCCAACCACTTTGAATACACAGATACAAAATGGACATTCATAGTTATACCCCAATTTTTTTTAAGTTCCGTTGTTGAATATTTAGGTGTGTAAACTCAGCAAAATATTCTAAAAGAGTCCAGAAGCCCATAATACCATTGGGTCTTCTGTTTAATTGGCAATGTCAGAAATTATTGACCTGAGTCCCCCACAGCTCAACATAACAACATGGCTTTACTTCCTATATTTCATCTTCATACTTTTCTACTGGATGGTTAAGACCAAGGTAAAGCAGAACCTATGCAACAAGAGTTGTAGCTTTTTGGTCTGAGAAGGTCAGTGAAATGCCCTCAGGATTTGTCCTGAGATCCTGTACCTCAGATTGTAGAACCTTTGTCAGTGCAGCCATGTGGATGAGTCACAGCCATTGCTTGGCCAATGTGCTCTCTGTGAAAGCCTGAGAGAGTGTCTTCTCCTCATGTGACTCTCCTTAGGCACACTCCACGTCATCGATCGATTTCCTCTTTGGCCCCATAACCTTCTTGATCAGAAAATCTGGGACACTACCGAGGTACATGACGTTACAGTACAAGTTCTCATATGTCCTGAGTCTTAATTGACCTTAGAAAGGTAGGGCCAAAATATTGGCTTTCCTTGTAGCCCTCCTTTTTCTCTAATTTTGGTCTGCAAACTTAGGTTGTTAACCATCCAGAAGAAAAGCTTATTGTTATTATCAAACGATTTACGTTATCAAGCTTAACCTCACTATTTCACTACATTTCAAACATCTTAGGCATAATAAGGAACAGGTATTTTTCATCAAGTATTGATATGTTGAACCTTAAGTCCCTACATAATATGATAAAGAACATTTAAAAATTAGATTATATTTTAACAATAGGATAAAGAATTCTATGCTTCTCATGTTTGCACATAAGTCCAAAAATCTCACCATATACAACCTTGAAGCAGAACTGTCCCACAGTATTCCTTTTCCTGTCTCTTGCTTTTACTTTAGTCTTTTTTATCTTTCTGCATTAGACACATTTGGAGTATCTTAGGGTTAATAAGGATGATATTTGTAGATGGCAGTGATGCTGTTTTTTCTTTTCTTTTTTTAAAATTTGAGACAGGGCCTAACTTTGTAGTTCAGGCATACCTTGTGTTATATATCTGGACAGGGTGAAGGTGGGTAAGAGGCATGTAGCCTAGGCTGGCCTCAAACTCTCAGAGATCCTCCTGCTTCATCCTCAGTGCTAGAATTGCACCTGGCAATACAATGACTATTGACTTGGTAGTCATGAGGACTATAGAAATACACAGTAGTGTTTATGATCTGTCACAATCTTAGGCATGCTGTCTCTAAAATAATATATGAGTATGGACAAAGTCTGGAAGATAATGCAGAAATGAAATCACTGTACAACATAGTAAAAATTTTGCTTTTTTTTTTTTTTTTTTCCTTCTCCAAAATTTACTTTACTACTAATGCTTATTCAGCCTTTCTTTTTTTCTTTTGGTTCTGGGAATCAAACTCAGGACCCTGTGCTTAACAAGAAGGCATTGTGCCACTGAGCTATATCCCTGGCCCAGCCTTTCAGTAATGATTTTAAAAACATATAAGCTTTCCATGCCTCTTACCCCCTTGCACCCTGTCCAGATGTATAACACAAACATCAGAAATTGTAGCTTATATTAAATTTCTAATATTGGAAAGGTGGATGCACATTATAGATAACATTACTTCATCCTGTAGTATACTGCTGCCATCTACTTCCCAATAAGATCTGTGCCTATAAATATCCTTGGTTGGAGTCTGGTGTGGGTTTGTAAGCTTTTGTTTAGATAGAGATCCTGAGATACTTATTCTGGCTGACTTTCCCCCAAGCAGGCCCTGTGAAGGTAGCATTTTCTAGCGGATGGAGTCACTGTGTGTAATCATTTGGTTTTTGTCCCACTTTACATTTAAAATGTGATGAGTCGGGGCTGGAGAGATGGCTCAGTGGTCTAAGGCACCTACTTAGAACAAGCTTGGCAAAGCATCAGGGACCGCGGTTCGATCCCCCAGCACCACATGCCAGCCGGCCCCGCCCCCTGGTGGGCTGAGCTGGCCACACACACACACTACTGTCTCTCTCTCTCTCTCTCTCTCTCTCTCTCTCTCTCTCTCTCTCTCTCTCAAATAAATAAAAAAAAAAAATGTGATGAGTCTTCTTTGTACCTCAGATTCTCCATGTGTCAAGTTATGGCTGTTCTTGTGGCTCTTCAAGGGTATGGCAAATTTGTAATCTTTTAGTGAAATATTAAGGAGGTCTTTGTGTTTTTCCTACCAAATTACATTTCTAGGATATATTAAGCCTTTACCTCTAGGCTTCATGTAAGCATTCTTGCCAAGGGCTGGATTTCTGCAGCACAAAACAAAATTTGGAAATAAATACACAGTAGTGTTTATGATCTGTCACAATCTTAGGCATGCTCTCTCTAAAATAGTATATGAGTATGGACAAAGTCTGGAAGATAACGCAGAAATGAAATCACTGTACAACACAGTAGAAATTTTGCAGAACAAGATTTTGCAGTTTCAGAAGCCACTGAGCCAGTCAGCCAGCCAGCCAGCCAGCCAGCCAGCCAGCCAGCCGGTCTTCCTGCTTGCCTACCTGCCTACCTTCTTTTTTCCTCCCTCCCTTCCTCCTTCATTCCTTCTTGTAGTGGTCCTGGGGATTGGACCTGGCATGTTTGCCCTGACCTACATCCCCTAGCCCTTTAAAATTAGTTTTTAAATTTTTTTTTACCAGGTGTGTTGGCACATACCTGTAATTCCAGCACTTTCTGAGGCTGAGGCAGGTGGATTGCTGTGAGTTCAGGGTCAGCCTGGACTATATAGTGAATTCAAGACTAGACTATACAGTGAGACTCTATCCCAAAAAACTAATAAATAAATATATAATAATATAAATTAATTATATATTTAATTACATATATTATATATAATATATATAATTCTTCCTTACTTCTTATCTCTTTGTACCATGTCCAAAAGTATAACACATTGCTCAGAAATTAGAGATTATATTGAAGTTATTAAATTGGCTAGGGTTACAGGTGTGTACCAACATACCCAGCAGAAGCCTACTTCTTTTCTTTTCTTTCCTTTTTTTTTTTTTTTTTTTTGTGGTACTGGAGATTGAACGCGGGACCTTGCACTTGCCAGGCAGGTGCTTATGCCATGGTGTTATCTCCATTGTCTCAGAAGCCTTCTTTTTGAAGGATGTTATGGTTTGTGTCTACATGTCCCCCCAAAGCCTCATGTGTTCATAGGTCTTTTTCAGAGGTGCCTGAATCTAGAATGTGTGATGCTGGGATTAAGTCTGTGATTAGTAAATAAATCCACTGATTGGTTTGGCATAGTTCTGGCTAGGATTCAGGGTATGAGCACAACACCAGAACAGGTAACTTGCATACAGTGTAAGAGACAGAAAGGCATTTGTCTGCATCTTCTTGTTGCTTTTGCTGTCTTCTTCTTACCATGAACTATTTTCCTCTGCGAAGCCACCCTATCTTTGAGCCAGGAAATTATGGATGAAAGCTCTAACAAACTTTGGTCATTGGGTATTTTGCCCCAGCAACAAAAGAAAAATAACTAAGACAAAGGAGTATTGCCTGTCAGATTAGCAAAAGGGAAGATGATCAAGTATACTGTTCTCATTTAATGCAGATTAATACTCAGTCCTCCAAGTGATTTATTAGAGTCTGTGAAATGACTCATTGCCCCCCTGCCTCTTATCAATCTAGCCACCTTCCTCTTGGGTCACTTCATTGTAAGCATATAGGACTCTGCTTTCCTTAAAAATGTCACGTATGATCTGCCTTGGGCTTTGTATTCCCTTTGACCTGAAGATATATATTTTTCTTCTTTTTCTTTCTTACAGTGTTTGCTCAAGAGTCACCTTCCTAATGGCTTCTACAA
>NW_004524594.1:22296087-22307680 GCF_000260255.1 Octodon degus | reverse complement strand
TGTCTTCTTCTTACCATGAACTATTTTCCTCTGCGAAGCCACCCTATCTTTGAGCCAGGAAATTATGGATGAAAGCTCTAACAAACTTTGGTCATTGGGTATTTTGCCCCAGCAACAAAAGAAAAATAACTAAGACAAAGGAGTATTGCCTGTCAGATTAGCAAAAGGGAAGATGATCAAGTATACTGTTCTCATTTAATGCAGATTAATACTCAGTCCTCCAAGTGATTTATTAGAGTCTGTGAAATGACTCATTGCCCCCCTGCCTCTTATCAATCTAGCCACCTTCCTCTTGGGTCACTTCATTGTAAGCATATAGGACTCTGCTTTCCTTAAAAATATCACGTATGATCTGCCTTGGGCTTTGTATTCCCTTTGACCTGAAGATATATATTTTTCTTCTTTTTCTTTCTTACAGTGTTTGCTCAAGAGTCACCTTCCTAATGGCTTCTACAAATTACTATATTGGTCAGCTTTCCTGTTGCTGGCACAAAGTGCCTGACATCTGCAACTTAATGGGGGATAGATTTATTCTGGCTCAGTTTCAGAAGTTTCAGCCTATGATCATCTGATTCCAAGGCAGAAACATCTTGGTGGAAGAGCATAGTGGAGCAAATCTGCTCACTTTATGGCAGCTAGGAAGCAGGTTTTATGATAAAGAGTACCAGCAAGAGATATACCTTCCAAAGGCATAATCCCCGTGAGCCACCTCCAACTGGGCCACACTTCTTACCAGCACATTTAGCTATGAACTTGAGTGGATTAATCTACAGATGAGTATAGCACCTTCTTTATTTTTTTTATAGGATTTTTTTTTTTGTACTGGGGATCAAACTCAGGACCTTGTGCTTGCCAGGCAGCCACTTATGCCACTGAGCTATCCTCCCAGCCCTTAGCACCTTCTTATCTTGACACCAAAAGATAAGAGTGTCAAAGAGTCTTAATACGGTCAAAGTGAAAACTAAGATTAATGTGATACAGCTCCTTTTCCTCATAGTACTGTTGCTGCTACTTCTCCATAGCACTTGCCAACTTCTAACATACTTACTTTTTTTGGTATTGGAAATTGAACTCAGGACCTTGCACTTGCACTTGCAAGGCAAGTGCTGTGCTGTTGTGGCATATCCCCTGCCCTGTTTCCTTACATATTATGTATATTGTTTATCATATCCCCCACCTCCATCTAGTAGGGAAATTCCATGAGGACAGGATTTTTGCTGGTTTTGTCACTGATATATCCTAGTGTTAAATTGAGGTCAATGGGATCAAGAAAAAGCCTGTTTTCTAGCTTGAATGTGGTATCAGTCTGCTTGGGCTGCCATAACAAAAGACTGGAGACTAGGTTAAGCAACACATACTTATTTTCTTATGGTCGTGGAGACTAGAAGTCCAAGATCAAGGTGTCATCAAAGTTGTGTCCCTTCTTGATTTGCAGACAGCTACCTTCCTGCTGCATTCTTACATGGCCTGTACTCTGCATGCAGAAGATAAGAGGGAGAGCACTTGACCACCTCACTTAACCTTAATACCTCCTTAGTATTTGGCCCCCATCTCCAATACAGTCACATGGAGATTAGAGTTTATATAAATTTGCAGGGGGGATGTAACTCAGTCCCCAATAGGTAACTTCTTTGACTGAAACAATTAACTTTGTGCTTCAGCTGAGTATCTCACATAATAAGATGGCCTTCATTTACTTTTTCAACTAGCAGTTACTAAAAACCAACCATGTCCCAGACTCTCAGCCAGACACAGAGGCTGTTCTGTACCTGCCATTGTGAAACTCAAGAGACCAATAGAGGAGGCAGAGGTAAACAGTTTCTGAGATGGGGATAATTGTAAGGCATGTGTTTGTGTCAACCAGTTTCTTTGAGAAAGGCCACATATGTTCTTGGAACAAGTGTGTTGGTAAGTATGTCCATACTGTCACACATTAGTACATGATTCATATCATCCTCATCATCATCATTGTCATCACCCACCACATACAGTAATGACAAGTCAGGGCTTCAGGCTCTGACCTGAGCCCTCTTCCATGGGCCATAGTTCTTCAGCAGTAGTTACTCACCCCCTTTCTTTTTACTGTGTAGTTTCAACTACTAGCGAAGTTTGTCTTTATACCTGATTAAAGGCTATTGATTTTTTTCTGATTTTTTTTCTGTATTAAGTTTAGTGGAACCTTTCATCTCTTATTTCCTAGCAGTCTGCCAAGACAATTCCTGGTGTTAAGTGAAAGCTGTTCCTGTCAAAGCCTGCTGTTACCCATTAATAAATGATAAAGGAGATTGTCAGCCAGCACTGATACTGTTTATGACATTGCAATTACTAATGCAGTATTTTGTGAAGTTCTTACTATATAAATGGCACAAGTGATTTGATAAGTTATGGCTCCAGAGAATTCCTCATATAATAAGCCAACATTTTATCTTTCTCAAGAGGATACAGATAACATTACATTAAGTTCATCTTGATTGTCATTCATTTTAAACTGTTCTGTTTTTCCTGCCTGTGTTCTGACGTGTTTATGAAAGTACAGATAATTGATTTTACTACCAGTATGGAGAGAAAGCCTTTTCCTACTTTAATCTTATTGGTCTTGAAATGAAGAATTGCTTCTTATGTACATTATTACTCTGTTACCCCTTTGATAAATTACCATAACTTTTACTAAGTGTCTCCTGATTTAATGGCATATTTTTACTTCATAGCACATTCCACAAAAAAAAACCAGTCTCACAGTTGTTCTCTGGGATCTTTTCATTTCTGTAGGTTCTTTCCCTAGGCATTTGTCTATGACGTATCTTGTCCTTGTGTTTTAAACTTCCTCGTCAGGTGACCTGCTGTGTAAGTTGAACATACTTTTAATGACTTTTTATAATAGTATAGTAGAGAGTTTGCCCCTATTAAAAGTGACAGAATTTCTCATTAGGAGGCTGTAAACAGGTGAATCACTATGAGTCCAATCTAGTAGTGAGACCCTGAACACCCAGTAGACCCTTTCCTAAAATACAAAAAAAAAAAAAAAAAAAAAGTAGGAAAAAACCAAAAGGGTAGAGGAAAAACGGGCTCTGCAGAGTGAGTTTGGGCCAAGTAAAAGGGAAGGAAAAATGAAAATAAAAACATACTCTTGGGCCAGTGAGATAGCTCAGCAGACTAAAGTGCCTGCTTTGGCAAGCTCAAGGACCAGGGCTTGATCCCTGATCCTGCATGCCACACCTGCCCACCCCAGGGCGCACTGAGCCTGCTATGGAGTCCAGGTGTGATGGTGCACTCCTGTAATTACAGTGCTGGGGAGGCTGAGACAGGAGGATCACTATGAGTTGGAGCTGCATAACAAGACCTTGTACCAAAAAATTAATTAATTAATTAATTAAATGAATTTTTTTTAAAAAAGACTCTACTACAGACATAAGAACTATTAAACAACTGGAATCCCAGCACTAGAAGGCTGAGGCATGATGACTGCTGTGAGTTCAAAGTCAACCTGGACTACAAAGTAAGTTGAAGGCCAGCCTCAACTGCATAGTGAGACACTGTCTTAAAAGGGGGAAAAAAAGACTCTTATTTGGGGCAGGTAAGGATGGTGTTCTAAAGTCTACAGGAAGGGTCTGGTGAGATGGCTCAGTGGTCTACAGCACCTGCTTAGAACAAGCTAAGCTAAGCAAAGCACAGGGACCGCGGTTCAATCCCCCAGCACCACATGCCAGCCAGCCCCGCCCCCTGGTGGGCTGAGCTGGCCACACACACAAAAATAAATAAATAAATAAAAATTAAAAAAAAAATAAAGTCTACAGGAAGGGTTTAATACAGTTTGCCTCTGATACTAAAGCTCTTTTAGTATGTCTTACTGCATTTAATTGGCAAGGAGATTCTTTAAGTGAACAGCAAATACTTTTACTGTTTAGTTAAAAGATACCTACCAAGTATGTTTAGGGTATTTGACCTCTACCAATGAGTGTCAGAATAAATCATATGAAATGGAGTGGGAAATTGGCATTTAGCTAGACTTCAAAAATCATTTGGCAAATCAGGCTTGGTGGTACATCTCTGTAATCCCAGCTTTTTCAGAGGCAGAGGCAGGAGAACTGTAAATCCAGCCCCAGCCAGGGCAATTTAGTGAGACCCTATGTCAAAATACAAAACGAACCAACCAACCAACCAAAACCCTAAAATTAAAAGAGAGGAGGGGGGCCAGGGAGATGGCTCAGTGGAATAAGCACTTCCCTGGCAAGCGCAAGGACCTGAATTCAATCCCCGGTTCTGGGGAAAAAAAAATAAAAAAAAATAAAAGGGAGGAGGATGTAGCTCAGTGTGAAGGATCTGGAAAAAAAAAATCTGACTAAAATAGATACTGAGAACTCATGACCTTTAATTGCCCCCAGAATTCAGTTCAAACCAGATTCCATATTTACTTGTCAGTACTATCTCCAGCAGTTTCTTTTTCTTTTTCTTTTTTTTCTCATTCAGTGTTATTTTATTGAGAAACAAATATGAATGAGACGTTTTCAAAACTGATTAATAGGACAGTTTTGGTAATAAATACATTGTACATTGCTATCTTCTTAGTGGTTATCCATGGTACAAGAAGCAGACAGGATATCCTGTCCAAATACTGTTAGTAAACCTCTTTCTTCTCATTGAATTAAGCGAAAGTAGCTGTATATGTATCCTATTTTGTATATATAAACACAAAATGATCTTTCCTTTGTATCCCCCTTTTTTTGTTTAGTCCTGTCAGAGGTGGATATTCTACTGGCATCTAAATACTATAGGTGTTTGAATTCAGCAGAACAACCCAACACTGTCTAGCAGTCTATAATATTAGTGGGCTATCCTCAGAAGTTATTGACTTGAGCCTTTTACAGCTCTTCGTATTAATATGGATTTACTTTATATACCTTGTTTTTATACTTTTCTGCTGGATGGTTAAGACCACGATATGGCAAGACCTATATAACAAGAAATGTAACTCTTGTATATGATAAGGTCAGTCAGGTACCCTCAGGATTTATCCTGTAACCCTGTACCGCACTTTGTAGATACTTTGTCAGTATCAGCCATGAGGATGAGTCACGGCCATTGCTTGACCAATTTGCTTTCTGTGAAAGCCTGAGAGAATGTTTTTTCTCTCCATGTGACTCTCCTCAGGCACACTCTACATCATCGATCACATTCCTGTGTGGCTCCATAATCTTCTTGATCAGAAAATTTGGAGCACAACTGAGTTACATGATGTTACAGTACAGGTTCTCCTATGTCCCAAGTCTTCACTGACCTTGAAAGGCTAGGGCCAAAATGTTGGCTGACCTTGCAGCCCTTCCTTTTCTCCAATTTTGATCTGCTAACTTAGGTTGTTAACCCTCCAGAAGAGAAACTTATTATTAACCTGCAATATATGCAGTTTGGTTTACCCTGTCTAAATATCAAACATCTTTGGCATATCATGGGACAGGTATTTTCCATCAAATATTGATATGTTGAACTTTAAGTCCTTACAGAATAAGAAGGAAAAATAATTTAAAAAAACTAGAAATAAGCATTTACATATTTTAAAGAAATTTAGAAATCTAACCATATACAGAATTGTAACAGGACAGACCTGTGACATTTTTTTTATTCTTGTTTCTTTCTTTTTTTTTTTTTTCATTTATTACCCTTTAAAAAAATAACAAAAACTTTACTTGAGAGACAGTATGGTAATACTTGGTATGTCATGGCAAGAAGTACATATTTAGAAGACCAGGATGTCAGGCACTCCAAGCATGACCCCTCTATTACACATTGCCGTCCTCAATGCAGCTGCCTGGCTCACAGGCATCAGCATATACAGTTAGTCAGGGTGAGAATCCCACCAGCCAATCACTAGTCTCAAAAACTTGCTGATGTACCCCAGGATCACTGCCCCACCCATCTCGTGCATACAAATGCATGGCTTTGCCCCTTTCATGTTTCCCAGCTTTTCTCCTTGCCCACTCCTCATTGTCCAATCCTTAAGTTCTCGCTTTCCTTTTATTTGTGTTGTACCTTTCTATATGTAATTCCTCTTTTGACTTCTTATACTAGGGAGATAATACAATATTTACACATGTGGGTTTGGTTTATTTCACTTATATCTTCAAGTGGCATCCACTTAAATATGAAGGCTTCAAGTTTATTATTCTTTATAGCTGAGTAATACTCCATTGTATAAAAATACCATATCCTGGGGCCGGGGAGATGGCTCAGTAGAATAAGTGCTTCCCTGGCAAGCACAAGGGCCTGAGTTTAAACCCGGTTCTGCCAACAAAACAAAACAAAACAAAACAAAAAAACAAACAAAAAAAATATACCATATCTTTTTCAACCATTCCACATGTGAGGGGCATCTTGGTTGTTTCCAAGATCTGGCTATCACAAATTGTGCTGCTATAAACATAGGTACGCATATATCACTATGATATGATGTTTTCAGTTCCTCTGGGAAAATTTCCAGTAGGGGGATAGCAGGCTTGAATGGGATTTCCAGTCCTAGTTTCTTAAGGAGTCTCCACACTGATTTCCATAATGGTTGCACCAGTCTACACTCCTACCAACAGTGGAGAAGGGTTCCCTTTTCCCCACAGCCTCTCCAACATTTGTTTTTGGTTGATTTCTTTATGATAGCTATTCTTCCTGGGGTGAGATGGTATCTCAGCATTGTTTTAATTTGCATTTCATGGATGGCTAGTGATGAGGAGCATTTTTTCGTATATTTATTTGCTTCTTTAATTTCCTTTCTGAGAAGTGTGTGTTCTCGGATGCCCATTTCTGGATTGGGTCTTTAAATGTAGGGGCTCTAATGTTCTTTAGTTCTTTATAAATTCTAGAGAGCAGACCTTTGTCTGAGTGCTTATTAAGATTTTTTCAAAATTTGTGGGTTGTCTTTTCACTTTGTTGGTAATTTCTTTTGACATGCAAAAAACTTCTCAATAGAAGGTGGTCCCAGTTGTTAATTCTTTCAAGTATTTCCTGTGCAATTTGATTTTTGTTCATGAACTCTTTGCCTATCCCTATGTCTTTAAGAGATCCTCCTACTTTCTCTTCCAGTAGACTTAGTGTTTCTGTTTTAATGTTCAGTTCTTTAATCCATTTTGACTTTAGTTTAGTGCAGAGTGATAGACCTGGGTCAAGTTTTAGTTTTCGGCATGTAGAGAGCCAATTTTTCCAGCACCTCCAGCAGTTTCCTATACAGATCTCTTGAGGTTCCCTGCCTCTGCTGCCAGACTCAGTAGGACTCAGTGTGAAGAACATGGACTTTAGAGATGCCCAGGCCTCCTCTGTGACTCTCCAATTTTGTCATCTTTATCAAGGCATATGAGGTTTCTGTATCCTTATCTGTAATATAAAGACAATGGCTTATATATTACAGTGTGGTTCTGAGGAGTAAACAAAACGAAAAGTAGCAATCTTAAAAGATAATCAGCAATGTGATACAATACCCATTATTATGCTTCTGTAAACTGATAGATCTGAGTAAATATTGCTCCAAATAATTCTTATGAATGTAAGGCCATAAAACCTGAACATGTGGCTCACTTGTCAGTAATTTGAGAAGCTAAAGCAAGAGAATTATGAATTTAAGCCCAGACTGGCCAATTTAGTGAGACCCTGTTTCAAAATTAAAAAATAAAGAACTGTGGATGTAGCTCAGTGCAGAGGCCTTGGGTTGGGAGATTGGGGAACACATATAAACATTGTCAGCATCATTAGAGAAATGCAAATGAAAATGCAGAATGAGAATCTATCTCATATCCACTAGTATGGCTATAATCAAAGTACATAATCAGGTATATTACATTTGAGTTTATGTAATTGATAGAAGGAAGTTTATTGGGAATAAAAAGTGGGAAAGCTGCTTTAGAAAATGATCTGATAATTCCTCAAAAAAATTATTAGAGTTTAATTCTGAGACCTAGAAATTCCATTCCTAAGTGTATACCTAAGAGAAATAAAAACATATGTGGGCTGGAGAGATAGCTTGGTAGTCTAAGCGCCTGCCTGGCAAGCACAAGGACCTGGGTTTAATCCCTGATACTGCATGCTGTGCCGGCCCCAGAACCCTGGGCAGGCTGTGCTGGTTACCAAAACTGGGCATGGTGGCACATGCCTGTAATCCCAGTGATGAGGAGGCTGAGACAGGAGGATCACTATGAGTCTGAGCTACATAGTGAGACCCTGTACCAAATAAATCGTTAATTAATTAAAAAAAATATGGCCCCACAAAAACTTTGTGTGAATGCTCATAGTA
The DNA here is from genome assembly GCF_000260255.1 of Octodon degus. NCBI lineage: Eukaryota > Metazoa > Chordata > Mammalia > Rodentia > Octodontidae > Octodon > Octodon degus. Next base: position 22,299,414 of record NW_004524594.1, on the reverse strand, counting down.
GCTTTATTCACAGTAGCTACATAGTGAGACCCTATAGACACTGTACTAAATACAAAAAAGCAAAACAAAAAACTTGTTTCAGTATTCCAGTCTTCAGTTTAGTTGTTTTTCTGGCCTACCAATCATATGTAATATTTTTATTATGCAAGTTCCAGTATTATCTTACAGATCTATGCCTTGAAATTTCTCATTCATTACCTAAGAGGGCTGGCCAAATAGCTCAGTGGATTAAAGTGCCTACAAGCAGGCATAAGGGCTGGGGGTTCAGTCCCTGGGCATGCCGTGCTGGCCCTGCCCCCCAGGGCGCATTGAGATAGCAATTGAGACTGGGTGTGGTGGCACGCGCCTATAATCCCAGCTCTTGGGAGACTGTAAACAGGCAGATCACTATGAGTCTGATCTAGTAGTGAGATCCTGAACACCTGTAGATCCTTCCCTAAAAATACAAAATTAATTAATTAATTAATTAAAATAAAGAGCCCAAAGAAAGAAAATATTATGGAGATGTCATTGAATCAGGGAGCATGCTTTGTGGATCACATGTTATTTTACTTCTCATTAATTCTGGAAGGGTTCTTGCCTCTATAGCTGATAAAACACAGGTAGGGTCTAGCCTCATTGACTCTAAAGTCCATATGCAAAGTTGTATCTTTTACCGTTACACTAATCCACACTTTTGTAATTCTTATCACTATTGGAACAGTTGTCTGATCTCTGTGTTAAATATTTAGGTGTTCTGATGTTCTTCCAAATTATTTTTCTTGCAGTACTCATGGCATGTAATACCAGGGATCGATCTGGGTCCTTGTGCTTTCCAGGCAGGCACTTAGACTGCTGAGATATCTCTCCAGACCACTAGTCACTTTCTTACTATTTAGTTTTTAGTTTTTCTTTTTTTCTGTTACATACCTGAAATAATCTTGTTCATTTATTGTTTGTTTGCCGCCCTTCAAAACCCCACAAAAGAATGTAGGTTTCTATCTGTCTGTTCAATAGTGTGACCCATTAGTGCCTGGACAGTTCCTGGCACACCGTAGACCTTTACTATTTGTTGAATAAGTGATTGCTTTGCCCTTGTGCCTGGGGCCAGGTTAAGGGTTGGAGTTGTGGTGAGTGGAGAGCAGTCATGTGTCACTTAGTCATGCGGTTAGCTAAGTGCTTAACAGTGTGTGATTACTCAATTTCATTATTGTGTGAACATCACAGAATGTACTTACACAGACTAAGATGGTATGATGTCACTAGACAGTACCATCTTCTGGACTGCTGTCATAGAAGCAGTCCTTCATTGACCAAGAAATTACTATGCTGTGTATGAGTCTGTATGGGCAATGTGCTGCATTGGGAAATGAGAAGTACAAAGAGCCTCTCTGGTATCTTGCATGTTCATAACAGATTTATTCATAATAACTAAAAACTGGAAATAACCCAAAGCCCATCAATTCAAGAATAGACAGATGGTGGTCCATGTGATTGAATATTATTTGGCCTTGGAAGGAAGATTGGTACATGGCTCAACATAGATGAGCCTTGAAACATGTGCTGCATGAAGGGAAGCCTGATACAAAAGAGTGCATACTGTACTTATGATTATACTTATATGTAGTCCTGGGAAGGACAAATTTAGTTTATGGTAATGGAAAAGTGGTCAACTAGAGCTTGGGATGGGAGAGGAGTAACTGCTATGAAACAGAAAAAAACTTTTAGGGTTATAGATGTATTCCGTGTTGAAAATGCATATATATTATACTTCAGTGAAGTTGAAAAAAATCCTTTAGTTTCTTACATACAAAGACACTGATTCATTTTGTCTTGCCTACCCAGTTCTTGGGCAGGTGACTGCTATTTTATTTTAAGGTTTCCTAACCACTTGCTGGCTCATCATGTACATTCCTGGTTTTAAGTCAATCTGAACATCTTTTTAGGCTCTTGTCCTCTGTCCCTTGTTGGCAAATCATCTTTGTGATCAAAGCGTATTACTTACCTCCAGATGTGGTATTGGAGAGTGCCATCAGCTGGTTGGGTTTGATTATCAAAGAATAAGTACTTCTAATCCAAGTGTGGCATCTTCATAATATGACAAGAAAAGCTTCACTTGAAAGGAAGGTATAAGACATGCATTCTGAATTCTCAGTTCTTTTAGATATAATGATTTATGTGCTTTGATCATATTTACCACACTAGAAATCTTAACTCTTCATGCTTACGATTTATCCTACTACTGTCAATAGCTATTGTAGAGGTGACCTAAAAACTATGGAGAGATGGTAGATTTTTTTTTTTTTTTTTTTTTTTTTTTTTGGCAGTACAGGGGATTGAACTCAGGACCTTGGGCTTGCCAAGCAAGCACCTATTCTACTGAGCCATCTTCCCATCCCCAGATGGTAGATAGATAGATGTGGTAGTTATCTCATGATCATACTCTTGCTCTAATGTGAATATGCTTAATTAAATATCAAGTGTTGTGGCCAGAATGGTGGCCCATGCCTGTAATCCCAGCACTTGGGAGGCTTGAGGCAGGAGGGTTGTTGCGAGTTCAAGACCAGCCTGGACTACAAAGTGAGCTTGAGGCCAGCCTGAGCTGCATAGCAAGACCCTGCTCAAAAAGACTAAATAAATGAATAAATAAATATCAAGTGATTTAGTTACTTTGCTCATTGCTGAGACAAAATACCTGACACCCAGAGTTAAAGGAGGAAAGGTTTATTGTAGCTCACAGTTTGTAGCAGCTTCAGTTATCGTTGGCTGTCTTCAAGGCAGGGTAGCATAGCAAGAGGCATGGCAGAGGAGAAACAGCTCCCGGCAGGCAGAGGGCAGCAGAGCAGCGAAACAGCAAAGCAGCAGCAACGACAGCAGTTTCCTTTCTATCCCTTATATTATATCCAGGTTACGCACCCTTGGGGCTTATAGCTCTCACACCCAGGGTGGGGCACCATTAAACATAATGTCCCATTATGAATCAACCCCAGGATCACATCCTAATCCTAGCATCACACATTGTAGATCCAGACACCTCCATAAAGCTCTACTTATGATTACATGAGGCTTTACAGAGACATCTAGATATAAATCTAGTTTTTATCTTTTAGTCTTCCTCCCTGTCTTTAGTTTGCAGAATTATCCAGCCCTTTCTTAAGACTTTAGGCCGGAAATAAACCAGACACACATGTGTAAATATCGTATAGTATCCCTAGTATAAGAACTCTAAAGAAGAAATACAAATAGAAAGATGTAATACAAGGAAAGGGAAGGCAGAATCTCAAGGACTAACTAATCAAGAGAGGGAAAGGAGATGAGCTAGGAAACATGGCAATGTTAAGCCATGCA
>NW_004524594.1:22289223-22293829 GCF_000260255.1 Octodon degus | reverse complement strand
TTTTTTTTTTTTTTTTTTTTTAAATCGAGGGTCTCACTATGCAGCTCAAACTTAGTGATCCTTCTGTCTCAGCCTTCCCAGCACTGACATTACAGGTATGTGCCACCATGCCTAGTTTCTGTGGCCAGCATGGTGAACCCCAGGTTTCAGGGCCAGTACAGCATGCAGTGCCGGGAACCTGGGTCCTCGTACTGGCCAGGCAGGCACTTAGACCACCAAGCTATCTCCCTAGCCCAAAAATTTATATAGCGTTGTGTTGCGCTCACTCTTTTTTTTTTTTTCCAGTACTGGGTATTGAACTTGGGACCTTGTGCTTACCAGGCAGGCTCTTATGCTACTGAGCTGTATGCTGGACCCCTGAAAAGCTTTGTTTTGGAAGAAAAAGTACTGTAAGTTCTTTATAGTTGTAGGCTTTATTAGCATTGCATTTCTCTTTAGATGTAATTATAAATCAACAGCACTATCAATAGTTATGTAGTTATTTTACAGTTTTCACTGGTTAGATCAAAAGAAGGGTACATCTCTGAGAATTAGAGCTAGAGTCCTGATCTCTACTTATAGTAAATGGAATTACTATTGGTTGATATTATTGCTCTAGGTTAACATTTTCCCATTTAGAGTCAAGCATATGTGAAATCCTGTTGTTTACTCATTGATGTAGAACTTTTTGCCAACCTCTGTTAATGTTCAGCTATTGTTAGTTTATTAGTACTGAAAATATTAAAAGCAGCCTGGAATGGTGGCACACGCCTATAATCTCAGCACTTAGGAGGCAGAGGCAGAAGCATCACTGCATTTAGAGGTCAGCCTAAACGTAGATGAATCATGTCGAAAGAAAGAAGGAAGGAAGGAAGGGAGGGGGGAGGGAGGGAGGGAGGGAGGGAGAGAGAGAGAGAGAGAGAAGCAGAGCACTTATGCCACTGAGCAATTTGTGTGAGAGCATTGCAGGTGGTAGAAATTATTGTTATTTTTTTTTTTTATGTATTTGGTACAAGGTCTATAAGGTCTCACTTTACAGATCAGACTCGTAGTGATCCTCCTCTTTTCAGCCTCCCAAGTGCTGAGATTATAGGCATGCACCACCATGCCCAGTCTTGGTGGTCAGCTCTGCTTACCTGCAGGGTGGAACCAGTGCAGCATGTGGTGTGGGGGCTTGAACCCTTGTCCCTGTGCTTGCATAAGTAGGTGCTTAGTCCACTGAGCTATCTCGCCGGCCCCAAACAAGGAGTTTGTAAGTACTAAGTATTGCATGTTATCTTTCTTAACAATGACATAAAACTGCTTATGATTAAAATTCTTAGGAGACAAAGTTCATTTGATAATTCATCAAATATTTCTTGAACATGGTATATCCAGGCATGTCCTAGGTTTTGTAAGTAGAGTAATGAACAAAATATATTTGAATGTCTTCCCTCGTGGAACTGAGATTGGAGCTAGGGAGACACATCCTAAGACAACACAGAATATAGTATGTAGTACATTAGTGACAAATGCTAGGCAGCAAAAATAAAGCAGGAAAGAAGACAGAAAATGTTGAGCATGGTCATATGGCTTCATTATTATAGTAACTAGTTTCCCTTTTTAAGCCATGTATTTTATGTTATGCATGCAAAAATACTGTTCTGAGAAGAGACCCAGAATACCAAAAGAACCTTATGTAGTAAAACTTAAGGATCTATATGAGGTCATCTTCCCACCCCTCTCCATGTAATTGCTGGTTTTTTAGTTTTATTTTGTTTTTGGAGTGCTAGGAATGAGTCCAGGACCTCATGCTTGCTAGACAAATGCTCTGACACTGAGCTACATCTCTTGTCCCCATGTGATTAAAAGATGTTTATGTTCTGTCTTATGCTTTCTGTGATGTAGATTTTTCCATGCACATTTTCTTATTATATCTAGTAATTATAGCTTCTTAAGTTTCCTTTAGGTTATCATTTCATTTTGAGGCATTATAGATGAACTTTTCCCTTTATGTTCTACAGAATCCCAGAGTAACCTGGATCCTCTGGATCCTCTAGGGGGACTCTTTGGTTATTTTAATTAAAAAAAAAAAATCTTTTATTTATTTATTTGGTACAGGGTCTCGCTACTCAGCTGGGACTCATGGCTCAGTGGAATAAGTGCTTCCCTGGCAAGAGCAAGGGCCTGAGTTCAATCCCTGGTTACACACACACACAAAAGTTTCATCCTACTGTCTCAGCCTCCCCAGCTCTGGGATTACAAGGTGTGCACCGCCATTCCTGATTTTGGTGGCTGGCGTGGCATGGGGCCAACACAGCATGCGATACCTTGGATCAAACTCAGGTCCTTGTGCTTGCCAGACAGGCATGTAGACTGCCAAGCTATCTCCCCGGTCCCTCTTTGGTCATTTTAAATTTTTGTCTTTATTCATTCTCATTCAGGTTAGTCTTAAGCAAGTCAGATGCCTGATCTTACAAAGGAAGCAAAAATAAGAATAGATGAAGTAGTTGCTGCATGTTTGTGGCGCAGAATCAACATAGACTAACAAATGGGAAAAAAAAAAATGATCCACTGATTTAACCCTTTAAGTGTTTGTCCCTGAACCACTTTAAAGATCATAAGCTGAGACCTAGAGTCTGTATAAATAAAATAATTTTTTTAACTAATTCCCCTTTTATTTTTCTTCCCTCTTTTCCCAGGTATTTTTTTGAGCATCCGTATCAGCTTGCTCTTGTTACTGGGGAGCTATGAATGATTGCCATTATTAATCAGCAATCATAATACATATGGCTAATGCTTGGAGAGAGACAGCCCAAGTGTCAGTGAGTCCGCAAAAGGAGAGCACCTGCGCCCAACAGCAGGGATGACTCGAGAGCTTGCTTTGCCAGTGGTACCAAACTGGGTGCTCTCACTGCTTTTTCTTTGTTTTCTCATGATCTGTAGTTCTTTTTTTTGTTTTTAATGCAGGAGTAAACAGACTTGCCAGCTCACAATGTGCTTTTGTAGTGTCTAAAACATACCTTTCTAAGTACTTGAACAAATCTAACGAATAATATTTTTGATGTGTGAAATTCTGATTTCCGTGCCCATAACTTTACTGGGACACAGCTATACTCATTCCTTTGTGGATGGTCTGTGATCATTTTCTCCCTACAGCAGTACAGTTGAGCAACTAACATCAAAGGCATTATGACTCACAAAGCCTAAAATATTCAAACCCTGTACAGAGAAAGCCTATTCCTGCTTTAATGCTTTTTAATACCCTACTGAAATCCAGAGGCTGAAATGATATGGAAAGGGATTCATGAAACACAGGAGGCTGAAATAATGGTATCAAAAGCAATGCATGCAATCCTGTTATCTTACTCGAATCTTGACATTCCTAACGATCTGTCTCATACGAGTGTAAAATCAGCCCTCCCCCAACGGAACTATGAGTTTTTAGAACCTAGTATTCTGCCAAGAATATGCCTTGATAGCAGTCCTCCACCCTTATGTTTGTTTTTGTTTCTTAACCAAGTCCTATATCTAGGGAAAACCCATTTGTTCCAAAGTCTTGTACTGGTTACTAGTTTCATTACTACCACTTAGTGGATGTTTAATCTAAATTCACTTTGCCTGATCTCTGGAAGCCTTGGGCAGAGCCTAGTTTGTAATTGCTGGGAAATAACTGCTGAATTTTTAGCTCTTTTTGAGTTAATTCACATCACTGTATCAAAACTGAATATGAGAAAACTATTTAACTTATTTTTTATCTTGTGAAAAGTATACATTTGACTTTTTGTTCATATGTATTTATTGAGTATGATAAAAAGCTATATATATAAAATCTACATGTCTATATATATCCTTGTTATGTTAAATTATGATTACCACTATTAATCAGCAAAATGTGGAATGTATGTTCTTTTCACAGTAATATATGCCTTTTGTAGCTTCACTTGATTATTTTATTGTAAAGGAGTAAAAATCTTAATTTAAGAGAGAAAAAATCCTATTATCTTATTAACTGCTTGCAAGTAATACACAGGAAATGTTTAAGAGTTCTATTTCCCACTAAAGCACAGTGCATACTTACATTTGTGCACTGTTATAGGCACTTACCTTATTCTAGCTTTTGGTCTTGAATTTAGTCATGGGGGAACATTTTCATGCTTCCCAACAAAAGAGTACCTAGTGTGAGTCAAAATGTCTACAGATATGTTTGCTTGGAGAATAGGAAATGCAGGTCCACTCTTGGGTGTACTGTAAATTAGCTGTAGGACATCAGGACTGTCCCTTATTCTCTCTGCAGGTCTCCATAGAGAGTATGGTTAATTGATGAGTTTACCAGATCAGCACTAGGTACATTTCAGCTCAGTAGAGATAGCAGATGGAAAAGTGACCTAAATGTGAATTCTGGCTCTGTCACTTTTTATTCTGGTAATCTTTAATCATATATGTATGTATGTATGCATGTATGTATGTATGTATGTGGCATTGGGTCTCACTGCAAAGCTCATACTGGTAGTGATACTCCTGTCTCAGCCTCCCCAGCTCTGGAATTACTATGTGTATGCCACTTTACCTGGTTTCGGTGGCTGGTATGGCACACCCCGGCACAGCGTGTGGTCCAGGGATTGAACCTGGGTCCTTGAGCTTGCCT
>NW_004524594.1:22285380-22289020 GCF_000260255.1 Octodon degus | reverse complement strand
AGGTGCTTTAGACCACTGAGCCATCTCTCCAGCCCCTACAGTAATTTTGAACAGCTTAAAGTCTACTGGTGTGCGGCCAGATAGCTCAGCAGACTAAAGCGCCTGCTTAGGCAGAGCACAGTGACAGGGGTTCGATCCCTGGCATGCAATGCCAGCTGTGCCCCCAGGGCATGCTGAGAAGGTGATTGAGACTGGGCATGGTGGCACTGGCCTGTAATCCCAGTGTTTGGGAGGCTGAAAACAGAATCACTACTAGAGTCTGATCTATGTAGTGAGACTCTGTAGATCCTGTAGACCCTATACTAGATACACTTAAAAAAAGAAAAATAATAAAGTCTGCCTGTGTTAATTCATCTGAAAACCTGAATATCACAAAGACCTTTTATAAAAATGAAATGAGACCATGTTCTTAAAACTACTGGCACTAGTAATTTGTTTTGTTTTGTTTTAATTCTCATTGGCATGTGGAAAACATGTCTTGCCTATGAGCACATTTAACAATATTATGCTCAAAGATGATATGGGGGAAAAAGATGGAACTCAGGGCCTTGTGCATGCTAGGTAAGTGTTCTACCACTAAGCTCTACTCTCATCCTATTACTTTTAGGTGTTTAGTAAAACCATGAAAATTATTATGACTATCAACTCTTACCAAGGTGTTTTTTTTCTTTTTTTTAAAGAAAAGTCTCCCAGTAGTTTGTTTCAGTGAGTGATTAATAGCCCAGCAGTGTGCATGAACATGTGATTTGATCGAAAACTGCACTGAGTGTTTAAATTTTTTTAATATATTATAGTAAGAGACATTACTATTAACCTCTCTCAAAATGCTACTCATACTTTTTTTTTAATTTTTTTATTTTTTCTACACTACTCATACTTATCCCATCATCTTTGCCACTTTCTGAAAATAGTTGTGGAAGTCTTTCATGAGTGTCTTTAATTGTGCTGCTTGATATTCTGAATCTATTCAAAATATTTACCTTCCATTGCTATTTAGCCAGATTATACAGTGCCAGATCCAGTGAATAAGGTGGATGAGGATACATTGTAATGGTTTGTTTTATTTGATCGAAGTTTCCATAAACATGTAATCAACAAGCCGATCAAAAAATGTGATGAATGTTTAAATATTAATGTATTAAAGTAAAACTGCTATTAATGCCCCTGAAAATACTCCCCTTTACTTTGAACACATTTATCCTATCATTCTTGGCAGTGAGCCTTTTTATTTACATTTAAACATTCCCTGTATTTTTTGATCACCCCTTGTACATTTGCATTTTTGTTGATAAATGGCTTTCTAAAACACTTGAGTACTCTTGAGTACTTTGAAGACTTTAGTAAGCTGGGAAATTCTTTTTATTAATTAAATTTATTGGTACACCGTAGGTATACATAATAATGTCGTTTAAACATGGTGGCACATGTTTAGGCCTTATTTCTGGATCTGATTGGGCCAATTAGAGTAGACCAAGCAAGAATAAGAAGCCTGGCAGTTTTCTCTGGTAGCTCCAGCAGAGCTGCTGGTGACTCATCTTGCCTTCAGTGTGCAATAAGTCAAAAGCTTTGTTTTTTAATAATTTTCCTTTGAGGGCTGGCCAAATAGCTCAGCAGATTAAAGTGCCTGTAAGCAGGTGCAGGGGCCAGGGGTTTGATCCCAGGGTCTGCTGTGCCGGCCCCATCCCCTTCCCCATGGTGTGTTGAGATGGCAATTGAGACTGGGCATGGTGGCGTGTACCTGTAATCTCAGCACTTGGGAGGCTATAAACAGGAGAATCACTATCAGTCTGATCTAGTAGTGAGACCCTGAACATCCTGTAGACCCTTCCCTAAAAAATTAAAAAAAAAATTCCTTTGATCATCATTTATAAATGTTGAATACTAATTATGTAGTTCATTTAAGCAAACTCCATTTATGAAATTATCTGTTTATGACTTGTGTAATGAAAAAATGGTCATTCATTTTAGTAACCAGTCTTCCTAGTAGAATGAACAGAATTATTTTAATTATATATAACTATATATGACCATATCAATGTAGAGTAAACTAGACATGTATTAGATCAGTGATAGTGAACCTTTTAGAGCTTTTAGTGATACAAACAGATCACTATGGCATATGTGCCGTAGGCTCACCATAGTTTAAAGCATAGGCTTTGGCAGGCCAGGTGTGGTGGCACATGTCTATATTTTTAGCACTTAGGAGGCTGAGGCAAGAGAATCACTGCAAGTTCAAGCCCAGCCTGAGCTACATAGTGAGTTCAGTGTCAGCCAGAATTATAGGCTCTAGAATCATGCGGCACAGTTGTGGTTCAAAACCTAGCTTTACTGTTGAGTCATTGTCTAATGTCTTGGCCTTATGGTTCTGAGTAGGTTATTTTGGAGGCATGTACATCATATTGCTTTCTTTGATTATAAAACTTAAGTCTTTGATTATAAAACTTAAGTTTCCCAAACTTCATTTTTGGCTACCTGATATCAAACTCCAGCCTTAGGGAACCTAATAGAAGTCTCTCTAAAGTTATATTGTCTCCTTCTCTATACACACATCCAAGTTCTGTCTGTGTAAAACACCTTCCTCTTTACCTTCTTTTCAGAGAAGGTAACTTCTCTTCAGAGCCCAGATAACCATTTCCAGGAAGCTTTACTCAATCCAACCATGTACTTCCACACTGTTATATAACCTTCCTACTTCCCACCTTGCATCAAAAGAAACTCCCAGCATTCGGCACAGCTCTGGAACCAGTGGTGGACAAAAGAAGGCCCTTCACAAGGCAGGTCTCTTCCTATGAGGAAAACAATGACAAATGTGCACAATGCTGCCATGGAGCAAACAGCAGACCTGGGCCTTGTCTGGACACATGAAAGAAATCTCTTTCTAAGGAGGTGATATTTATTTAGGTTGCAATGTGAAAGGTATGTAGGAGTTAGCCAAATAAAAAGGGGGAAATCATTCCAGGTGGGAGAGAACTGCTCTCATAGGGCCATTGTAGGGAATGACTCAGCTTCTTTGTGCCTCATGTTTCTCATCTATAGGATGGGAATAACATAACCACCTCCATAAAGACAGTATTTCAAATCATCATCTTCTCATTAATACTTCTATAGTGATGCATATTTGATTCAAAATTGTTTCTGTGCCAAAGTTTATTGAATTGCTAAATGTGTGGATCTATTTGCTACCTTTTTTCTGTAACTTTGTACTTTCCATGTCCTAAAAGCCTTTTCTTGTTTTAATGATAAAATAGCAGTTTGATTTAGCTTTTCATTTGTTCTTTGTAATTAGATAAAAGTCTGCCTTTCATCGCTGTGACTCATAGTGTGTCCAATTTCTTAGGTCAGTGTTATTGATTAAAGACTTTTACCTTCAAAAAACAGAGCTGGGCCAGCGAGATAGCTCAGTGGTCTATAGCACCTGCTTAGGCAGCTGCAGGGGACTGCAGTTCGATCCCCAATACCACATGCCTTGCCAGCCCCACCCTCAGGGCAGGCTGAGCTAGCCAAAAAGAAAAAAAAAAAGAAAAGAAAAGAAACAGAGCCGGGGCTGGTGAAATGGCTCAGTGGTCTAAAGCGCCTGCTTAGAACAAGCTTAGCAAAATACAGGGACCGCGGTTCAATCCCCCAGCACCACATGCCAGCC
>NW_004524594.1:22271072-22277299 GCF_000260255.1 Octodon degus | reverse complement strand
ATGCAGTGTATTATTTCTTGAAACTGTACTTTCGATTTGATTTGAAACTGTCTCATTGCTATATGTTTATCAATAAAACTTTGAAAAGAAAAAGAAATGAGAGTTTAGCTGAGACTTTTAGTATGCACAAGACCCTTGAGTTCAGTTCACAGGCCCACAAAAAGAAAAAGAAGGGGCCAGGGAATTGGCTCAGTGGAGTAAGTGCTTCTCTGGCAAGCGCAAGGGCCTGAGTTCAATCCCCGGGTCTGCCAAAATAAATAAAATAAAGACTGAGCACAAAAAGAAAAATTGAGACATCTTGAAAGAAGGTACATCTTTCAAGTGGTTGCCTGGGGTAGAGTGGCAGTCTGGCAACACACAGCAGGATGGAAATATTCCGTATTTTAACATGGTGGTACATGTATTGAAACTCATTAAGATCATTTAAAACAGGTACATTTATTCCTTCCTTCCTTTTTTTTTTTTTTTTTTTTTCTTATCCTAGGTATTAACCTCAGAGCTTTAGCAAGCACTGAGCTATAACCTCAACACAGATGTATTTTATTGTATGTAATTTTTGCTGTAATAGGTTGATTTATGCCTGAGCCTGGTGTTGCATGCCTATAATCCCAGCACTGGGGAGGCAGAGGCAAGAGGATTGCAGTGAATTAGAGACAGCCTTGTGCACAGTAAGTGAAATCAGTAATTGCAGAAGCTTTATTGAAAAGGGAATTTGCTTGCCAGTCTAATCTGGGGGGTTCAGCTTCTAACATTTTCCTGATTGGCTCTTTGTTTTGCAGTTCTCCACACTGATGTTACACACCCTGTATTCTTCCCTAATCCTCTGTTGGTCTGAGTCTTGGTTTTGCATAGTTGTTAGTTCTTGCTGATATTATTTGTGTATTGTATTCATTCACTGTATTGCCCCCTCTCATCACCTTTGTGAAAGTAGGGCATTTGGTCTGCCTCATTCATTGTTGTATTAGTGTTGCCACATGCTCTAGCATGTGGCAGATTGATTGATTGTGTTTTTGAGACAGAGTCTTGCTATGCAGTCAAGCAGGCTTTGAGCTCACTTTGTAGCCTAGGCTGGTCTTGAACTCACAACGATCCTCCTGCCTTAGCCTCCTGAGTGCTGGGATTACAGATGTGCACCACCACTCCTGGCTAGTGACTATATTTTTAACTACCTGAATGGCCATGTCCCTGCCGTAAAGGGAGTCCTGTGTGACCCACATGCTGCTGAATGGAGGAATTGCTGCTTTTTTTCATGAGAAGACAGCTGTCTTTTCAGAGAGTTTTAGGTTGACTCTTTTGAAACCTTGACACACAATTACTTATCTACCCCCGGAGCATCTTTTGATTTATAGGATAGAGATAACTGCTCCCTGAAACATCTGGCACCCTGGTAACTTCCCTCTCTCTACATTCTGCAAGTTCTTTGCCTATGCTCTTTGTCTACCTGAACACCAGATGTCTATGGTAAAAGCAATATTTCTAACAGTGGTTCTTTTTATTGGCTTAATTACGTTAAGTAAATTTCACCATTACTGAAATTGCACAGGTGAATATCTTCTAAGAGGGAAGTTGAGAGCAGCTAGCAGCCTGGGTCACTTTAATTACAATAAGATGCTCTGTAATGTCCTAAAACTAAGTTAGTTTTTCTCCCTTTCTAGTTATTTTTCTGCTCTTCTTTCCTTTTCTTTCGCATGCCTCTTAGCCTTTCCCATCTTGTACTCCTTGGCTTCACTAGTAGCCACTGGAGGCATTACTGTCACCTAAGAGCTAAGACCTTGCTAACCCTAATGATGATCACTGAGCTGTCCATAATGCTCGTGGTTTAAAAGGTAGGATAGGTCAGGCGATATCACAGAAAGAATTTTTTCAGTAGGTCTGCGTCAGAGGGACACACAAAGAGGGGCCTGTGAAGAAACAACTTGGCTTTATGTGTAAAATCACGAATCAGTAGAGCTTTTTGTTAAATGGCCCTTATAAATAAATTAAGCTTTTAAAAAAACACAAATCTAATGATTTGTAAAAATGTTTAATGGAAAAAACTGAGCAAGATGCTTAACTTCTTTTTGAGATACCAGATGTATATCCTGTGTTTATTGTAATTTATCAGAAATATAGGGCCAGTGAGGTAGCTCAGCTGACTAAAGTGCCTGCTTAGGCAAGCACAGGAACCGAGGTTTGATCCCCTCCCTGGCACCGCATGCTGCAGCAGCCCCACCCCCAGGGTGTAGTGGTGCATGCCTGTAATCCACTAGGGAGGCTGAAAGCAGGAGGATCACGATGAATCTGAGCTGCATAGTGAGACCCTGTAACAACCAAATACATTTTTAAAAAAAGAAATATAAAACTGCTTTATACTCCATAAAAATATTTATTTGTGATGTATTTAATTGTCATTGCTCTAAGTTTCTCTCTACCCTAGCCTGAAATTCCTGTTGGCTTAATTCCCTTTTCCTGGGGAACTCAGCCATTCTCTGCTGCTGCCCAGGACTCTCCCAATAGGCCTGAATTTCAGCAGTAGAAATCTAAAACACAGTTAATTGAGCATTCATTCTCTGCCCTTATTTATTTCTGGATACCAAATGATACAGATTTATCCTTGCCACTGCTAAAGTAGATGAGCACATGTAGGGACTGATGACAGATAACTGATCGTGTTTGTGTTTATTTATTTGGGATATATATTTTTTTCTGTTAACCTGGATGTAAAAAAAAATTAATGATTTGTAGTTTAGTTTTGCATTTTGATTTTGGATTTATCTTTTAAATGTGAAGTAAGTCCAGTGGGCTGCTCCTCCACATACCCTGGTGCCAGCTGAGGTGTCCTGGTTGATGGTGCCGCTGTCTAGGTCATGGTGTTACTGTCCTCTTATCTTCACCTTCCTGGAGGTTTACTTCCCTCCCCAGCCTTTACTCACTCTCTAGGCTCTCTTACATGCTAGGTAGCTTCTTATTTCCTCTTATCTCAAAAAAAAAATCCTTATTTTGTCTTCAGTCATTCTCCTTATACTTTTGGGCTAAGACCTCTTTCCAGTCACAACTAAACTATCAATTGGCGTGTCCATAGCTGGGAGAAAGGAAGCACCAGATCTGTTTTTGTTTGTTTGTTTTTTCTTTTGAAACAGGGTCTCACTATGTAGGTCAAGCTAGTTGAGCTCACAATGACCAAGATGGCTTCAAACTCACAACAGTCCTCCTACCTTAGCCCCGTGAGTGCAGGGATTATAGACATGTACCACCACACCCAGTGGAAGCACCATATTTTGAAGGAAAACTAGATACCATAGTAAGGACTTGGTGTTATTAACCTCTAGAACAGTGGTAGTAAACCTATAGCACGTGTAATTGTATCATTCAAAGCTTTGAAAGGTTCTCTATCACCGCTCTAAAGCATTTGAGATTTATAAGGCATTCCCAGCATCATTATGATTGTTAACCTCCCCAGCCTTCTCTGGTTAAGTTTTCTTTGTCTTAAGCTTTTGAGTTCAAATTAAATAAAACATTTTTTCAAGTTTTATTTTACTTTGTAAATGATTTATATAGTCTCGGAAAAGAAGTCTCTTTTTTTCCTCAGAAAAGAAGCTGATGCTGAGTTCGTTGACCCATGACAGGCAAAGCATGCCCCCTGGCAGGAGGGAACCAGCCTTTTCTCTCTGCTCTCTGGATTTGAATGCAACATTATACATTATCTTCTGGTACACATCCACTTATAAGTTGACTTTTTGTGCTATTTGTTTTTCTATGCTTTTTAATTAATCTTGAACTGTAGTGAAAGTGACATAAGCATAAGTTTCTCTCATGGGTCATGTGGCTTTAGATCAGAGAACCATACTACTGAGATCTCATACATTTCTATTCCTTAAGCCCTGATACTCTGTCTTTAACAATTATACTTTTGGCTGGGGAGATAGCTTAGTGGTCTAAGCACCTGCCTGGCAAGCACAAGGACCTGGGTTTGATTCCCCAGGACCACATGCCATGTGAGACCCTGTATCAAATAAATAAAATTTTAAAAAATAATAATAATTACACTTTTGCTTTTAGTGGCCAAGGGGCTTACAAAAGGCATGTGAATGAAACAAGGATGTCCCAAAATGGTCCTGAGTATCACAGTTATGATTCAATAAATCATTCTTGCCTTCCTTTTTTTTCCTCCAGAGGACACTGTACTTAAAAGTTCAGAGTGATGAGCAGCATGGTTTCAGGTGTTTAGGAAATGTGAAAGTCTATCATTATTTGATTTAAATTTTCTAACTATTCCAAAGTTGATGCAATCTTTGGGATAGAATTACATTTAGAATTTGAAGCAACCTCAGAGATCTTGTAGTGGTTTCCTCTCTAGTGTAGACCTTTCTTCCAAAAGCTGCCTAGAAGTTAGTCATCTAGGCTTGCCCCAAATGCTTGCATGGAGCAATAATTCTGTACTTTTTAAGGAGACCTATTTATGGGCTCTCCTAATTCTTAGTTCTGTGTGTTCGTCAGAAATTTTAACTCAATATCAATAAAATTTTGAAAAAAAAAATAAATAGAAAGTCTGAAAAAAGAAAAAAAAAAGAAATTTAACCCAAGATATTAACTCAATTTAACAGGGATATAGCTCAACAGCATAGGAGCCTGCCTGGCAAGTGCAAGGTCCTAAGTTCAATTCTCACAAAAAAAGGCGGGGTTGGGGGGAGGCTGGTGAGATAGTTCAAGGTAAGACTAAGCACCTGCTTAAGCAAGTGCAAGACCAGAATTCGATCCCTGGTACCACATGCTGCGCTGACTCCATCCCTGGGCATGCTGAGCTGGCAATCTAGTCCCTGCTGCTGGCACATGCCTGTAATCCCAGCACTGAGGAGGCTAAAAGTAGAAGGATCACTATGAGTCCAAGCTGTGTAAGACCTTATACTAAATACATTAAAAGACGAAGAGAAAGAGTAAATTTAATGCTAGGATTTCTACCATCAATTCTGATTCAGTCATTTGTAGCAACAAAGGACTCTCCCCCCCTCCCCAACCTAGTACCAGGGATCAAATTTGGGACCTTCTGCTTGCCTGGCAGGCAGTCATGACCTCTGAGCTATCTCCCTGGTGAGTCTTTCTTTTCTGCTCTTGCAGAGTGTCCTTCCAGAGTGCCTTTCAGCCTTTAGAAGACAACTCTCAGCTTTCCTAGGGCTGAGTTTGGTTTGTGGGGCTTTTTTCTTCCTGACTTTGGGAGCTTTTGAAAATAGCACTAGGTTTTGGATGTGAGTTGCAGTTGTCCCCTAGTTTGTCTTCAGGCTTTCTTTACAGTGGTATGTAACATGCAGAATTTTCTTCTTAGATTATTGTTTTGATTTATTTGCAGGGGCTTTTGCATTTTGAAATTTAAATATTTTTAATTTTAATTTTAGATATACATAATGATAATTTTCATCATAGAGAATTTATACCTGTACATGATACATCTTTTTTCCATTCTTTCCTTCTCTCAAACCCTCTTCTCCACCTTATTTACAAAAGTTTTGTTTCCATGTTTTTTCCTTCTATTCTTCCTTCTTCCTTCCCCTTCCCTCCCTCTTTCCTTTCTTCCTTCCTTGTCCCCTCCCTCCAGAGTATTTTCTTTAATGTAGTAAAATTTCTCATTTAAAAAAAACATGGCCTCTGGATTTTATTCATACTTAGGCAGGCTTTGTCCTCTTTGAAGCTATTTTAAAAATACATTCATCTTGTAGAAGTTACATGGATATGCTTTTTAGGGTGTTTGTTTGATTTTTGAGACAGGGTCTCACCATGTAGTTCAGGCTGGCCTTGAAATCACTATGTAGCCCAGGCTGGTCTCAAACTGGTAGAGATCCTCTTGTCTCGCCTCCCAAGTGCTTAGACTATAGGAGTGCTCCACCATGCCTAGTGGATTTGTTTTCTTTTTTTTTTTTTTTCTTTTCTTTCTTTTTTTTCTCCAAATGCCTTCAGGGCAGGTTTGGCTGGCTTGAGTTGTGGGGATTGAACCACAGCAACCTGAGCCTGACTGCTTTGTTGAAGCAGCCACTTAAAGTACTAAGCTAAGGGGCAGGCCCCCTTTTTCTTTCTTTTTCCTTTTTTTTTTTTTTTTGCAGAACTAGGGATTGAACTCAGGCCCTTGTGCTTGCCAGGCAAGCACTTATTCTGCTGAGCCATCTCCCCAGCCGGATTTGTTTTCTGTATGTGTTTAAATCTTTTTTTTTTTTTTTAACATTTATTTATTTATTTAGTGTGTGTGTGTGTGTGTGTGT
>NW_004524594.1:22267774-22270972 GCF_000260255.1 Octodon degus | reverse complement strand
TCAGATTCCAATTGGTTGACTGAGCAGCTCAGCATCAAGAACCCAAGTTCATTTCTTCTTCATGTACTCCATCCTCACTATAGACTTGTCCTGACCGGCTCCCTACAGTCTCAGGTAGTCTTTTGCATTTTCACGTGCCAAAAGTAGACACCAGAACATCCAGCCAATGAAGAGAAACTATTTCTTTCCATGACTTTCTGTTGATGAATGTTGGAGTGGTTTCCACCTTTTAACTATAGGGAATCATGCTGCTGATAAACAGTATACAATAAATTATTATTTTCATTCTGGAGATTGAATCTCATGTTTAATGGGACTTAATTGTATAGTAAAGAAAATATAAACTAAATAAGTAAAATTGATTTAGAAGTAAGATTTCTCTTTTGAAGATGTTTTGGATTCCAAGTGATTTTGCACAGTCAGAGAGCTAAGCTGTACTAAATAATTCAAGTGAACGAAAATGTATATTAGTGACAAATTCAAGTAGTTACCATAGGTATCTTTTGCCTAATATCTAACTATACTCATATAAGCAAAATGAAGTTGAAAACTAGGATCTTTTAAGTATTCAAGTCATTGTAATATCTCAGCAACTTTTAATACTAATTTTTCACATATATGTTGCAGTAGTTCACTTGATGTGTTCAGGCTTGCCAGTCGGATTTTGTGCCTCATCTTTTTTTTTTCTATCAATAGTAGGCTTATAGTTGTACCTAAGTTACCACATTAGAGACAGGCAGTGGCTTAGAGAATACTCAAGACAGTGAGATAGCTTTAATTGGAGGTTTCCTTGCTCTGAAATACGCCTGTGCTAGGACTAGAGATTCACAGCTGGCAGACAGGTAGTCCTGGACAAGTAAATCCCAGTGGATCCAGAAAGCTGGGTCTTGCTTTTTTTAATTGGATCCTGACTTAGAATCAGATATTGAACTGAAGAGAAAGCATTAGCTGTTACTAAAAGGGTTTAAATTACTGGTCTGTCCATATTTAGAATTTATTGCAATCATTTCCACTGTGTGTAACACTGAAGTCCTTTGTGGTTGTCTGCTGCAAAAATGAATCTTTGACCTACCAACTTTAAATGCTTTTGACACCATTGGGAATTTCGAGAATTCTTAATTTTATCTGTGCTTATCATGGAATGAGGGAAAAGCTATCTCTTTTGCATTGATGATAAGCTATTTATAAGTAAGCAAGGCCTGTGCTTTGCAATTTATATTTAACAGTTAATGATATTTGGCATAACAAGTATTGTGTTGTTATTTCTGGAGGCAGTAAAATACTAGCCAAGCAGAGAGATGAGTGGGAGGTGACTGGCACTCCAGAGCTGGTAGCTATTACCAGCAGCTCAGTGCTGTAGGTGCTGAGTGCTTCATCAGAGTGGGAAGGAAGAAGAATTTGATGTATTCTACTAATGACTCTTAAGTTCCTCTGCACATCTTGGTAATAGTACCTTCACCTCTGCTCTTTACCAGCTTATGGCAAGGCAGAGATGCCAACTATTTTCTGTCCTATACTACTCTAAATTTCATAAGCTATCTCTCCTCTTTAACTGATCCTTGTTTTCTCAGTAATTACTTAGCTTTTGTCAGAAAAGGACTTGTCAGGCCTTACAGAGCAAGAAGGTCACCTTACTACACACGCTGGTTCTCTTATGACAGCCCTTTCTCTCCAAGACTCACAGTGTTTAGAAGCACACTGTCAAGTGAAGGAGATGTTAGAGACACGTTTAACTCACTAGGGTTTTTGTTCAACTTTCCCCTGCTTCACTGTTCATATATCTTCTAGTTATGGTTCTGGAGGAAGGTAGCAAAGAGGTAAGAAAAGAGGCTTACCACATCAAGGATGGAGTGCTACTTCTCAGGAGTATTGCTTAGTCTACTTTATTCAACAGTGTTTGTGTTCAGGGCATTTGCACAAAGGTTTCAGTGGAAGTATAAGGCTGAATTTCCTCTCAGTGACCCACAAGTATAATTGGGGAGCTGTGATAGGCCAGAGAAATTAATGTGTCAATATAACTTCACATAAGTGACAAATAATATGCTTAATAGGACAAGCAAGACGTGATGGCGCACACCTATAATCTCAGCACTCAAGAGGCTGAGGCAGGAGGATGGTTGTAAGTTTGAGACTAGGCTGGGCCACAAAGTGAACTCAAGGCCAGCCTGAACTACATAGTGAAGCCCTGTCTCAAAAAGACAAAATATGATTAATAATAATAACAACAACAATAGGATAAGCAAAGTACAGTCATCCTTCGGTATGGTGGGAACTGGTTCCAGGTCACCCCTCATATAAAAGCCCATAGACACTCAAGTCTCTTATATAAAATAGCATAACATTTACATGTACTATAACTTACATACATCCTCCTATGTATTTTATTTTATTTTGTATTTTAGGGAAGGATCTACAAGGTGTTCAGGGTCTCACTACTACATCAGACTCACAGTGATCCGCCTGTATATAACCTCCCAAGAGCTGGGATTACAGGCGCATGCCACCACACCAAGTCTCAGTTGCCCTCTCAGTGCGCTCCAGGGGTGGGGCCATCATGATAGGCCTGGGGATCGAACCCCTGACCCCTGCGCCTGCTTGCAGGCACTTTAATCTGCTGAGCTATTTGGCCAGCCCTTCTCCTGTATACTTTAAATGATCTCTATATTATCTAAATATCGACCACAGTAGAAATGTTAAATATTAATTGTCAGGGAATGACAGGGGGAAAAGTCTGTACATGTTCACTACAGATATAATTTTTTTTAAGAGATAACCTTACTATGTTGCCCAGCTGTTCTTGAACTCCTGGGTTCAAGCAGTCCTCCTGCCTTAGCCTCCTGCTTAGCTGCAACTCCAGGTGCATGTCACTACACCTGTTGGTTGGATATATATATTTTTCCAAATATTTTCAATTCAAGGTTGATTGACAGCTGGCCAAATAGCTCAGCAGATTAAAGCACCTGCAAGCAGGCACAGGGCCGGGGTTTGATCCCCTGGGCCTGCTGTGCTGCGCTGAGACGGCAATTGAGACTGGGTGTTGTGGTGTAAGCCTGTAATCTCAGCTCTTGGGAGGCTATAAACAGGCAGGTCATGCTCCAAATTTTCTGATCAAGAAGATTGTGGAGCCATAGGAATGTGTTCGATGACCTAAAGTGAGCCTGGGGAGAGTCACATGGAGAGAAAAAACATTTTCTCAAG
>NW_004524594.1:22265606-22267012 GCF_000260255.1 Octodon degus | reverse complement strand
CATTCATATTTCTCAATAAAAAATAAATAAAAAAGAAAATAACATTGTAATAAAAACAAAACAATTATGCTATTGTAATCCTATACAAAGGTAGGTATTAAAATGATTTATTTGAAAACTTAAAAAAAAAAAACAAAACAGGCAGGTCACTATGAGTCTGATCTAATAGTGAGACCCTGAATACCCTGTAGGCCCTTCCCTAAAATACAAAAAAAAAAAAAGATTGATTGAGTCCTTGGGTATAGAGCCCATGGACACAAAGAGCCAGTTGTATTTAAGATAGTGAATCAAGAAGTACTTGTGCCTTCATAGGTAAGGACACTGTCACCAGAATCACTCTTACTACATGAGGATTGATGTCCTGTTATATTCTCTAAATTAAATAGCCCTAGTACAGTATAATACTTTTATTTTCAATTGAGGGGGAAAATACTATTTTTCAAAAAGTTGAGTCTGAAAAGAGCAGTACACATTATGTGTCTCTTTGTAGGTGTATACAATACCACCAATCAAATTGCACTGACAACTAACATATATCCTGAGTTTGAGGAAACTCCTGTACATCTTACCTCAGATTTATAGGACATACAAGAGACAAAAGAAACATGTTAAATAATATTTTTTGTAGGGTGCAGTCAGTAAACCTCAAATTGCAGTTGTTCTATAGGGACTGCCCCCCCCCAAAAAAAAGCTAGTTTCTTCAACAAATGAATCATAAAAGGAAAAAAGTCTTTAAAGATTAAAAAAAAAGACTTTAACAGATGAATAAACCAATAATTGAATATGTATCTGACCCAAAGTGAAGCAAGGTATGTGAGGCAGGGACTGTGGTATAGCACAATGATAAGCTGCTCACTTAGTATGTGTGATGCCCTGGGTTTGATTCCCAACACTGAAAAACAGAAAAACAAAAACAGTGAGGCATTCTGGGAAATGTGGATACTGATTATTTGGTGGCATTAAGACATGCATTCTCATTTAAGTGTGTCCTTGGTATGTTTTAAAAGAATATCCTTTAAAGTTATGTATTAAAATATTTAGGTAGCAAGAGAAGTGGTGCCTGGGATTCACCTCACAGCAATCTAGATGCAAGGTATTAGCTCAGTGGTAGAGCATGTACTTAGCATGCACAGGTCATGGGTTCCAACCCCAGCACCATAAAAGCAGAAAGCAGTACAGGTGCAGGGGAGAGTATAGATGAGACAGGGATGGTCATGGATTGGTTAAGTAAGTTCATTATACTGGTTCACTGTGCATATATTTAAAATTTTCTAACTATAATTTTTAATTTAAAAAATGAGTGAGACTGAGAGGGAAATTATAGAAACAATACCTTTTACAATAGCAGCGAGGAAAATGAAATACCTTGGAATTAACCTAACTAAAGAAGTCAAAGATCTTTTCAA
>NW_004524594.1:22259305-22263732 GCF_000260255.1 Octodon degus | reverse complement strand
TGCTGGGGGATTGAACTGTGGTCCCTGTGCTTTGCCAAGCTTGTTCCAAGTAGGTGCTTTAGACCACTGAGCCATCTCGCCAGCCCCTGTATGTGTTTAAATCTTTGATTCATCTAAAATTCATTTTTATATAACATGTGAGGTAGAGGAATTTTTTTCCTTTCCTTTTTTTTTTAATCCAGCTACCCATTTACTGCACCATAATAAGATTTTTAAAGTTATTTCTCTTCATATTAAAGTGAATGTTACATTTCTAAAACAGAAAAAATATGTGAGGCGGGGCATAGTGCGGCAGAGGCTGTTACTGTTCGGCTGGGCTCGTTCAGGCGCTGCCTCCCTCGGCTTCAAGGGTGTCAGTTTGTGCTGTGTCAGTTTGTCCCGTCCAGCTTCTCCCGAGCTCCTCATTCTTGGCGGCTGATGGCCATGGCGGCAGCGGGCGAGGCCTGGCGTTCTGAGGCTGAGCGGTGCCGGGTGCGGGGCGCAGAGGAGGAGCAGTAGCAGGAGGAGGAGCCGCGTGCCCTGGCACGAGCGGCCGTGGCCACGGCATATGCTTATCTTTTTAAGTGTATTATCATCGGCCACACGGGTAGGACTGGACTTGGGTAAGATTCTGCATTTCTAATGAGGCCTTAGCCATGCTAATTCTGCCGGGCTGTGATCCACCCTAAATCTTTCTAGACTGAGAGCAGGGCAAGTCCAGCAGAGGCTCTGGATGCAGCGTACACGAAAAAACTGGCTCTCGGGTTTGTACACGTACCAACTTGCCTTATTCAAATCCTAGCCCTGATGTTGTATCTTATAGTAGTGATTGTAAAGGTCTGTGGTTGTAGTTCAGTGGTAGAGATCCTGTACGTTTGATTCCCCAGTTCCACAAAAAAAGAAAAGAGAACTTTATCATAAAGATTGAGAGTGTTTTGATAGGGAGTATTTGGAGAAATTCTTGGATGCACATCAACACAGAGGGAAAAAACCACCTGACTGACCAGAAAGTTCCTAGGCTCGGAAGCCACTATGCCCTGCAACTATTGTACATGGCTGAACAGACACTATATACATGGTCCCAAAATTAAAGATAGCAAAGGATACCCAGTGATTAATGTCTTCATTTTTTTAAACTTTTTTTAAAAAGTTTTTATTTTATTTGTGTGTGTGTGTGTGTGTGTGTGTGTGGCCAGCTCAGCCCACCAGGGGGCAGAGCTGGCTGGCATGTGGTGCTGGGGGATTGAACCGCGTTCCCTGTGCTTTGCTAAGCTTATTCTAAGTAGGTCCTTTAGACCACTGAGCCATCTCACCAGCCCCTAATGTCTTCATCTTAATTTCCCATCAACTCAGTTCCTAATTTTCTTTCATCCCCCACCCTCTATATCAGTACAGTACTCTATTAGTTTCTTGTGTATCTTATTATTTTTATGCATATATAAGCAAATATCAATATATTTGTAAAATGTATGCACTATCTCTGTGTGATTTTAAAAATTAATGTTAGGAAACTATGACTGTTTTACATTTCAATTTTTTTATTCAATGATTAGTCTTCTACATGTCCCTGTAAAAAAATTTTATGATTTTTCTTTCAACAGCTTCATAATCTTTTACACAAATCTGTGATTTAGCCACTGTCTCAGTTACTGTTGTCATTGCTGGGACAAATACCCAACACCCCAAATAAAGGAAGGAAAAGTTTATTTAGCTCATAGTTACTGGAGGTTTCAATCCATACTCATCTGACTCCAAGGCAGAGCGGTACATGGCAGAGAACAGCCTTTCATAGAGGTGGCAGAGAGCAGAGAGCAAAGGGAGAAGTAGCAGCAGCTCAAGCAGCTAGCTTTTCTTCCCTCCTTACACTGTAATGCGAATTATGTGCCCCAGAGCAGGTGTACCACTCACACCCGCAGTAATCAACCACAAACTCCAGAAGCCGCCCCATGACTACATGAGACTTTGAGGGGACAACTAGACACAAACCATAGCAGCCACTTATTTATAAACTTTAAATGTTTCCCAGACATTACACTACAGTGCTATAAAGAATATATTCACCTTTATGTGTGTTATACATTTTATTGTCTGTTTATCCACATTATTCAGTGTTTAATGCAGTATTTTTGTATTATATTAACACTAAACAGATTACACGCACACACACACACACACACACACACACACACACACACAGGATGGTCCCTCATTATTCCCTATGTGCTTGGTTCCAGGACCACCCTCAGATACCAAATCATGCACACTCCAGTACCTTGTATGAAATGGCATAGTATTTGCGTACAACCTATATATACACTCTAGATGACTTATGATACCTAGTAACATGTAAATGCTACATAAACAGTAAATATAATAAAATGCTATATTGTTTAGTATAATGACAGGTAAAAGCGTCTATACATGTTTGGTACAGAGACCATTTTATTCCCAAACTTTATTTATTTATTTATTTATTTGTTTGTTTATTTTGAGACAAGATCTTAATAAGTTGCCCAGGCTGGGCTCAAATTTGCAATTCTCCTGCCTCAGCCTTCTGGACTACAGGATGCAGAACCTATGAATATGAGACTTAGCCATGTGTGTGTGTGTATATATATATACATTACTTAACTATTACCTTAGAATAATGTGTACCTTTCTTCAGAATCATCATATTAGGCCGGTCAAATAGCTCAGTGGGTTAAAGCGCCTGCTTAGGCAGACGCAGTGGCCAGGGTTCAATCCCCAGGCATTGAGATGACAATTGAGACTGGGTGTGATGGCGCTCACCTGTAATCCCAGCTCTTGGGAAGCTGTCCACAGGTGGATCACTACAAGTCCGATCTACATAGTGAGACCCTGTGGACCCTATAGACCCTGTCCTAAAATACAAAAAAAAAAAAAAAATCACATTTTTAAAAGAAATGTGATAATTACTGTCTGTATAAACCTGATACTTTCACTGATTCAGAATTTTTAGTTTAAATAAGAGGAGAACAGGACTCCTGAGAAAGTGGGGAGAATTCAAACATTTCCATTTAACACTATTTCTCCCTTGAGAGCAGCCATAGGAGATCATGTCCAGGGCTTTTACATTCTGTCCCCTTACATGTTAACCATGTTCTCTGAAAAAAACCCAAATCCATTAATGATGTTTGTATCTGGCATGCCATCACTGAAAAAATGAAATGAGTCATAAACCCAAGTTTAGCCTGCACTGACTCCACTTGTCTAGCTTGAATAGCACTTCCATTATTTACAGATAGGTCAGATTAATCTATCCAGGAGGGATAATAAGAGAGGCTGTTTTTTTCTGATGCAGATTTTAAAGCTAGAGTCAGATAGTGCTATTTTAAAACCACCAAAAGAATGATTTCCCTCCCAAACAGTGTTATAGTGTTGTCAGGAGTCTTGCAATTGAATTATCTTCTTGTAATCAATCCTACATCTTATCAGTCAACTTTGCTTATAATGGGTTGTTGGCTTCAGAAGACTGTGTTATTTAAACCGTCCTGCAGTCCGGAAGAGATGTGATCTTTGGCATTTTCACCATCCTAAAGGGGGAAGTATCCTTACAACAGCACTACTGAGGCTATGATGTTGCTGGTCTTCCTTGTGCTGGGAAAGCCTTGTGGAGCTAATGCTGAGTGAGAAGAGCTGTGATGTTATTTGGTTGCTTTTTAGTTGGTGCCCAGAGCGTGCTCACCCAAGTTGGATCTGTTTGTTTCTGAGTCCTTAGTATAGTTCTTACTCTTTCCTTTTATATATGCCATCTTTATTGTATTGCTAAGGGAAGAACTGCATGAGAAATTTAGCTTGCCATAATTTTTGCTTTGACTTAATGTACATTTGGGAAGCTACTGAAGACCTTTGTGGTCAGAAGAACATTTTAACAAGCTGGGCACAGTGACACCTGTTTCTGTTTTTTTTTTTTTTTTTTTTTTTTTTTTTTTTTTTTTTTTTGGCGGAACTGGGAATTGAACTTAGGCCCTTGAGCTTGCCGGGGAAGCGCTTATTCCACTGAGCCATCTCCCCGGCCCCACACCTGTTTCTAAACCCCACCCCCACCCCCACCGCCACTACTCTGAGGCTGAGCCAAGAGGATTACCAGTTCTGTCTCAGCCTGGGCACTCAGCCAGATCTTGTCTCAAAATAAATGTGCTGGAGATGTATCTCAGTTGTAGACTGATTGCCTAGCATGTGTTAGGTCTTGGGATTAATCACTCATACTGAAAACAGTTCCATAAGTAATTTTGCAATTAATTTAGGCTTGGCTATGTGCAGTGAATGCTTTGTTACAAACTCACAATGCCAGCATAACAACAATATTGATACTTTTAATCTTGTGAGGTGCATAACCATAGAGCTAAGAGTCAGAAATGCTTGAGCTTTGCTTTTCATTGATAACAGATTGTATTTAGCTTTTTCTTTTTTTTTTTAATTTATTT
>NW_004524594.1:22250812-22252270 GCF_000260255.1 Octodon degus | reverse complement strand
CTCACCGGACCTGGGCTAGGACTGGGTCTGGGGGTTCCAGGAAGTCGGCAGAAATTCCTACTTGGCGGGAGGGGTGGGGGGTGGTCCGAGGGGGCGGGAGAGGGTCCGGCCCACGCTGCGCCTGGTCTGGGACTGGTCCCGCCGGCGCAGGGTAGCAGGAAGCTCTCCACACACTCACCGGACCTGGGCTAGGACTCCCCTGTGCTTTTGTTTAGCTTAGCTTGTTCTAAGTAGGTGCCCTAGACCACTGAGCCATCTCACCAGCCCTGTATTTAGCTTTTTCTTGGGTTGGGTTCTTATCAAAGAATGAGAAGACTAGCAATAGTATTTATTTGCTGAATGACAAGAGGCAATTGGGTGGTATTTTGCACTTTTGTTTTGATCTTTCACATACTTTTGTTTTTTCCCTTCAACCATAATAATATGATATCCAAACTTTGTCTTAATTGGTAGGTTTGTAAACACAGGCTTATCCAGTCCACTCACAGGCAAGGCAAATCCTGCTTCTTAAAATGGTCCTACCGTGGAACTTCTGGTCATCCAACCCAAGTCACCCCTTGCCTGGCTTTATCTTCAGTATATACTGTGCAGCCACTTCACTGAATCTCATCCCGGACATCAACTTTTCCATGGCTTCCATAATTTTGCTGTGTTTTTCACATAGAATGTGTTGGACCTTTACTGCATTGCCACCACCTTTGGGGACCCTGAGCCTTCTTGTCAGCACTATCACTCCCAGAGGCTGCTCCCCCTTTTCCAGAACCACTTTTTCCTTTGTGTGGCATCTTCAGAATTCAATTTTTAAAAATGTAGTTGGTATAGGGTCTGCAGGGTCTACAGGGTCTATAGGGTGTCACTATATAAATTGGACCCATACTGATTGTCCTGTTTTCAGCCTCTCAAGAGCTGGGATTGCAGGCATGTGCCACTACACCCAGTCTCAGTCACCATCTCAGGGTACCCCAGGGGTGGGGCCAGCACAGCACTCTGGGGATCAAACCCTGCCCATTATGCTTTACCTAAGCAGGTGCTTTAGTCCTCTGAGCTATTTGGCTGGCCCAGCCCTTTTTTTTAATAGGTTAAGGTACTCTAGTATGAGTGTTTGTTTGTTGAGTAGCCCAGGCTGGCCTCAAATTCATGGTGATACTCTTGCCTCAGCCTCCCAACCACCAGAATTGCAGGTGTGCACCACCATACCCAGTAGAGCCATTTCTCTAATAAAAAGAAACTGTTATTTTGAGAGAGTGCACATAGTTTTTTATAGCAGGGAAAAATGAAACTCAGGGTTGTTATTTGTATAAATAAATGTAGAAGTCTGTCAGGACAGCTTACATGGGTAACTAGCTTTCAATAGCTTATGAGTGACTACAGGTTCAAACCAGTAGAAAGAAACTATGACTTAAAATAAATAGAAACAAAAGATAGTGGGCCAGTGAGCTAGCTCAGCAGACTAAGTGC
>NW_004524594.1:22244857-22249598 GCF_000260255.1 Octodon degus | reverse complement strand
GTGCTGGGGATTGAACCGTGGTCCCTGTGCTTTTGCTTAGCTTAGCTTGTTCTAAGTAGGTGCTTTAGACCACTGAGCCATCTCACCAGCCCTCAAACACCTATAGTATTTAAATGCCAATAGAATATTTACCTCTGACAGGACAAAAAAAAATAAAAATTAAAATAAAAAAAGATACAAAGGAAAGATCATTTTGTATTTGTATATACAAAATAGGATAAATTTACAGCTACTTTTGCTTAACTTAATGAGAAGAAAGAGGTGTACTAACAGTGTTTGGACAGAATATCCTGTCTGATTCTTGTACTATGGATAACCACTAAGAAGATAACAATGCACAGTGTATTGACTATCAGAACTGCCCTATTAATCATCTGTGAAACTGTCTCACTCATATTTATTTCTCAATAAAAAGATAAATATATAAAATAAATAAAAATAAAAACAGGGCTGGCCAAATAGTTCAGCAGATTAGTCCCTGCTTACAGGGGCCGGGCATTTGGTCCTTGGGCCTGCCCTGCAAGCCCTGCCCTTGGGGTGTGCTGAGATAGCATTTGAGACTGGGCATGGTGGTGCAAGCCTGTAATCCTAGTTCTTTGGAGGTTGTAAACAGGCAGATTACTAAGAGTCCGATCTAGTAGTGAGACCCTGAACACCCTGTAGACCCTTCCCTAAAATTAAAAAAAAAAAAAAAAAATATATATATATATATATATATATAACCAACTAAACTTCTCTAAAACTGTTTCATTACTATTTTATCTTTTTTTATTAAAGTGAAAAAAATAAAAATACTATGTTCATGAATGTGATTCTCATAAAGGAATAAAATGGTATAAATGCATAAATCTTTAAAATAAATTAAGATTTCTTGAAAGCAAATGTTAATATTCAATTATTTGTCCAATCTTGTATAACTATATCTGTTGATCAAAGCAACAGATTTGACGACAAAAATAGATAATATAACAACCATTGTTAGTTATTCCTGTCTTGAAAATCTGTAACATATGTATTGCTGTATGTTATCCTGTTTATGCCTTTTTTTATATTTGTTTTTGCTTCTGTTTTACCTCTTCAAAATAAAATTAAATTGAATTTTTAAAAAAGAGAAAAAAGGACCTGGGTTTGATCCCTGGCATCATAGTCTGCACTACATCCCATCCCCCCACATTGAGCCAGCCACAAGTCCAGGCATGGTGGTGCTCACCTGTAATCCCAGCTGTGGGGAGGCTGAAAACAGGAAGAGCATTGCAAGTCTGAGCTACATAGTACAACCCTGTACCAAATACATGAAAGAAAAAGGAAGGAAGGAAGGAAGGAAGGAAGGAAGGAAGGAAGGAAGGAAGGACGGACGGACGGAAGGACAACAAAGCAGTACTGTTTTGTATAAGGATGTAGAGGTAGCTGGGTATGGTAGTGCGTGCCTGTAATCCGAGCACTCAGGAGTATGAAGCAGGAGGATCAATACAAGTTTAAGGCTAATGTAGGCTACAAAGTGAGTTCAAGGCCAGTCTGAACTGCATAGTAAAACCCCGTCTCAAAAGAGAATCAAGGAGAGTTAAGTATAGTGGTACAGCCTGCAGTCCTTTGTTGGCTCTGAAGGCTAAAAAAGGAGGCCAGACTAGGGGCAGTTCAGAGAGACTATGGCACAAAGTAGGTAAGTAGGCAGGGTCAAAGCCCTGAGTTCAGTCTCCAGTACTAGAGGAAGAAATGAATCATAGTGAAACATGCCCCTGGTAATTAGATAAGATTCGAAGGAAACAACGCCTTATTTTTAGGCCAGTAGATTCATATAGCCATCTTTTTTTTTCTTTTTGTTGTACCGGGATTAAACTCAGGACCCTGTGCTTGCTAAGCAAGCACTTATTCTACTGAGCTATCTCCCCGGATCCATAAAGCCATCTTTTAAAAGTATGATTTTACTTTCTCAAAACCTAGAAAATACATATTATAATAACTTTTGAAGCTATTATGTCTGTAAAGAATGAAAAATGTTAATTTTTCTGAGTGTCATGTGATGAGTTACAGTGTCATCCTGTGTGATACCCTTGAAGCTGAAAGTGAGATTTCACAGTAGCTGAGGCTAGAATAAGGACTTACAACTTTAGCAGTTAGAATGAGAAAGTAAACAAATCCCTCCTCAAAAATCAACAGTGAGATAGAATACAGTTGTCAGAAATAGCCATTTCATAGCTCTAGAAATAAATATAAGCAGCAACTTAAGAAATTGCTGAACTTCAGGTGGAAACGATGGGAATCCTAAAATTCCTCCTTCTTCCTGTTTCCTCCATTGGTGTGGTGGATCTGCTGGAGTGGTACAGGCTGTGAAAACTAGTGGCTTGGCTTGCCACTTTGAGTTCACTTGACACAGAAAGTGAAGAGCTCTTAACCACCTATTGTCAATAAAGGTAATGATCTCAATGGTGAGTCAGAAAAGAAAGCTAGCTGTTCTGGGAGCCTAAGAGAACAATCCCAAGGTGGTCAAGAAACACTGGACTGACAAATTAGCTAAAAACAGTTCTTATGGTGCCATGCATCCCTGCTTGATGAGAAGCTGCATGAATGTGTGGAGGAGGTGTAAAAGGGCTCCATCAGAAAGGAAAGTGGGAAGACCTGAAAACTGCCTGAACTTTACAGACCTTAATGCCGGTACAGTTCATTCCATAAACTGAGACTGAAAGCCTAGATGTATAGATAGTTTTTACCTTGTGATTAGTTGTGTGGACACAGGGACAATCACAGCAAGTGAGGCACAAAAATAAGAATTTGAAAGGAAAAGAAACTGTTTAGTGATATCAAGTGGCCATGTACATGAGTAGGCTTTTAGATCTAATCTGGCCAGTTTGCTAAGCAAATAAGAAGCAAAGCTATTGCAGTAACTTAATATTTTCTAAGATATCCAGTTTTTAACAAAAAGTTATATAACAGAAAACAAAAGATGATTCGTATTCAGAGGAAATACTTAGTAGGAACTAAGTGAGCCTAGGTGTTACACTTGTTAATCACAGATCTTAAAACAGTTATTTTAAACATGTTCAAATAATTTTTTTTTAACGTATTTAGTATAGGGTCTCACTACACAGATTGGACTCTTATTGATCCTATTTTCAGCCTCCCAAGCACTGGGATTACAGGCTTGCACTGCCATGCCCAGTCTCAGTCACTGTCTCAGCATACTTGGGGACGGGGCTGGAGGGCACACCAAACCCCAGTCCCTGTGCTTTAGTCCACTGAGCTATCCAACTGGCCCAACATGTTCAAATAATAAGAGAAATTAATATTTTTTTCCAAAAATGTGACAGGAAACAAGCTGTAATATGTACATGTAACCATTCCCCAAGATGACTGTAAACTGCATGAATTCAAACATGTACTAATGAAAAATTAGAAAAAGAAAAAAGCAAGTATAGGGGCCGGGGAGATGGCTCAGTGGAATAAGCGCTTCCATGGCAAGCGCAAGGGCCTGAGTTCAATCCCCAGTTCTGCAAAAAAAATCAAAAAAAACAAACCAAGTATGGTGAAAATAACTCAGTAAATCTCAGTGAAACATAGAAACTAAAAGAAGAATCAAATGCAGCAATGCAAATGAAAAATTCACCATAGGGATTCAACAGCAGATTTGAGATTCAGAATAATCAATGAACTTAAAAGATAGAATAAGTGCTGGCCAAATAGCTCAGTGGCTTAAAGTGCCTGCTTAGGCAGACGCAGTGGCCAGGGTTTGATCCCTGGTGTGCTATGCCAGCCCTGCCCCCGGGTCACACTGAGATGGCAATTGAGACTGGGCATGGTGGCGCGTGCCTGTAATCCCAGCTCTTTGGGAGGCTGAAAACAGGAGAATCACTACGAGTCCGATCTACATAGTGAGACCCTGTAGAGCCTTACTAAAAAAGAAAAAAAAGAACAATAGAAAAGTATCAGTTCTGAAGAAAAGAGTAAAAAAATTGAACCAAAAAAAGAAAAATGAGCAGAGCCTTAGAGATCTGTGGGACGTTAAGCATACAGCATACATGTAATGGAAAAGAAGAGTGACATCAGTTCTATGGGTTCTTGTGTTCTGCTTCAGAAGAATTAGAAACATAATAATATAGGAATGAGGCTCTTTTCTTTTGAACATAAGGGGACAATAAATGGGAGACAGACATCAAGCTGACTCAAACAAAAGTGGGCAGGAAAGTGTGGTCATTTCACATAAAGAGTCCCCTTATATCTACAGCTGCATTCTTCCTTATAATGCTTTTTCATGTGACAAGTGTATCTCTTAGGGCTGTGACTTTTACTATGTTAAAAAAAAAAGTAGTGGAAACTGTAGTGCCTATACTTTAGAACTGAAACAAAGAGCTCTACTTTCCCATCTCTTCTAATTATTAACTGTAGAACTGACTTGAATTCTGCTAATTTCTTGCAGGAAAAAGATTGTTTCTAGAAATAGAATTTCTGCTTCTTACTGGGCTGTTCTTTTTCTTTAATGTTGTTTGTTCTCCATGCTAATAGGGGAAAGAAAGAAAGAAAAAAAAAAAAAAACAGACCCCCCCATGCCTTTCTGCCTTTGTGGAATGACCTTATTACATGTAGCATTTGGAATATTTGACCTAATAATTTCTACAGTTAGGACTTTTTCATTGACATTTTCTATCCTTCTTTTCTCCCTCCCTTTCTTCCTTTTTCTTCTTCTTCTTCTTCTTCTTCTTCTTCTTCTTCTTCTTCTTCTTCTTCTTCTTCTTCTTCTTCTTCTTCT
>NW_004524594.1:22235074-22244757 GCF_000260255.1 Octodon degus | reverse complement strand
TCCTCCTTCTTCTCCTTCTTCTCCTCCTTCTTTTCCTTCTTCCTTCTTCCTTCTTCCTTCTTTCTTCTTTTTTTTTTGGATGGTACCAGAAATCAAACTCAAGACCTTGCACTTGCCAGGCAGGTGCTTATACCACTGAGCCATATCCCTGGCCCCTTCCTTCCTTTTTCTTTTCAGCAGTATTGTGTATTAAACCTGGGCATTGTGCATACATCCACTCTACCTCTGAGATACATCCCCAGCCTTATTTATTATTTCTTTAAAATGTTGGGAGATAGCTCAGTGGCATAAGCATCTGCTTGGCAAGCGCAGGGTCCTGAGTTTGATCCCCAGTACCAAAAGAATAAAGTAATAAGGGTCGGGGAGATAGCTCAGTGTCATAAGTGCTTGCCTGGCAAGCACAAGGTCCTGAGTTCGATCCCTGGTACAACAACAACAAAAAAAGTTAAAAGAATAAAATGTTTTTTATATAGTACTATGCTTTGATGTTTATTATTTATTTTGCTTTGTAGTTGTTTTGAGATGGACTTTTGCTGCAGTCCAGACTGGCCTCCAACTCATGATCCTTTTTTCTGAGCCTCTTTAGTGCACATACATACCTGAAATCCTAACACTCATGAGGCTGAGGAAAGAGGATGCTGAGTTTGAGGCCAGCCTGAACTGGATAGTAAGACACTCTCATACACATATGATAATAATAACCAGGTATGGTAGCATGTGCCAATAGTACCAGTATTTGGGGTTTGAGGCAGGAGGATTCCCAAGATTTCACTGGGCTACACAGTAAGTTCAAGGCCATCCTAGACTATATAGAAAGACCATGTCTCAAAAAAATAACACCAAGGGCTGGGGAGATAGCTCAGCAGTCTAAGCACCTGTCTGGCAAGCTCAAGAGCAGGTTTGATTCCTAGTACCATATGCCATGCCAGCCCCAAAACCCCAGTGGGCCACTGAAATTGGGTGTGTAGTACATGCCTGTAATCCCAGTGTTGGGGAGGCTGAGACAAGAGGATCACTATGAGTCCAAGCTCTGTAGCAAGACCATGTACCAAATAAATAAATAAATAAGTTTTTAAAAAATAACACCAAATAATAATAATAATAATAATAAAAAAAATTTAAAGAGTTGGGTTTTTTTTTTCTTCCCGTACCAGGGATTAAACTCAGGAGCACTCTACCACTGAGCTGCATCCCCAGCCCTTTTTTCTATTTTTATTTTTTATTTTGAGATAGAATCTTACTAAAATCTTAAAATATGGCACAGGGTTTTTGTTGTTGTTGTTTTTTAGATAGGCTCTCACAGAATCAACTTGGCCTTGAATCACAAAATTCACAGGGATCTTCCAGTCTCAGCTTCCAGAGTGCTAGGATTGCTGCGCCACTATGCCC
Organism: Octodon degus; assembly: GCF_000260255.1. Classification (NCBI taxonomy): domain Eukaryota; kingdom Metazoa; phylum Chordata; class Mammalia; order Rodentia; family Octodontidae; genus Octodon; species Octodon degus. Next base: position 22,243,368 of record NW_004524594.1, on the reverse strand, counting down.
AGCAGGACTCAGATTTGCTATCCTCTTGACTCATCCTCTCTCAGTGCTAGGATCACAGGGCTGTACCACTGTGCCTAAGATGTTACTGTTAAAATCCATAAAGTAAATTTACTTACAAATTCTTTTTTAGCTGGATTAGAAGAAACTTTTAGTAAAGGAGATGGGATGAAGTGTTTGCTCAAACCCTCCCAAAGACAACAATGAAAAGATCTGGACAAAATATAAGAAACAGTCCTACCAGTTTGATTTTAAACTGTCTCATTGCTGTTTGTTTCTAAAAAAATTATGGAAAAAAAGCCAAAATATAAGAAACAATAAAAAGTACCCACAAGCTTGTAGTAGAACCTAGAGGAGAAAAATTACAAGTTTTGTGACCTTTTGCTACATGTCATCCAGTTCCATGTTGCTAAAGTGAAATGAAATGACAAGTAAAAAAGTGCAGCCATACAGGTGGGAGGTGCCAGGGAAGAGAAGTTAGGGATGGAGGTACAACAGGAAAATGTGGACATAAATCCTGGAACCAAGAGAAAACTGCAGAGTGAGGATCAAATCTCAGTAAAAAGTGTAACTCAATTTCTAGTTACTGTTAAACTCAGTCCATTTAAATATATGTGGAAGACCCCCGGAAACCAGAAAAATAAACACCAGTCAGCCAACCAAAGACCCCAAAAAAAGTGGGCCCTTGAAAGACAGACTTATACTAGGAGATTTATGTTTGATGGCTTGTTTGCTTGCTTTTTAACAGCATGCTGAATCCCTAAACTGCACAGTTCAAGCAATAGAAAGTTGAAAGCTTACTGGCTTGAGCTGTCTAGGGACAAGCCCTAAAACTGACAGCACAGCTAGAAAATTAGGGAGGAATCACAAAGAAACAAAAATCATAGTGAAGACCCTAAATCTCAATATAAGTTTCCCAGACTTTTGGCTATCTTCCAAATTACACAGGTGCAGGGGAGACCCCGGGGTGCCAGACTAAAAAAGCAGCAGCTAAAAGCTGCAAGAACTGAGCAGAAATACCAGCTGCTACTTACCATAGAATATACAAATTTGCAGTTTGAATTTAGATAACTACTTGGGGGGGGGGATCCTCAGATGGACACAGCAGGGCCCAGAATGCTACAATAGCTTATCTACAGTGTCTAGTATTCTATTTACAGTTATTGGCATAGAAGGAAATAGAAAAATGTAACTTATACTGAGGACAGATAGCAACAAGGTGGCTATACATGTTAAATTTTACAGGCCAACTTCAAATAATTCACTGTGCTATACATAGGACTGAAGAATTATGACATGTGATCAAAAGTAAAATAAATGGAGACATTCTAATAGACATGGGAACTGAAAACATGGTATTGAGCTGAAATAAATTAGTAACTGAAATTTAAAGACTCATAGATGGTTAAAGAGATGATAGAAAAGAAGAATCTGCACTTGTAGAGCAATGGAAATTAACCCGTTCAGGGGTAAGGAAGTGAATAGACCCTAAGAAATATACGTAAGGCAATACTAAGTAACCCAGTGTGGCTGTAATGGGATCCTAGAAAGAGAAGATGGGGGACACCCAAAATTTAGGACCAAATATAAAAATAATTGAAAGCAGACAAAGAAAAATGACACTACCAAAAGGGACCAATGTTACAAATATGACTGACTTCTCAGAAACCATGGAGACCAGAAGATGCCAGAATGGGGCCTGGGATATAGTTCAGTGGCACCAGCATCTGCCTGGCAAGAACAAGGTCCTGAGTTTGATCCCTGCTACCAAAAAAAAAAAAAAAAAAGTTAAGAGGAGATAGCAGTGGACTAGAATTTTACCTACAAAATTTTAAAAGCTGAAATATAGGTACACTATATGTAACTTTAGTTTCAACTTTCTGTGTTTTACCAAGTAGATGCGGTAGAGGAAACTAATTGGAAGCAAGCTACTTCTCAGTTACAAGTAGTCTGTGTTGTGGGATACCCTAGAATGTGGGGCTAAAGGAAAATGATCACTTAAAATCTGAATGTGAAATAGTTACCACCCTACACTCCTGTATTTCATCCTGTCGGGTTACTATCCCTCCCTCATTCCTGCCAAAAATGGGAGGTTTCATATCTATAGAAATCAAAAGGAGAACATATGTATATTGAAATCTGGGCTACAGGAACCCTATTATACCTGAAGGTAGGGAGCAGATTTCTTACCCAAAAATGGTGAAACTAAGTACAGTTCTCCATGGTCAACAAGAAGAGCTTTCCAAAAAACGTTCCCATCTGGGCCTCGACAGTACTGGCTTATTGATAACATGTCACCATTTTCCCTCCCTCAAGACGTTAAAATTTATCTTAGAGGAACCAACCCCTCTTGGGTTCCTTGAGCACTAGTTAACAAGTCCCCCAGCCAGAAGAATGTAACATTCTTCTCTGAGGAAATTGACCAGCCTATGGAAAATCCAGTTTTAGTTTCCCTTTCCAGTTGTGTTGTGGTATAACCTAACATTAAACAAGCTGTGCTCATACACACAATTTCTGGTTAGCTCTTTAACATCCTTTGTTTTGCATGTGAACAGAATGTAAGTATCTTCAGACATTTGAAGAAAGCCTATGCTCTAAAAGACAAATTCTTCACAGGGGTAAGATTTTAGGAAATCTAGGAAATAAAGCCATAGGTACATAAAGAAACTAGTTAGAAATGTAGAGAATTGAAAGCACACCTAAGTGAAAATTGCCATAAAGAAGTTGGAAGATAAAAGTGAAGAAATCTGGAAAATAAAACTAAGGAATAAATAACAAAAAGAAGAAATTTTAAAAGTTAAAGGCTATCTAGCAGATCCTATATCTGACTAATTAGACTGAGAAAGAGAAGCTGAAGGGCAAAATATTAAAGAAACAAACAAGATATTTTCCCAGCACTTAAAGTTCTTAGAGCCTACCTAGCATCCATAATGAGAATAAAAGTGAATGAAAAGGAACCTCAGGGGCTAGGGAATAGCTCAGTAGAATAAGCACTTGCCTGGCAAGCACAGGGTCCTGAGTTCAATCCATGGTACTGCAAAAAAAAAAAAAAAAAAAAAAGGAACCTCAGTAAAGTACATTATTATGAAATTTTAAAAAGATATAAAATAAGTGACTTTAGACTATTTAACAACAGCACTGAAATCTAAAAGATTTATTGCCTTCTTAAGTCTGATGGAAACTTTTTCTAAGCTATAGTTCCATACCCAGCCAAACTGTCAAATCAAGTATGAAAATAAAATTTTTTTATTTTTATTTTTCGTACTTTTTTTAAAAAAAACTACCATTTCCATTATTACTTTTCATCAACTACAGTCAGAAAACATTAAGTAGAAAATTCTAGAAATATCTCATAGTTTTTAAATTACCTGCTGTTCTGAGTAGTAAGATATATCTCCACACTGTGTATGCTGCCTATCTGTTGTTCATATAGTAGTTGTCCTAGGTGTCAGACCAGCTATGATGGTATCTCAGTGTGTGTTTGTCTCCAAGTAATCTCACTTAATAATGCCTCCAGCTCTTCCTGTGAGCAGCTTTAGGTGACCTGTAAAAATGGTTCACTACTCTCAACCCAGAAAACCCCGCAAAATCTGCAAATCAAGAGGCTCAAATCTTCACGTTCATTTTAAGAACACACGTGAAACTGCCCATCAAGGGCCACCAAGTATCTGAAGGATGTCATATTAAAGAAGCAGTGTGTACCATTCCGGCGTTACAATGATGGAGTTGGTAGATGTGCCCAGGCCAAACAGTGGGGCTGGATACAGGGTTGGTGGCCCAAAAAGTATGGTGAATTTTTGCTGCAAATGCTTAAAAATGCAGAGAGTAATGCTGAGCTTAAGGGTTTAGGTGTAGATTCTCTGGTTATTGAACATATCCAGGTGAACAAAGCACCTGAGATGCGCCACCATACTTGTGGAGCTCATGCCAGATTAATCCATACATGAGTTCCCCCTGCCATACTGAGATGATCCTTACTGAAAAGGAACAAATTGTTCCTAAACCAGAGGAGGAAGTTGCACAGAAGAAAAGGATATCCCAGAAGAAAATGAAGAAACAAAAACTTATAGCACGGGAATAAATTAAGCATAAAATAAATGCAAATAAAATTAAAAAAAAAAATAATGCCTCCAGATGCAAGAATAGTGGTGCTGGCACTTTAGATATACCAAAGAAAAGCTTTATTGTGCTTCCTTTGTAAAGGTAATAGTATAGTTATTTTGAGAGATAGAGAAGGATCATAGTTGCATAACTTTTATTAAAGGTTTTTTTTTGTTGTTGTGTTGTTGTGTTTTTGCGGAGCAGAGAATGAAACTCAGGCCCTTGCACTTGCCAGGCAATAAAGTTTATTCTTATAATTGCTCAATTTTATTTTGTTGTTAAGCTCTTCCCTAGTTTATAAATTAAATTTCAGATTAGGTACATAAGTATATATGTATAATAATATCCATAGGGTTCTATAGATATATAGTTGCAGACATCCCCTGGGGTTCTTGGAACATATCCTATGAATAAGAGGGGGGACTACTATAATAGCCACCTACTATTTTGATACAAATCCAGATTGGTTTTTAAAAAGAAGCTGGAGTAGTGCTGCATGCCTCATCCCAGCATTGGGAAGACTGAGACTGAGGCAGAAGGATAACAAGTTTGAAGCCAGTCTGGGAAATTTACCATAGCATGACTCACAATTTTATAATATTTTTAAAGAGCTAATAATGTAGTTCAGTGGTAGAGTACTTGCCTAGCATGTGCAAACGTCTCAATCCCCTGTACTTCAAACATAAATAAAGGGGGCCGGCCAAATAGTTCAGCGGGGCCCTAAAATTCTGTATTGTTTCTAATTTTTTTGTGATTTTTTTATTCTCTTTAAAAAATAAAAACTGGGCTGGTGAGATGGCTCAGTGGTCTAAAGCACCTACTTAGAACAAGCTTAGCAAAGCACAGGGACCGCAGTTCAATCCCCCAGCACCACATGCCAGCCAGCCCTGCCCCCTGGGGGGCTGAGCTGGCCACACACACACACACACACACACACACACAAATAAATAAATAAATAAATTTTTAAAACTTTAATTAAAAAAACAGTTCAGTGGATTAAAGCACCTGTGCAGGGGCTGGAGGGTTGATCCCCGGGCCTGCTGCTGCTGTCCCCATCCCTTGGGTGTACTGAGACGCCAATTGAGACTGGGCATGGTGGCGTGTGCCTGTAAATAGGCGGATCACTACGAGTCCGACCTAGTAGTGAGACCCTGAATACCCTGTAGATCCTTCCCTAAAAATACAAAAGCAAACAATAAACAAAACAAAACAAAAAAATAAAAATAAAAGACCTTAGGAATAGAGTCCCTAATTTTTTTACTCCTGGCTGTTATGTGATGGCTGTACAGGATATCATGACAGGAGCTGACAAATGACAAAGAACTAAACTGTTTCCTTTCATTTTCTTTTCTTTTTTTTTAAATTTTTCTTGAGTGTGGACTGAGCTCAGGGCCTCATCCATGCTAGGTAAATACTCTACCACTGAGCTTATCCTCACCCTTTTTTATTTTTTCTTTTGAGGCATGGCTACAAAACAAAACTAAGTTGTCCACAATCCACATAGCAGGGGGCTTGGGGTTAACTCAGTTGTTTAAAGTGCCTGCTTGGGCAAACTCAGTCAGGTGCAGGGGACTGCAGTTCTGTCCCCAGCTCCACATGCTGCACTAGACCTGCCCTTAAGGCAGCCTGAGCCAGCAAAAAAAAAAAAAAGAATCCTTCATAATCCAGGTAGGAGGGATGCTTATTGCTCCTGAGATAGTCGTTTCTTCTGGATCTTTTCAGTGATGAGAACAAAGGATTGCTTTTGAAAATGATGGCTGATTATGATATACTGGTATCTCATATTTTCTTTAAAGTATGATATACTGATCATGATAAAATTTGCAGTTTTTAACTTATTTTTTGTTTACATTTATTCTATGATCAAAAACTTAGTTAAAAGGATTTATCATTTTCTTTATTCTATAGTACATATGACATTTAAAATATAGTTCCATGTGTAAACTAGGCATGGTGATACATGCCTGTAATCCTAGTACTCTGAAAGGCTAAGCCAAGAGAAACAAATTCAGACCTAGCCTGGGCAATTTAATGATTTAGTGCGATTTCATCTAAAGATAAAAAATGAGCCAGGCATGGTGGAACACATCTGTAATCCCAGCACTCAGGAAGCTGAGGCAGAAGGATCAATCATAGTGAGTTCAAAGCTAACTTGAACTATATAGTGAAACTGTTTCTAAAAAATCAAGAATAAAAGGGAGAAAAGGACTGCTTCACCAGTACTAACTATATGGTTACTTGTAGTACAGGCTAGGTTATCTTCGCAGTTTCTTTCATTTTTAGGATATATCCCATTTGGAATAAAAGTACCGTACTCAGAGGCCAGGCATCGTGGTACACACCTATAATTCCAGCACTTTGGGAGGCTGAGGCAGCAAGATCTCAAGTTTAAATCCAGCCTGAGCAATTTAATGACTTAATGAGACCCTATTAAAAAAAAAAGAAAGAAAAAAAGTCTACGTATGTGGCTCAATACAAAGACCCTGGATTCAATACTCAGTACCTCAGTCAGGCAAGGTGGTGCACACCTGTAATCCTAGCACTTCAGAGGCTGAGGCAGGAGGATTGTTGAGAGTTTGAGACCAGCCTGACCTATAACATGAGCTCAAGGTCAGCCTGATCCATATAGCAAGACCCTGTCTCAAAAAGATAAAAAGAGAAGGGGAAAAAATCAATCCCTGGTACTCCAAAGAAGCAACAAAGAAAACTACCATTGTCAGCTAAGACCAGCCAAGAAACCTGCCCTCCTCCCTCATACACACTAGCTAGGGAGGAACCCTGACCCTGGGACAAAACCACACCTTTTTTACCTTGGTTGTTGAGCTCTGATCTATGGACTTTCTTATGTGAAAGGTGAAAATTTAATGTACAGACTTATGTTCTCTTCCTTCCCCTTGTCATATTTTACCAGATTTTTTGTTGTCATTGGTAATTTCTGAAAAATTGTTTTAAAGTTCCACTTCCAGTTCCATTGATACCATGAACTGTAGTTAGTTTTTCTCATTTTTTTCTGAAAATTTAAAAACAATATGTATTTATCATTATATAACTTATTTTGGTAATAGCCCTGCAAATCTAAGTATTTGTAGTACTAAAAGTACATTTTCTTCATTCAAAGGAGAATGCTTTTGAGTGTAAATGTGAAATGGCTTTATTTGTAATCAGCAACTGGGTGGGTGTGGTGGTACATACCTGTATCTCAGCACTCAGGAGACTGAGGCAGGAGGATTGCTGGGAGTTCAAGGCCAGCCAGTTACTTTGATGTTTTTTGGTTTTTGTCCTCCCTCCCCCCACCAACTGGGGATTGAACTCAGGCTCTTGCACTGGCCAGGGAAGCGCTTATTCTACTGAACCATTTCCCCAGCCCAGCCAGTTACTGTGAATCATGTCATATTTTACTTTGCTTCATATTTCTTTTTACTCCCCCCCCAGGGGGGGTTTAACTGTTCTTCTCTTCCCCCTTATTGGCAGAAGAGTAATAGGTCTTTTTTATATTCTCAAAATTTTTAAATCTCCCATCTTTGGCTCCCCTTTCTATTCAGTAGTTTCTTTCCAGGAATTTCCTCCTTCCTCATGTGGCCCATTTGGTATGTTAGCCTGCAGGGGAGCTGTGACTGTGGGTTTAAAACTCCCATGCCTCATCTCTATTCCATTCTATTGACCCACTGTAAATCCTTCCAGTTACTTTATGCATATCCTGCCAAACAAAATACAAATGTCTCTTTTTCTCCTGTCTTCTCGTAAGTGGCCACATGCTGTGTATTATTCTGTACACTTTTTTATTTAACAATTTATTTTAGAGATCTTTTCACATGAATACAGAGAGCTTCCTCATCTATTTATACAGCTATATAATTAGCCATCAATGAAGGCTATTTTAGTTTTTCAGTCTGCTACTATTATAAGTAGTGTAGTAAATTCCTAGAGTAGAAATGGTGAGTCCAAGAGTATATGCATATGCAAGGTGGGTAGAAATAGAAGTGTGCCAGCGTCCATTCCCACTTGTACCTTACAGATACCTGGCTCCACAGCCTTGTCAAAAGTATAGGGATTTTAGGGCTGGTGAAATGGCTCAGTGGTCTAAAGCACCTACTTAGAACAAGCTTAGCAAAGTACAGGGACCGCAGTTCAATCCCCCAGCACCACATGCCAGCCAGCCCCGCCCCCAGGTGGGCTGAGCTGGTCACACACACACA
>NW_004524594.1:22230260-22234796 GCF_000260255.1 Octodon degus | reverse complement strand
TAGGGATTTTGCTCTTTTGGGGTGTGGTGGTTGCTAACCTCATGTTTGAAGGATGACATTTGTTTATGTTGATGGGTGTACTTTTATGAGAACATTGTGGAAGATTATTCCACTTTCACAAAAAGAATGAAACAAGATGTGAGGAAATGCTAACGGATTAAGGAATTAACCACAGGATCTAATTTGAAAAAAGTCTTGGCTAGGTGGCCAGTTTATCCAGTGGCAAAGGGAAAAAAATATTCAGTATTTGTGACACTGTTTAGAAAGGGCCAATTTAATGCTTTTTAATCTGGGGTAGTATTGTCCAATTAAGCTATCTGTTAGATGAAAAACACTTGGGCTTTTATGTATAATGGGTTAGGGCAGATTTTTTTTCTTTCTTTCTTTACTATATTTTCATTGAATGGCCTAATTAAATAAACTGTACATTTACTGTTTTCTTTTATTTTGCTAGGTAAGGGTAGGAAGGATTCAAGTAAGAGGAAGACATAGTCTCTGTCCTTCAGCATCTGAATCATGGAAGGACTTAAGAAAGAACTGATTGAGTAACCCCACAGGTAGAAGCAAGTGTGTGCCTCAGTGAAGGGACAAGTTTGACTTGTGGTAGGGAATCAGACGAGATGGGTTTGGGGTGACCTGAAATAATGAGTACATTGGCACAGAGAGCTAGAGGCAATGGAGGATGTTCTAATTGTTTTTTATCTGGTTTATCTTGTTGTAATTATCTTTTATCTTGGGCTGTAACCATGCACTTTCTTGGCATTAGCACACTCTAGCGGAAGGTCAGACTAGTGTTGACTCAGGCATTTCATATTTTATTGAGGCAGCCCAACCTAATAAAAACATAGATTCTCATCATCCTTGCTGCTATCCACTAGCTGCAATTTTTTTTTCAAATAAAAGGACAAGAATTATTTTTATTCACAACTCAATCTGGTGGCTGAAAGAAAAAGAGACTTTGGATAGTACAGAGAAACCTGGTATTCTGAAGAGTCCAGCTCTCTGAACCTGGCTTGTCATCAGGTTTCAACACTATCACTGAAGCACAAACTCTTGTTTTTGATTGCTTTACTTACCTCCTAAGGAGACAAAAGCAATTGAAACTTTTTTTAAAATTTTAAAGTAAAAACAAGATGTGTGTTATAAAAGCACAAAAAACTGGCTTCAGCTCAATCCATGTTACAGAGCCCTATCAGTTTTGAATTCACCTGGCTGGTCAGGCTAATTTTCAGGGCAGTCAAATTCTCCTTTCTTCTTTTCCTTACACCAGATCAGGGCGTGAAAATGGTGGTTGCCAAGAGTTCTTGGAGAGGTCCCATCAATGGAACGCATACAGCAGCAATAGGATGGTACAAATACCAGTTATACCACCTAGGATGAGTGCGTCTCGCCGTTTCCTAAGGTTGATCCTCTGGATTAAGCTGTTCACAGCAGGAAAACGATTAGCCAAGGTGTTCATTCTGCTGTGAATTGACTTCAATTTTCCTCTCTGTGAAGTCATATTTTCTTTTGTTGCCATAGCAATGCTTATTGTTTCTTCTATCAGACGATCTGAGTTTCGAAGATGGTCATGTTCTTTCAAAAATAGTTCAGTTCTCCTGTTGTTTACTCCAGATCCACTTTTATATGAGTCAGTATCTTTTCGCACTGATCCCACGAGATTCTCTCTTTCTCGTATTGCCACAAAGTTTGCTTTGGTTTTATGGAATTCATGTGTATAATCCTGCAGTATGTCTCTGTGTCGCTGTAACGTATGCATCAATGCTGCATTCAAGGAGGGGACACCGGCACTGTTGGTATATTCTGCCATTTTGTCATTTATCCCCGTAAGCCTTGCCAAAAGCTGTTCAATCTCAATTGCCATCGTCTCAAACATTCTGTCTTGGCTCGACCTACTTAAAAGCAGTGTTGTGTCAGAACTGTCGCGTCTTCCATCTCTGGCACCACCGTGACTATAACTTGTACATAATTTACTGAAGGAAACTAGTTTCAGGTCAAGTTCATTTTCCAACTGTCAGGCTTGTTTCCTGAGATTTCCACTCTGGATGACCCAGGTCCCTCTTCTTCTCCAGCCCTTGCGTCTACTGCCCACCTCCTGCCGCTCGTTCACATCTCGCGGCCCGCTTGGGCCAGACACCAGCCCCAGTCCTGCAATTTTTTTTTAATAAGTGATTTTTTTTTTTTTAAATCAGGAATGGAACTCAGGACCTCATTCTTGCCAGTCAAGCGCTTGTGCCATTAAGCTACATCCCCAACTTCTGGGCAAATTCTTGAACTTATCTGTTTCTCAGTTTTTCTCCATAAAATAAGAGTTACACCCTGGCAAGTACAAGGGCCTGAGTTCAATCCCTGGTTTTGCAAAAAAAAAAAAAAAAAAAAAGAAAAGAAAAAGGAATTACAGGTATGTTGAGGGTATGTTAATTGCATATTGCAGTGTCTGGTTCATACCTTTATTACTGTGTTGTACTTCACAAACTGATACTTTTTTCTATTTAAAGAAATATTTTTAGTTCAGCAGATTAAAGTGCCTGCTTAGGCAGATGGCAGGGACCAGGGTTTGATCCCTGGCGGGGCATGCTAAGCTGGCCATTGAGACTGGGTGTGGTGGCACATGCCTATAATCCCAGTGCTTGGGAGGCTGAAAACAGGAGGGTCACTGAGTCCGAGCTGCATAGTGAGATCTGGTAGACCCTGTACTAAATACAAAAAATAAAATAAAAATAAAGTTCTAAAAGAAAATTTTTTTCTCAGGTTACAAAATTAATGCATGTGCATGTCATGGTGGTGTGTACCTGTAATTCTAGCAATGCAGAAAGATAAGCCTGGGCAGCTTAGTGAGATGGTATCTCAAAATTAAAAAAAAAAAAAGACTGGGAATGTAGCTTAAGGTGTAGGTCCCAGGTTCAATCCCCAATAGCTAAGTAAATAAATTCATAAAACACTACCTATTATTGGAAATGTGAGCTATATAAAAAGCATTTCTTAGAACTTATAACTTTACCTCTAATAGCACAGTTTTAGCACACTATTTCTGCTGCAGTCTTGTTTATATAGTAATAGCTAAGTACAGGAACTCAGGGGCCCATTTTCTCTGATGATATTTCAGTCTGTATACTGTAAGATGCAGGTAGTAGTGCCCCTCACAGAATAAGAAAAAAGTATGGTGAAATATGTCACACATCTATAAGAGTGCAAGGCAGAGTTAAATGAAGCTTCGTTACTCTCCTGCCTCTGTATGTATGTCCAACATGGAAAAATACTACATTAACCTCCAAAATAGAGGATACAAATAGATTGGACTGGTGAGAGGTACAGGTAGTCAATAGATGTCCCAGGAAATAAGTACAAACATACAGACATAGGCAATTTGCATGACCTGTCAGAAGGGTAGTTTCAAAAAAGCACTCAAGTGGAGAAAAGAAACCAAAAGAAGTTGTGACTCTAGCCAGAAGGAGGTTATTGCTAGATTAGATGGAATCTTAGTGTTCTCTAATTAATTGGAAAATAGTTTCTTCCCAGATAGTTGACGAGAAAGTGAATAATTGCTATTTAGAACTCAGGAAGATAGGGCCAGTGGGATAGCTCAGTGGTCTAAAGTGCCTGCTTAGGCAAATTTAGGCAGGCGCAGGAGATCTCGGTTTGATGCCCGCCCCCACTACATGCCACACCAGCCCTGCCCTTAAGGTGGGCTGAGCCAGCAAAAAACAAAAACAAAAAGAACTCAGACAATAAGAATGCCAGTATCGTGGATAATTGCAATAATAAAATGATCCTATTAATCTGATTCTATTGGGACAATGAATAAAGTTCCACGTAAATTTTTTTTTTTTTTTTTTTTTTTTTTTTGCGGAACCGGGGATTGAACTCAGGTCCATGAGCTTGCCAGGGAAGCACTTATTCCACTGAGCCATCTCCCCGGCCCCTCCATGTAAATTTTTAAAATTTTATTTATTGGTACTGGGGTCAAACTCAGAATCTTGCACTTGCCAGGCAGGCACTTACACATACCTGTTGAGCTGTCTCACCAGCCCTTCCTCTTAAAACTTTAGCAAGATAATATAGTGATTCTATTGCTACATTTCCTTCCTCAGAAAAAGCCTTTGTTCTATTCTGCAAAACAGGCAAATTAGGGGTCAGTATTCATTGTATCAAGGGATTCACTCTTTTTTCAAAACAGGATCTCACTGTGTAGCTCAGGCTAGCTTTGAACTCACTATGTAGCTCAAGCTGGCTTTGAACTCAGATCCTCCTGCTGAGAGTGCTGGGATTAAAGGCATGTGAGACCATGCCCTCTGGGATTCTCCATTGATATAAGAGCTTTTCTCACATCAGGTTGTGAAAAAAATGTGTCATGAGAAAGATACTCAGTTAAGGACCCTAGCCAGATGGATATTACTTAGTACAGTGGGCTGAATACTGGCCCCCAGAAAGAATATTGCAGTCCTAGGTCCTAGACTTTATATAGTAGAATCTTTTCAAATGAGACAAAGTCCAGTGATTGGTGTCATAATAAGAGAAAGGCAAGGCGGGGGGGGG
>NW_004524594.1:22229395-22229945 GCF_000260255.1 Octodon degus | reverse complement strand
GAGAGAGAGAGAGAGAGAGAGAGAGAGAGAGAGAATGAACGAACACCAAGTTCCTTTTTAGGACATAGAGAAGTTGCTGGGTATAGCGGTGTATGCCTATAACCCCAGATTCTGGAGGCTGAAGCAGGAGGATCATAAGTGTGAGCTCAGCCTAGACAACTTAATGACTTAATAAGACCTTATCTCAAAACAAAACAAAACAGGTTGGAGATGTAGCTGGGTGTGAAGTTGCTGGGTTCAATCCCTAATATTACAAAGAAAAAAAATTTAAAAAAAGGAGAAACACAGGGGAAATGGCTCTGTGAAACAGACGTGGACTTGATAGGAGTGTGTGTGCCCGTGAGCTTTAGTAAATGATGAGAGTAAACAGCTGACGTAGTCAGAGCTCAAGGATTCAAAGAACAAACGATTCTTGGAAAAGCACATAGGAACAGATTGTGATTATCTAGTAACCTTGGTATAGGGGAAATGCTGGATGTGAAATATACCAAGTTCATGTCCCGCAAAGTCGAAGAATGAGGGCTGGTGAGATGGCTCAGTGGTCTGGAGC
>NW_004524594.1:22221146-22227995 GCF_000260255.1 Octodon degus | reverse complement strand
CTTTGAAAAAAAAAGAGTAGGAAAATTTGAGGGCAGGGGAGATAGCTCAGTAGAATAAATGCTTGTCTGGCAAACACAGCGTCCTGAGTTCAATCCCTTGTTCTAAAAAAAAAAAAAAAAAAAAAGGAAAATTTATTAAAGAAAAGGAATGGGGGATAGGGATGAGGGAATGGGGAATAGGAATAACTTCTGAGAGACAGGGGGTCCCAAATAGTTTGCCAGCAAGCCTACCTCTCAAAGGCAGTCTTATAGAGCAATATCATGAGATGGGTATAGCATGAGTCAAAATTAAGATCAACCAATAAGATTGCAGGTAGAGTCACTTAGGTAATATTGATTTAATGCTAGCAAGGGTACATGGGTGACATCATTAATCTTGATTAATCTGTAGTCTCAGTCTTGTCTTTAGTTTTAGTGGTCTTAGTCTTAGTATTAAGTAGGAGAAGATGGCCTACCCCTAACAAGATCATGGAAAATCTCAAAAGGGTAATACCAGTAATCCCAAGCTTCCATTCAGCCTTTAGGGAAGTATGTAAAAGTAGCCACTGTGATTTTATTTTATTTTTGTTGTTGTTTAGGTTTGTTTTTTTTTTTTTTGAGACAGGGTCTCACTATACAATTCAGGCTGGCCTTGCGCTCACTTTGTAGCCCAGGATGGTCTTGAATTTGCAGTGATCCTCCTGCCTCAGCCTCCTATGTCCTGGGATTACAGGCATGCTCCACCATGTCCATTTAAAATCTGTAGATGTGCCTCTAGTCACAGTGCTGATGGATTTTTCATTTTTTGTGCTGACTCCCTTGAGGGCCCAGCCTTGTCTGACTGCCTACTATATTTTTACCTAATTTGGCTGTCTATAATAACCTGATTATCTGATAACTGAGATTACTGACCTAGAAGGAATTTGGGCAAGTCAAAGCCCAGACATAGTGTTTCTCTTGTTTTGAGGTACCAGGACTTCACAGACAATTTACTAGTTGTTTTGTTTTTTGGTGTTGGGAACTCAGGATCTAGTGCTTGCTAGGCAGGGACTACACTGCTGAGCTACATTCCCTGCCTCCCTTCTCTCCCCCATTAGTTTTGGTCCTGACCTTGGCCTGGGGACTAATTTCATCCCCCACAACAGACATTGGCCTCTCTACAAGTCACTTGGGCCTAGGACTGATTCTCAATTCACTTTATTTTTGTATCATCACTGCCTGCTCTATACCATGTCAAGCTGGTCCTCAGTAGTTTCTCTAAGGCAAACTGGGTCTTGCCATGGGGTAGGATGGGTAGGGAGATGTTTCTCTGCACAAACAGAAAACTGGCTAGTTATACAATACTTCCAAGTGTGCCATATAAAGGTAAAATGGCAAGTTATTTCAGCCCCCAACATGACCTATTTTTTACGATGTTAATTGCCTTTTAGAGAAAACATCTTAAATTCGTATTCCATGTTCTTGTTTTGTTTAAACATAGTAAGAATTTGTCAGCAGCTGAATATTTGCAGGAAGGGAATAAAGAAAGGAGAGAGAAGGCAAGCAAGATAGGGAAGGGAGCTGAAATAACGGCATGGTGTTTTCCTTTATGCTGGCTCTTCAGTTCCTGTTGATATGGGGGAAATGAAACTTCCAACTTGGGAGGTATTAGGGTCAAGTTCATGTTCTCTAAAATGGAAGAATGAATTTTAGGAACAAATGGAGGTTAAGAGTAGAATATATTTATTGGCGGAAAAAAGCTTCTGTCTGAGAGGGACAGAAGGGGGGCCCAAGAAGTTGTCCCCAGGAAGCTGTATCTTGCAGGGACTTTATTATAGAGTAAAACCAAGAGGTGAGGCAGGTCTAAGATGGATAACATGGGAACTCATGTAGGTGGGCATGAGGTGGGACAAAACTATGGTCAACCAGTGATTACAAATACTGTTTCTCAGGTAAAATTGATTAAATCCAGGACTGAATGGTGAAGTGAGTCACGTAGCAAGCAGGCACGAATATAGAACAGGAGTTTATCCAGGAGCCAGCTGGTGATGGTTGGATTAGTGACTCTTCTGGCTTCCTCAAGGTGATGATCAATCCCAGATGCTTATCTTTAGGGAGGTAAGCATTTGTTCCATCTTTGGTCTTAGTCTGGCCCACTGTCTCACAGTTGCAATGTATCTTGTCTTTCTTCATGTTATCTCCTTGAGGGCCTTGTCCTGTCTGACTGCCTCTAATATTTCTATCTAATTTAGCTACCTACAACATTGTGAAGTGGAAGTGTTTGTCTGCCAGTGATGTCTCCAGAACTGGAAAACTGGAAAGATCTTTTGTATTTGGCCGTATGCTATTGCTGTGTTTTGTTTGCACTTCACAGAATTGAAAATTTCTTCTTTCAAGAAAGTTCCTTCAGCCAGTGAAGTGGAAGCCCCAATACTATTATGGACTACTGGACTCTTTTAGAATATTTTGCTGAGTTAACACACCTATAATATTCAAATAACAGAACTAAACAAAAAAGGGGATACAGATGTATGTCCATTTTTGTATCTGTGTTCAAAGTGGTTAGGATAGATATATAGTTACATTCTCTTAATGAATAGGAGGATTTGTTCTAATAGAGTTTGTGAATAGGATATCATGTCTGCATCTTGTACAGCAAATAACCACTAGGAAGAATGTATGCAGTTTGTTAATTATTGAAACTGTCCTACCAAAAATAAAAAAAAAAGAAAGTTTCTTCAAGTCTCACTGCAGAAGGAATACAGATCAATTCCTCACCTATCTAGTTTCAGAAATGAATTCTTTTGTAACATCTGGGGATGGTTGTACACCACACCATGCTACCATACTGTTATGTCCAGGGATGGACAGCAGCTACTGCTCTGCTTTGTCATGCAACTGCTTTGCCGGAAACTGCAGCACTCAGTGATCTTAAACCCAGTGTTGGTAAAGAATAAAAGAAGCAGAGATGATGGGTAAGAAGGAAAAGAAATGACAAAACACTACTCTGGATGAATGGGGAGAATTTGAAGGTGCATTCCTTCTGGAACTCCTGGCTGCAGCTCTTATTATTGACATCTTTGTCCCACTAAGAATCTGATTTACTGTGACTAGCTTTGGATTTCTCCTGGCCATACAACTTTTCTCTGTTCTTTGGTAGAAGGTGGAGGACATTATGGACTGTTGCCCTTTTAATTTCTGGAGTCTAGCTGTAGAAATCTTTTTTTTTTTTTTTTTTTTTTTTTTTTTGCAGTGCCAGGGATTGAACTTGGGGCCTTGTACTTGCCAGGTATGCACTTATGCTTCTGAGCTATGTCCCCTGCCCTATATTAATTTTTAATAAAGCTCAGTGAGGCCTTTATCCTTTCTTTCTTATCTGCAGTGTCCCCTGTCCCTACACCATGATCCTGGGATGGAGCTACATTTGTTTGTTTGTTTTTGAGATAGGGTCTCACTAAGTTGCCCATGCAAGCAAATAGCTAGCTTACAGGCATGTGACATCGTGCCTAGGAGCCAAAACTATTTTTTGTGTGCATTGTGCAAATGTTATGGTAGTGGGGACTAAGTTCAGGGCTTAGTGATAGAGAAAATAATATAACTCCCAACCTTCTAGATGTCAGATACACCACATTTGTGTTCCCAAAAATTGAAGAATGAAGTATAAGGCACAATAAGGGTTAAGAGACCAGAGGTGCTGTGCAGTCCGCGGAGCAGGCGGCCATGGGGAGCCTCCGCAGCCTTCGCCTAGCGGCGGGAAATTTTTTTAGGTTACATGAAAGCCATACTTTCTCATCACTATGGTTTACCAGGAACTCTGATTTGAAGAGAATGAATGGATTTTGCACCAAACCACAGGAAAGTCACAAAGCTCCAACCAGCACTTACAGCCACAGAGTGCCGCTGCACAAACCCACGGACTGGGAGAAGAGGATCCTGATATGGTCCGGTCGCTTCCAGAGCAAGGACCAAATTCCAGAGACTATCTCCTTTGAAATGCTTGACGCCGCAAAGAACAAGGTGCGGGTGAAGATCAGCTACGTGATGATTGCCCTGACGGTGCTGGGGTGCGTTGTGATGGTCATAGAGGGCAAGAAGGCTGCCAAAAGAAATGAGTCTTTAACAAGCTTGAACTTAGAAAAGAAAGCTCGTCTGAGAGAGGAAGCAGCTATAAAGGCCAAAACAGAGTAGCAGAGTTCTCCATGCTGGCTGGATTGTGAACGCCCAGGAATAATGCAGCAACTGCCTGTGTTGAAAAGAATGGCGTGTCAACCCACTTCCTAAATGTATGACTTTCACATGCTTATCCTAGTTCCTTGTAGAGGTACGAATAAATTTTCTTAAAGAAAAAAAAAAAAATAAGGGTTAAGAGTAAGAAAAATTTATTCAGAGAAAGACAGCTCCTGAGAGACAGCTTCTGGGGTTCTGTGGACTCCACTTTAATACAGGGCGGATGATATGTGGACCACCACATAATATAAGGGAAATATTTTAACTCTCAACCGGCTAGATGTCCAAAATGCTGAGTTTATATTTTTGAAAATCAAGGACTGAATTATAGGAATGACGAAGGTTAAGAGTAGGAAGAGTTTATTGAGAGAATGATAGCTTCTGTGTAAGGAAGACAGAAGGACACCCAGAAAGTGGGTTGCTTGATGACCCTGCTTCTCAAGGGTGTTTTATTGAACAAAACCAGGAGGTGAGGTGGGTTCAAGATTGGACAAAATTATACTCAGCTATTAAGATTACAAGTATAGCCACTTAGGTAATACAGATCCAGTGAGGAAGCAGTGATATAGGACCTCTAAATGATATAGATGAAGTATATTCCCAGTATGCTAGATGTCTGATATGCTGGGTTCATGTTCCCTAAAGTTGAAGCATGTATTCTGAGGAACAACAGAGATTAAGAGTAGGAAGTTCGGGGCCTAGGGAGATAGCTCGGTGGTCTAAGCACCTGCCAGGCAAGTGCCAGGACCCGTGATCCCTGAGTACCATATGCTGTGCTGGCCCAGGAATCCCAGGCATGTGGTGCTGGCTACCAAAACCCATCGTGGTGGTATACACTGGAGAGGCTGAGACAGGAGGATCACTGAGTCCAAACTGCATAGCTAGACCCTGTACCAAATAAAGAAAGAAGTAGAACATTTTAGTGAGGGAGAGATAGCTCCTAAGAGAAACAGGAGGGGACCCAGAAAGTTTGTTGCCACTTTATAAAGAAGATTTTATAGAGCAAATGGGACAAAACAATTACAAGTATAGTTGCTTAGGTAATATTGATCCATTGGGAAAGCAAGTCACATAGTAGCAAATGTACATGGAAAAGATAAGGACCTTTTTTTTCTTTTATGTATTTGGTACAGGGTCTCACTACACAGCTTGGACTTGTAGTGATCCTCCTGTTCTCGCCTCCCCAGCACTGAGCTTTGGTGCTGGAGATTGAACCCCAGTCCCTGCGCTTGCCTAAGCAGGCACTTAGTCAGCTGAGCTGTCTCACAGGCCCAAGGATAAAGACCTTTTTTGGAAGAGATGAGTCAGGAAGTCCTGGTCACCCACTTGGGTTTCTGATACCTATTTAGAATGTTGATCTTTATTTTTATCCCTCAGGGAGGTATGTGATAGGTTCCAGCCCAAGTACAAACTACTAAATTATCATGACCCTGATTCAACATACTGGAATCCCAAAAACAACAGCTTATCTTCCCAATGATCACTTCCTCCTTCTTCCCAACCCCAGTACTAGATAACTTTCCTACACACACAAGGGAGCCCCCAATCAGCTCCTTTTGTGTCACTGAACCTGCCCCTCAAACTCCGCCCTGAGCAAAAGTCCATGAAGTCTCAGCCTTTCTGTCTCAGGTCAGAGGATCACCCCATCTCCTTGCTATTTATCCTTTCTGTGTCCTGCTTAATCTCAATAAAGGCCTTTTCCATCCTTTTCTTTTACTCTTGCTTCTCTGCCTCACCACTGAAAAACCTAACAGTATGTAGGTGCAGCTATTCAATCTTTTTCTTGAGACTTGGCCTTCAGTGAGTGAACCTTCAGCCACAGTTATATATGTTCTTATCTTCTGCACTGACTTCAAGGGCCTAGTCCTGTCTGACTGTCTATAGTATTCCTACCTAACTTAACTCTATATTAAAGCAACTCACATAGCAAGTGTACGTGGAAAGAACAAGGGCCTTTTTAGGAAGAGATGGCTCAGGAGGTCCTGGTCACCCACCTGGGTGACGAATGCCTATCTAGACATTATTGGGTGATACTAATTATAGTATAATCTTCAATTTATTGCTTATTCTTTGAGGAAGCACATGGGCCTGGTCATTCCATCTTTATCTTGAGACCTGGCCTGTGACATATCCACAGTTGTAATGTGTTCTCATCTTTTATACTGACTCTCAAGGACCTGATCCTATCTGATTGTCTATAATACTCCTAACTAACTTAGCTATCTATGATACTGACACTAAGCTACATCCTCAGCCCTCTTCTTATTTTTAAATTTTTTTTTTTATTTTTAAGATAGCCTTGCTAAGTCTCTGAATTTCCCAGGCTAGGTTCAAACTTGCAGTCCTCTTGTCTTAGCCTTCCAAAGTGATAGGATTACAGGTGTGTACCACCATGCCTGGCCAGAGCTACATTTTAAAAACCTTGCCTCATTACTTCTGGGTTTCCAGTTGCCTCTTCCCTACATTCTCAGATGAAACTTTGTGTCTCTCTTAACAGGGAACCCTGAGACCATGAGGAAAGTTAGACAAGATCATTTGGTCCCAACACCCTAACAAAGCACCCCAGTTGGGAGTGCCTGTCATTGTGGTATTCTGAACACGGGCTGCTTGTCATGACATGCCAGTTACTGCTAAGATGTCTCTCGGGTAGGTGGATGTTCAAGA
>NW_004524594.1:22218978-22220006 GCF_000260255.1 Octodon degus | reverse complement strand
AAAAGAAAAAAAAAAAAAAGCACCCCAGTACTAGAAATAAGGGTGGGTAAACTCACATGCTACTCCATGTAAAGATCAAAGGACAAGTTCCAGTTCCTTTCCCTGTACCAGTTCACTCTTTTGTCTAGCTTGAAATCTTGTTCTCACTCCTCACTTCCATCTACAACTACTTACATTTCTGAAGAGGAAGGATCCTTCAGTTAAGTTTTTTGTTTTTTTCGTATTTCACTAAAATATCTAGGATTGTAATCACTAGTATTCTCTTTTTGTCAAATCCAGTGATTGGTTTTTCTTTCCTCGTCTTGTTCTACTTCTTATCCGCATCTGGCGTATCTCCCTAAGCAGTTTTTACTCCAGGTTCAGGAAGGTGCATCATTTTGATTTGCCTACCTCACAGGCAGCTTCTCTGCCTGCTTTTTCTCCCCTGTCCGACTGCTAATCTACCATTCTTAGCCTTGTCTCTTCTAATTGCGCTTCTCCTGCCTCACTTTCCTGAATGCTGGGATCACAGGTGTGCACCACAACACCCAGCTTCTGTGTTTTATTTCAACCTTCCTTTGGAAGATCTCAGCAGGTTTTGTTGACTTATATATCAGCTCTCTGCCTTGATTCCTGAGTCTATATCTCTAGGCTGATCTTTCCCTTGAGATCAAGATCTTTTCACTTGAATAGTCAGGATATTTCAAATTTAACCAGGCATGGTAGTGCATGTGTGTAGTACCAGAACTCTAGGAGGCCAAGGAAGGGGAATTTTGAGTCCAACTTGGGCATCCTAGTGACTTAGCAAAACTCTCCCAAAACAAAACAAGAAAACTCTCAAAATTAATAAACTCCAGGCTCTTCTGCCTTACTTTTACCCTAAAGTTTCCCCTCTTTCCTTCATCTTATCAAACAGTATCACCTTCCATCCACCCTGTACTCAAGGCAAAAACACAGAAGCATCTTGGAGGGCGATCTCTTCGCCCCCTCCCCTCTCTCTCCTCTCTCTCTCTCTCTCTCTCTCTCTCTCTCTCTCTCTCTCTCTCTCT
>NW_004524594.1:22210712-22218878 GCF_000260255.1 Octodon degus | reverse complement strand
TCTCTCTCCTCTCTCTCCTCTCTCTCCTCTCCTCTCTCTCTCCTCTCCTCTCTCTCTCCTCTTTCACTCTCTCTGCATTCAATCCATCAGCAAGACCTATTAAATTAACCAGAATTTTCCTGAAGTCTATCCTCCATCCTTCTCACTATTTCAGACCAAACTTACCTGCTATAATACTTGATGGCTACAGCCTCTAACTGCTCTTTTAGCTTTCTGCCCTCTACTCCCTGAGATCCTTTATGTACCTAGCAGCAGCTGATCTTTCACACATTATTATATATCATCTACTTGTTTATAATAGTTCAGTAGCTTTCCTCATAAGCAAAATCAAGGTACTCACTGCAGAGTCCTAGCCTCATTTGCCTCATTGCCCTCTCATATTATGGCTCTGCATATGCATCAGCCGCCAAACAAATTTAACTGCTTTGCTTGCCTAGCATATTTTTGCTTGAGCATATTTTTGTATATTTATTAACCATTAATGTTTCCTCTTCTGGAAACATAAAACATCTGTTCCTGTCTTTTGCTCAACCTCATGTTTTTGTCCTTACACAATTAGTTAGAACATTATTTTTGCTTGATTTTTGAATTTGACATTGTATGAGATATATACATGTATGTATACTATAATATGCATATATATTATATATAGTGTGTATGTGTCTGTGTGTTTGTTTGCCTTTTGAAACAGGGTCTTGCTGTGTAGTTTTAGACTGGCCTTGACCTCACTGTATAATTTAGGCTAATACCAAACTCACAGTGTTCCGCCTGTCTCTATCTCCTGAGTGTTGGGATTATGGGCATGTGCCACCATGCCTGTCTCATACATATTTTTTGTAAAGTTATTTTGCCACTCAA
Source organism: Octodon degus (assembly GCF_000260255.1). NCBI lineage: Eukaryota > Metazoa > Chordata > Mammalia > Rodentia > Octodontidae > Octodon > Octodon degus. Next base: position 22,218,020 of record NW_004524594.1, on the reverse strand, counting down.
TATTATTGTTAGACATAAACTCATATTGAAATATAAACTTAGTTCATTCACTTTCATTGTTGGTTAGCATTCGATTTATTAGCTGCTCTTCTGACAGTGCACTTGGGTTCTGATAAGCATAATGCAAACAATGTCTAGTACAGAAAGCACTTACTATGGACCAGTAACATTCTTGATGCTTTCATATGCCTGGAACCTCCAGAAGCGCTGTGACCTGGTGTTATTACATTGTTCACTTTACAGTTGAAGACATATAAGCAGTGGAATGTGAATTAGCTTACCTTACTCAATGTTTTTCAGCCAATGAATGAAATTGCTGGACCATGGACTTCACATATGTTTAGCTTCCTAAGATGATGCCTAATCGTTTTCTAAAGCAGTTGTACTAGTCAATACTCCCACATGCAGCATATGAGTTTCCATTGTGCTGCATCTTCACCCACTTAATTTTGCCAATTTTGTGGGTGTAAATGCTATTTTGATTTCAATTTGCATTTCCATGATTCCTAATGAGGTTAAGCATATTTTTGTATATTTATTAACCATTAATGTTTCCTCTTCTGGAAACATGAAACATCTGTTCATGTCTTTTGCCCACTTTTCTATTGATTTGTCAGCCTTTTCCTTTACAAATTACAGTTCTTTACATTCTCTTTGTTAGTATTACGAGTTTCAAATACCTTCTCAAAGTTCATAGTTTGTCTTTTCTTTTTGTTTCCTTTTTTATTTTTTTTCTTGCCTTTTAATTCTTCAGTGTCTCTTGAAGAGCAGAAATTCATAATTTTTATATAGTTAAGTTTCTAATTATTTTTAGAAATCTATCCTTACCTAAGAGTCACAAGAATATTGCCCCATATTTCTACTAAAACTTACCTTTCACATGTAAATATTTAATGCACATAGAGAGTACTTTTATGTGTAAGGAATGGATCCAGATTTCTTCACTCTCATTTCAGTTTATTCTTTTCTTTTTTATTGAATACTGCCTTTTCCTTATATCAATTTTCTGTGTAATTGTGGAGTTATTTCTGAGCACTCTGCTTTGTTTTGTTTCTTTGCTGATAATGTGCTTCACCACTGCCACTGCTGCTTCACAGTAAGTCAATCTATTACTGAGTCTTAGGCTCCCCCTACTTGCCCTTTGGGTCTTGAGGGTGGAGTTTCTACCCCAGCTATAATTAAAGATCCTCAAGGGAAAAAATGAGGAATTTGGAACTACCCACCTTCACGCATCCTTCAGGTCGTTCAAGGATTTACTCAGATCTGTGAACTAGAATAAAAAGATATAATGTTACACTTAAACATTGACTTGTAATGAGAGATATTGAGTCCATAGTTTAATCTGAGTTTCTAAAGTGTATTACAGACACCAGGGGATACATATTTTCAGAGTGAGGTTTTTTTTGTTTCTTTCTTTTGGGTGTGTATGTGTGTGTGTGTGTGTGTGTGTGTGTGTGTGTGTGTGTTTAAGGAAGGGTCTACAGGGTGTTCAGGGTCTCACTACTAGATCAGATTATAGTGATCTGCCTGATTACAGCCTCCCAAGAGCTGGGAACACAGGTGTGCGCCACCATGCCCTGTCTCAGTTGCCGTCTCAGCGCACCCTGGTGGTCGGGCCAGCATGGCAGGCTTGGGGATTGAACCCTGGGCCTCTGCACCTGCTTGCAGGGGCTTTAATCCACTGAGCTATTTGGCTGGCCCTTCAGAGTGAGTTTAAATAGAGCCTAGCTAGCATTCTATAGAGGGACGTTACCTAGGTGGCTGGATAGAGAACCCAATATGTCTTGAGGACCTCTTTGTCCTAGGACTGAGGTTCCTTCTGAACTATTTATTGCTTGTCTTTGTCTGTCCCTGGAGGTAAAAGATGTCTTTTTCAGGGGCCAGGGAAATGGCTCAGTGGAATAAGTGCTTGCTTGGCAAGTGCAGGGGCCTGAGTTCAATTCCTGGTTCTGCAAAAAAAAAAAAAAAAAAGATGTCTTTTTCAGACTGGGATTTTACAACTTTTGACTCAGAGTCATTTGTTAGAAAGTAAGCCCTAAACAATATAATTCGGACACTTTCATTTTCTCACTTTAACCATTTTCAAAAAGTTAAAAAGCACCTATTCAGGGCTGGGGAGATAGCTTAGCAGTCTAAACACCTGCCTGGCAAGCTCAAGGACCTAGGTTTGTACCCGGGTACCACATGCTGTGCTGGCCTCAGGTGCCAAGGCCACTGAAATTGGGTGTGGTGGCACATGCCTGTAATACCAGCACTGGGGAGGCTAAGACAAGAGGATCACTATGAATCTGAGCTGCATAGCAAGACCCTGTGCCAAATAAATAAATTTATAATTAGATAAAATTTTTAAAAGATTTTCTGTTTGGTAGTGCAGTTGCTGTCAGTCATAGCTTTTGTCTCTGGAGGCATGTTTTGCTAAGGGTTAGAGGATCCACCCTTGGGAAAGCTCCTGACCTTAATCTTTGTGCACCTAGGATGATTACGATTTAGCTCTTGTGCCATATTTGGTGTCATTCTTTGTCTCTTCACTGCTCTACCCCTGAGAGATAATATAGTTTACAACAGTGTTTGGTCAAAAGCAGTTTCTCCTCCATGGCTGCTGAATTTCAGGACTAGGTTTCCAAAATGGTGAATTTTCCCTGCCTGGAATCCTTCCAGAGTAAAACTGATCTTCATTTATTTCTGGGTCATATTAAAAGACTGGTCTAGATTTACTCTAAAGCTCTCAAAGAATAAATGTACAAGTTTTAGGCTGACTTTATCTGGTTTTTAGGCCTTAGGCAGAACTGGAGATTAACTCCTTTTCTCCCTCCCTTCAAGAATGATGGTGACGGTTTTTATAGCACAGGACACACTGAGTGATTTTTATAACACAGATAAGTTAATTGATAAAACATTGCATAAATTCCTGGGGAACCTTATGGATTTAGTAACAGGGTTTTTGTTTTGTTTTGTTTTTTGGTATGGGGAATCAAACTCAGGGCCTTATGCTTGCCAGGCAGCCACTATGCCACTGAGCTGTATCTCTGGCCCAGCAATAGTTTTAAATAAGAACAAATATTTTAAAATAGGCACAAAAAATAAATAGATAGATAGATAGATAGATAGATAGATAAATAAATAGGCACAGCCCCAGTTGCCAGAAGACCACTTCTTGTGTCATGATTTCTCTCCAAATATCTTGCCAGGCTGGCCACCCTCCATGGAAATATGCTAACTGAGTGTCTAAAAAGTAAAACCTGTAGCTAAATATGATCCAAGGGTCATAGACAAAATGGGAAAAACTGTCATAGGTAGACTTCTGCAGCAAGACAGTTTGGAGCCGTGGTTTGCCTTCTTCCCCCACTGTTTTGATTGAATGCATACTTAGTTCCAAGAATGCCATCTAGCCCTTGAGAGGAAACAGTTACATGTGGCTATCAAAGCAGCAGTTTGGGCTTTCAGGTGTGACTAACAACTATGGCTGTCAAAACAATGAGAAGCCTACATAGATACTCTAGTCAGATAAACTATCAGCCTGGGGTCATCTTAAAAACTTTTTGCTTTTACCAGTGTAAAAAGTTTTTTTTTGATTCTTATTACAAGAGATCTCTATTAATTGACATATGAAAGTCCTGACTAGTGTATTTAATAGTCTTTAAAAACTATAAGAGGAAAAAAAATGAGTTACTATGATTCAACTTGTCCAATTAATACTCTCTGGTCTATTAATAGTAGTCTTACATGTGCCTATCTGTCCAGTTTGTGACTTATGATAATACTTATAGCTGTCTTTGAGCTCAACAATTTTTTCTCTTTCCCTGCTTAAAACATTTGTCTAGGTTCAGGGAGATAGCTCAGTGGTCTAAGCGGCTGCCTGGCAAGTGCAAGAACCTGGGTTCAATCCCTGGTCCCACCAAGCTGGCCACCGAAACTGGGCATGGTGGTGCATGCCTATAATCCCAGTGCTGGGGAGGCTGAAGTAGGAATCACTACAAGTCCAAGCTGCGCAGCAAGACCCTGTACCAAATACTTACATTAAAAACAAAAAAAGGCAATAACTTAATTGAACTTAAGAGATGTCATTAGAGCTGAGTACATGCTTCCACCTAGGTTGCCAGTTGATCAAAATTATGTCAATACTGGTTTTACAAATACAATACATAGTGTTGTCTTTACACAATAACTTGAAAGTCTTTCATTGGTCAAGAACAATATATCAGTTGTTATAATCTGATTTCAAGGTCATTAAAACTTTAAGATTATATGAGATCCCTTTAGCCTTAGGAAAACTACTAGACAAGACTTCCCTTAGTGAATAAAGGAGTAGTTGCCTATAAATATTTTCTTCCAGTCTTTGTTTGCTACCGGGATCCCAATAATTTCCATATGGGAGACACATGCCAATGAATGTTGCTAAATATATTATTGTGATTATATTTACATTGGCCATTGTCAAAAGATTGTCTTCTGTGGGTAAAACAATAGTTTTCTTACTAAAAGATGCTCTTGGTACAAAATTATACTAAGAGACAAAGGTTTCCTCTAGCTTTGGGTGTGATGGTGCATACCAGCACTCAGGAGCTGAGGCAAGTAGTGAGTTCAAGGCTAGCCTAAACTATATAGTGAGACCCTGTCTCAGAAAAATAAAAATAAGTAATAATAATGCTAGACATTATAAATTTCTAAGGTTTTTTCAGATGTCTAGCAAATTGGGAATTATAGTATTTCCGTTATATTATTTGGAGGTCCATATATAATCCCTGTATCATATATATATATATCACCTCCAAGATGTCCCCAGTAATTCTGGCACTCAGAGTTCATATTCTTGTGTTGTTCTTTCTCACACTGAATAAGTTAGTCTCTATAACCTTTAGAACATTAAGGAACTGATCAGGTCATTTATATTTATACTTTCGCCTTTCTCTTTTTTTTTGGACCATTCACCATAGGGAAGCTACTTCCCATTTAGTTATCCCTTCTTGATAACTTCCGAGATATCAAGAAGCCCTGGAAAATGTCAGTGTGGAGAGGAAGTGAGGTCACTTATCAACCTTGTTAATTAGGGACAAAGATCCTACAGCCCTAGTCAGGGTGACTGCACCTCTGACCAAACTTGTTTTTTCTAATTTTTTTTTTTTTGCCAAACTTTAACTGTGACCTCATAAGAGCTCCTAAGCCAGGGCCACCCAGTTTCACTCTTCTAAAGTTATCACACACAGTAGCTGGGTGATAATATGTGTCAGTAGTAGTAATCGTAGTAGTGTTATATAGTAGTAATTAATACACATTAATGAATATCTTTTAGTAGTAATCTCCTAGTTTTAATCTGAAAATGCTTTTAATTAACATCTTTTTAAAATATAATTTTTCTGTATCTAAAATTATCACAATTAATTCCTCCCAGCACATTGAAGATATTTTTTCATTCTTTTCTGAGTAAATTTATTCTTATATGCCCATTGTCAGATAAAAGACTTTTATCCAAGTAACTTGGGACTGGAAAGTTTTCGTGTCTAATTTTAATAAGCAAGTCCCTCTGCAATCTGAGGCCTGTTACCAAAAGGTTATCATTAAAAAGATTATAAAGAGGGAAGAGAAATGTTAAATGTTTCATGTTCACTGCAAGTAATTAGCATTGATACCCCAAAGTTATCACATCCTCTTTTCTTTTCTCTCTCTTTCTTTTTTTTTTTTTTTTTGCGGAACCAAGGATTGAACTCAGGCCCTTGCGCTTGCCAGGGAAGCGCTTATTCTACTGAGCCATCTCCCTGGCCCCCTATCACATCCTGAGAGTAGCTGAAAATTAGTTTATTTATAACCTTATGTCCCTCTGCTTCATAGAAGTCACATGCCAGGGAATAAAATATGCCAAAGCAGCAGAGCACAGTGATACATTCCAATAAGCCCAGCTTTTGGGAGTCAAGATAAAACAAACGATGTACTAGTGTATCTCATTGCCAACAACTAACTGGCTGAAATGATGACCAATGTTCAGATAGTATGTAGACAAATGCATTGCCCAAGTGATGCCCAGTATAAACTTGTTTTGTTCTGGAGACAGGGTCTCACTATGTATTCTAGGCTGAACTTGAACTCACTATGTAACCCAGGTTGGCTTGGACCTCAGCAGTGATCTTCCTGCCTCAGCCTCCTGAGTGCTGAGATTACAGGTGTGTACCACCACACCTGGCAGAGTAAACTGTTAGGTGGTTAAAAATGAAGAGTTTCTCATTTACAAAGGAAGAGCTTTCTTATAATTTACACTTTATGCTGATAAACTCATGCTGAAAATACTGTCTAGAGAGAAGACAGAGCTTATTTTGCCCATTATGATGAAGTTACTAAAGCAGAGAGAAAAGTGTCTTGTTTCTATGGTGATGTTATGGCTTTTGTGTAGTTGTCCCCCCAAATTCTCATGCAGTCATTGGGATGGGCTTGTAGATTAATTCATGATCCAATGGTAGGATCATGCATATGAGTGCTACACCTGCCCTGGGGGTGAACAGCCTGAGTACAGTATGGGCAGAGGGGAGAGGCTTGCTAGCTAACATAGCTGCTACTCCTCCCTTTGCTCTTCGTTGTCTTCCACCACCATGAACAGTTTCCCTCTTGCCATATCCCACTCTGCCTTGGAGCCAGCTGAGTATGGACTTAAGCCTCCTCTAACTAAAACTCTCCTTCCTTAATTTTGGGTATCGGGTACTTTGCCCCAGCAAGGAGAGAAAAGTAACTGAGACAGGCAACCACTGCTTGGTAGGACAAGAGAGTAATTTAGGTCGCTTATCTTCTATTCTTGTGTTTATCTGTCCTAGTGCCAAAAAGGCCCATATTTTGATTCAGAGATTGTTCCTGTTGTATTTTGTTTTGTTTTTATTTTTGTTTGTTTTATTTTGTGACAGGGTATCACTGTTTAGTGCAGGTGGGCCATGAACTTACTATGTAGCTAAGGCTGGCCTTGACCTCCAAGCAATCCTCCTGCCTCAGGCTCCTGAGTGCTGGGATGTGCTACCACACTCAGCTTCATTTTTTAAGCTCCATACAGATCTTTCTCCTTTCTTCTTCCTTTTCTGTACAAAACATGGTTGCTTCACTGATGATGTCAGAAAGGAGATAAAGAGGTGGAATCTGACAATTTGTCTCTTGTTGAGCATCTCTAGTTATGTTTTACCTTTTTTTTTTTTTTTTTTTTTTTTTTCTGGGGATTGAACTCAGGCCCTTGTGCTTGCCAGCTCTCTAGTTATGATTTGCATGGGGATAGATTTGAAACAGTGGTAAGATGCAGGTTGAGAAAGGGGGAAAAAAGATACAGGTTGAGGATCATTT
>NW_004524594.1:22209023-22209917 GCF_000260255.1 Octodon degus | reverse complement strand
ATTGAACTCAGGCCCCTGAACTTGCCAGGCAAGTGCTTATTCTACTGAGCTATTTCTCCGGCCCCAGCATTTATATATCTTGCCTTTTATCAGGACCTGTAATTCTTTGCAATCTCTTAGTTAATCCATATCACAGTATTATTCAGTAGGAACTATTGTGGGGGTTTTGTTTGTCAATTTGTTTTTGAGACAGGGTTTCACTGTGTAGTTCAGAGTGGCCTTGCACTCACTATGTGGCTCAGGCTGACCTCAAACTTAGTGATTCTCCTGCCTCACCCTCCCAAGTGCTGGGATTACAGGCATGTACCACCATGCCCAACCTGGAACTTTTTTATCTCATATGACAAAACTGAGACATGGAAATGTAGAATATCCAACAATGAAAGCAAGTAACAGGGCCAGGAAACAACCAAATCACCGAAGGCAGAAATACTCAGTGTAAGCAAGGGACCGTGACTTGGTGTTCTGGGATTTATTTATTTATTTATTTAGATATGGCAGATGAACTCAGGACCTTTGCACTTGAGATAGGGTCTTGCTAAGATAGTCACTCATTCTTTTGACTTCACCTCAGCCTCTCAGAGTGCTGAGGTTACAGGTGTAGGTTACCACACCTGGCTTTCTTTGATTGTCTCATTTGTGATGAACTTGACTGAAATTTCCAAATGGATTGAACTCAGATCCTTGCGTTTGCCAGTCAAGCGCTTATCCTACTGAGCCATCTCCCTGGCCCTAACAGTGTATTTTCAAAATACTTTTTTTTTTTTCTGGGACTGTACAGTTTTTACTTAGCCTTTTTGTATATTACATTTATTTTTTTTATTTTTTTATTTTTTTTCTTCTTTTTATTTATTTATTTTAATGGTTAATACATTGTGTATTGTTACTGCCAAA
>NW_004524594.1:22206288-22207262 GCF_000260255.1 Octodon degus | reverse complement strand
AACCCTTTGTGTCTCCCTGGGAATATGTTCTGCTCCTGAATCAGCTGGGTGGGTCTTGCCTCTAGCGTCTTTGCAGGGAGTTCTGAAGCGTTCCGTGCTGGGCCTGTGCTCTGGGTCTATTCAGGATCCCGCGGCCCTGGGTCGTCTCACTCACTCATCGGGCCTGCGCTCTGGGTCTATTCAGGATCCAAAGGACCCCCAGTCCTCTCACTCACTCTCAAAATACTTTTAAAGAGAGGAAGACTTTTTTTTTTTTTTTTAGCTAAATAACCTGGAAATCTCTTAGTGAGTTCATTGGACTTGTACTATCTTATTAAGCTTGTATCCTATAACTTTTCTAATCTTATTCTATTTTGAAAATTCCATCAGATTTCCTACATATTAGGAGTTTTAATGTTGTATAAAATACAGACTGCTATGATCATAGGAAAATTGACTCCTAGTGTGTGGATTACCAAGGGGCAGAAGGAACCTTTGAGAGGAGATGGACAAATTCTTTATTGTAATGGGATTTCACAGATTATATAGTAATTCCCTGTATAATAAAATTATTACAATCCTAAAAAAAGATTTCCTATATAGATGATCAAATTGTTTGAAGATAAAGGCAGTTTTACTTCTTTCATTCCATCTGAAAATAATTCATCTATTTTTCTTCTTGCATTATTTAGAAATCTCTATTAGAATCAGCTTTTGCAGATAAGGATGGGAAGGGTTGAAGGGATGGCATGCACAGGTACAAATCCCTACAATGAATATGAACATTATATACTTAGAAAGTACCAATAAACTTAATAAAAAAAGAGAAATTTCCATTACAGTATGAGTAAAAATAGAGTCGACATCCCTACCTTGTTTGTCTTAGAAGGCATTCAGTCTTTCACCACAAAATGTCTTGCTGCTACCTGTAGGTTTTTTTTTTTTTAATTTTATTTATTTATTTGTGTGTATGTGTGTGTGTGTGTGTGTGTGTG
>NW_004524594.1:22189671-22196110 GCF_000260255.1 Octodon degus | reverse complement strand
CCGGCGCAGGGTAGCAGGAAGCTCTCCGCACACTCACCGGACCTGGGCTAGGACTGGGTCTAGAGGCTCCCGGAACTCGGCAGAAAATCCTACTCTGCTGGCGGGGTGGGGGAGGCACTGCCTGGGCTTTTTTTTTTTTTTTTAGAAATGTGTCTTATTTCTTTGCAGTTTCCCAACATAGCATATGGTACCAGGGATCAAACCCAGGGCCTTGTGCTTGCCAAGCAGGTGCTTGGACTGCCAAGCAGTCTCCTTAGCCTTAACTATTAATTCTGTCATGACTTTGCACAGCTCATGATTGCTCTCCCCACCTCGCCAAGCATAAAAAGTAAAAAGGACATTCTTTTACTGAAGGAGAAGGCATTGGCTGGGAGTGGCCTTCTCAGTCTTATTTTAGGTAGAACAGGATCCCCTAGAAGACTATTAGTTTCTCACACATTTCTTTTTTTTCATCACACATTTCTTATATCTAACAGGATCTTCTTTTTATTTTTCTAGGCTGTTCAGCTTGACTCTGAAGAAGCTCGTTATGCTAAAAGAAATGGATAAAGATCTTAACTCCGTGGTCATTGCTGTAAAACTGCAGGTAAGCTGAGCAGTGCATTCAGGGCCTGGGAAGCTGGACAGGCATTTCCCAGTTCTCGGGTCTTTAAAGCTTTGCCAGGAGCCACTTCTCTCTCATCGCTCCGCAAGGCAAGGAGCAGTCTTGGAGCAACAACTGAGTTCTCAAAACCTACCTGGTGCCAGTTCTGCTTCTTAGTTATGGTGTTCAGTATCTTCACACTTCGCTTTCTTTGTCAACAGAAATGGTTCTTCCTGCCCTGCTTCCATCAGGATCAATGAGAGAGATGCTAAAGTGTTTTGTAAACAGCTCAGCAGTTACTATGGTGGCCAGTTTCAGTCTTAGCCGTAGGAAGTACTTTGTAGGCTTTTCAGAGGATGGAAAAAATTGACTATTATTTTAGACTTGGCAATGTTAAAATTTACTGGAATATTTTAACTTCTGAGTAATACATTTAACTTCTTACATTTGATTCAGTATTTTCAAGAGAATCAAAATGTTGGGGCTGGGGCAATAGCTCAGTAGAATAAGTGTTTACCTGGCAAGTCTAAGGGCCTGAGTTCAATCCTTGGTTCCACAAAAAAAAAAGAACATCAAAATGTTTCATAAATGTTTATATTCATAATTATTCTTGAATTCAGAAAAGGAGAAGCGGGGAAAGTAGCCTATAGAAGCATTCAGAGTTTGGCATGGTGGCATATGGCTATAATCCCAGCATTTAGGAGGCAGGAGGATCACCATGAGTTTGAAGCCATCCTGGACTACATAGCAAGAGCCTGTCACAAACAAACAGAAGCATTTAGGAATTTACCTACTGCCAGCCAGTTACTAAGTGTGGCAGAGCTGGACTAAAGCCAGAGTGCATAATTTATGTTCTGTTAAACCTATTCCCTGCCTTCCTTAACTGATAATCCTTCCTAAGGATAACTGCCTGGAATTTAGTAAGATCCAAAGTGCTTCTGCAGGTGTTAAATACTGACCAAATTCTTCAGCTTGAGGATGGTGTGTTCACTGAATTTTATTCACTAAAAACAATAACTACATGATAACTCCATACTAACCAGAATACTGATTGGCTACCTCACCTTTATGAAGCAGTTTATTGTATGAATATTGCCTTTCATATCCATCCCCCACCTGCTGTGCCAGCCCCACCCGTGGGGTACACTGAGATGGCAATTGAGACTGGGTGTGGTGATTGCCTATAATCCCAGCGCTTGTGAGACTGAAAAACAGGAAGGATCACTACAAGTCCAATCTGTGTAGTGAGATGCTACAGATCCGGTACTAAATAGATTAAAAAATAATAATAATAAAATAAATCCATATCCATAACACTCATAATATGTGAATCATAAAGTTAGGTCCTCAGGATCCTTTCTGGTATAAATATATTATCTTAATTTAGTCCTCAAAGCTTAGTGTTTTTATTACTTATGAATTCTTGCATGTCCCATCTTACATGCAGATTCCCTGTTCATTTTGTACATAATTCTCCTCAACTCTGTGAAATGTCCCCAGGCAGTATGGGTTGGAAAAATAAGTGTGAAAGATGAGGTGAAGTGGCAGCCTTTATAGTTTGCCCTCTTTTCCTGGTTTTGCCCCATTTCTAGGTCACAGGGAGTGTTCTAGTTTTCAGGAAGTGTTTCCTTCATTAGAGGCTGTTGCTTTCCCATGTACATACTGTGGGAATAGACTTCAATATTCCAAGCTATTTTTCCCACCCCTGAATTTAGATGCTTTTTCTGAAAAAAAATTTTTTTCTTTTATTTCCTGATTAAATATTTAACATTTATAAAATTTTAAATTATACTAAAACTATAAATATCTTGAGTTCTTTTTGTCTTAATTCCAAGCTGAACATAATTACAAGTATTATTACATTCACTTATTCAGTCAGCCATTCCTTTTTTTAATTTTAATTTTTTTATGCATTTGATATAGCTGTGTACATTTCACTACACAGCTCAGACTTGTAGTGATCCTCCTGTTTTCAGCCTTCCCAGTGCTGGGATTACAGGTGTGTACCACTGTGCACAGTCTTGGTGGCCAGCTCAGCCTGCCCGGGAGCAGGGCTGGGAGGGCATGTGGTGCCAGGGATTGAATCCCCACTCTTGTGCTTGCCTAAACAAGAACTTAGTCTGCTGAGCTATCTCAACAGCCCTTCAGCCATTCACTTAATTCTTTTTTGAAAAAAAATAAGACTTTCACTGTATAGTTCAAGCTGGCCTTGAACTTATGTGGCTCAGGGTGGGTTTGAGTTTAAAGCAGTTATCCTGCCTTAGCCTCTCGAGTGCTAGGATTATAGATGTGTGCCTTCATTTAATAAATACTTACTGAGCATCTGTTATGTGCCAGACATTGGCTAGGCAAAGGGGATATAGCAGTGAACAAATCAAGCAAAACTCCCTGCCTTTAATTAAGGAGCTTTAGGACTAGGATGTAGCCTAGTGGTGGAGCATCACCTAGAGTACGTAAGGTCCTGGGTTCCATCACCAGCACCACTTAAAAAGAAAAAAAAGACAAGAAAAGAGCAGCAGTTCTCAACATGAAGTCCATAGATCCTGAAATCATACATTTTTCAGAAGATATAGGAGCCCAGAACTATTTTTACAGTAATGTTCTGACATTATTTGCCTTTTGCCCCATGTTCATATTTGTTTTGAAGGTACAAGAGCAACAGAGGAAGCCAGGCATGGTGATGAACCCTTGTAATCCCAGCACCCAAGAGGCTGAGGCAGGATTGTCGAGAGTTTGAGACCATACTAAGCTACAAAGTGAACTCAAGGCTAACTTGAACTGCATAGAGAGACCCTATCTCAGAAAGACAGAAAACAAAGAACAACAGAGAATAGGGCTCCTGACACCAAAACCTGAATGTTCTAGAACATGCCAGCACTGTTAGCCATCTGTGCTGGTCAGCTATCATTATAACAGAATAACTGAGACAATCATTAAAAAGAGGAAAGATTGATTTTGGCTTATGATTCCAGCTTTTCTTAAATTTTTTAACATGCTACATTAATTAAAACTGAGAAATTATCATTGGTACTTCATTCAAATGTCCTGTTCTTTTCAATAATGACCTTTTTTCTGTTGTTTTGAGACAAGGTCTTGCTACGTACTTCAGGCTGCCGTTGAACTCACTGTTTAGCCCAGGCTGGTCTCAAACTCATGGTGATCCTCCTACTTCAGCCTCCTGAGTGCCAAAATTACAGGCATGTGCTACCACTCCTGGCTTTTTTTTTTCTGTTAATTGGTTCAATTTTGATATATAAGTATAAAAACCTTGTTTATGTGGTTTAGAATTCTACTTTGCAATCAACCTTTAAGATGCTGCCACAGGGCTGGAGGTATAGCTCAGCAGTGCAGTGCCTGTCTGGCATGTTTGAGGTCCTGAGTTCAAGTCTTGGTACCAAAAAAACCACAATGCTACCACTTGTAGATTTTTGGTGTTATGTTAAATAATAACTTAAAAGACATTAAAATGTTTCTTCTTCCTTCAGCTATATCTGAGTCTAGATTTTTTTATATACTCAACAAAAATGGTATTCTGTCTTCTATTAAAGATTTGGAGAAATAGGGGCTGGGGAGATAGCTTAGTGGTCTAAGCATGTGCCTGACAAACTGAAGGACCAAAGTTTGATCCTCATTACTGCATACCTGTTCCAACCCCCGGACACTGAGCATGCCAAAGCCCAGCATGGTGGCATATGCCTTTAATTCCAGCGCTAGGGAGGTTGAGACAGGAGGATCACTACAAGTCTGAGCTAGGTAGCAAGACCCTATACCAAATAAATAAATAAATTTTTTTTTAAAAAATTCTCTCCCCACAAAAAAAAAAGATTTATAGAAATGTAAAACCATGTCATCTTCAGACACTACTGTTGGAAATGTTAAATAGTGCAGCCACTTGCAAAAACAGTCTGTCAGTTCCTGAAAAGGTTAAACACAGGCCAGGCATGGGCTGAGGCACAAGGATTATTCAAGCCCAACCTGGGCAATTTAGTGACTCAATGAAACCCTGTCTTAAAAAATGAAAATCTAAAGAGTTAATTTTTGACCTGGAATTCTATTCCTAGGTATATACCTTAAAAAAAAAAAAATCCAAAAACATAAAACCTGGCATACAAATGTTCATAGCATTGTTCACAGTAACTAAAAAGTAAACAGTCTGTGTAATTACTTTTCTGTCACTTGTACATAATACTTGATACTCAAAACTTAAAGAGAGCTTTATTTTTGCTCATGTTTTTTAGAGGATTTAGTCCATAATTGATTGGGTCCAGGGAAGAAACAATATGGCAGGGGATCGGAGGTGGCAGATGGCTAAAGAAAACTGCTTAACCCATAGCAGGAAGCAGAGATATGTGAGCACAAGAGTACTCTTCCAGGTTGTGCTCATGCTCTGGTGACTTACCTCTAACCAGACCCCACCTCCTCCAAGCAAGTCAGCTATAAACTCATCAGTGGGCTAACACAGTTAGTATGATGCCTCCATCTCACACACACACACACACACACACACACACACACACACACAGCACACACACAGCACACATGCACTACTCACCCCATAATGCTACTAATTGAAAGGAAGACCACATATTATGATTTGGTTTACATGAAATGTCCAGAACAGGCAAACCTCTGGAGTCTGAAAGTAGATTAGTAGTTCCCTGAGGCAAGAGGTGGAGGGATGGGCAGGCTAGGAAGAGTGACAGCTAAAGAATGTGGAGCTTCTCTATGGAATGAGAATGTTCTCTTATGCTGAGCTAATGATTGAACAACTCTGAATACACTAAAAGCCATTGAATTGTGCACTCAGAGTTGGTGAATTGTGTGGCATTTGAATTATATGCCAGTGAAGATGCCGTCTTCTCAGTTGATTTGATTTTGGAAATATGTGTTCCATAAAAAATGTTTTAGGGTCAGGGAGATAATTCAGCAGCATAAGTGCCTGCCTGGCAAGCACAAGATCCCAGATTCAATGTCAGGTACCAAAAAAAAAAGAGTTTATAGGGCCGGGGAGATGGCTCAGTGGAATAAGTGCTTCCCTGGCAAGCACAAGGGCTTGAGTTCAATCCCCTGTTCTGCTAAATAAATAAATAAATAAATAAATAGTTTATAAATGTGTAATCAGTCCATTATTGTTATTTATAATGAATTTATGAATATGTTTAAATATCTTTAATTCCTAATATGGTAAATACAGGATTATCTACATAAACAAAAGCTGTTAGGGATCCTCAGTAATTTAGAAGAGTATGAAAAGATCCTGGGACCAAAAGTTGAAAATCACAGTAGTGAAGGGAAAGAGAAAAATAAAAGAGAAAAGGGCCGGGGAGATGACTCAGTGGAATAAGTGCTTCCCTGGCAAGCGCAAGGGCCTGAGTTCAATCCCTGGTTCCGCCAAAAAAAAAAGAGAGAGAGAGAGAGAGAGAGAGAGAGAGAGAGAGAGAGAGAGAGAGAGAGAAAACTGTATGCAGGCATTCCTTGAAATATTTAATCCTTTTTTCTTTCAAGACCAGGTCACTCTCTTAATGAATAGAGGGATTTGTTCTAATGGTATTTGTAAATAGGATATCAAGTCCACATCTTGTACAGCAATTAACCACTAGGAAGAATGTATGCAGTGTGTTAATTATTGAAACTGTCCTACCAATTTGGTTTGAAACTGTCTCGTTGCTATTTGTTTCTCAATAAAATTTATGGTGGGGGGGAAGCTTATCTTCCCGGTTCCACAAAAAAAAAAAAGCTTACTTTTTTTCCTTATTAAATAAGAAATGGATTATGGTTGTGGTTATACAAGTCTATAGAGATATATTAAAGTTCATAGAATTGTAAATAAATAAAATAAAGTTCAACATTAGGAAA
>NW_004524594.1:22186728-22189571 GCF_000260255.1 Octodon degus | reverse complement strand
TTTTTATAGATGCTCTTTATTGGATGAGAAAGTTCCTTTCTATTTCTGTTTTGCTGAGATTCTCTTATAAACCAGGAAAAGTATTAGAATTTTGAAATAATTTTTCTGTACCTATTTGATAATTTTTTAATATGTTAATATGATGAATTACTTGATTTTTCTAAAAGTATATAAATTTGCAAAAAATGAATAAATTTGCATTTCTGGGGTAAATATCAAGGTATATTCTTTTTACTTTTTATTTTTGTGGTACTGGAGTTTGAACTCAGGACCTTATGCTTGCCAGGCGGGCACTTATTCTACTGAGCTCTCTCCCCAGCCCTGCATATGTTTTTAATATGTTGTCTAATTTTTATATAGTGGGTTAAATAAAATATATTATTAAAGTTAATTTCACTTTTTTTTGGGGGGACAGGCTCTCTCTATGTAGTTCAGACTGGCCTTGAATTCACTATGTAGCCCAGGCTGGCCCCAAATTCAGTGCTCCTTCTGCCTTACTCAGCCTCTCAAGTGTTTGTTCTCCTCTATGGTGTCCCCCTGTGCCCCTCCTGAAGTACCCTGGGCTCAGTCCTTGGTTTTTTCTTTACAGACTGACTCTTTTGATTGATCTCATCCAGCTTCTTGGCTTTAAATCCTATCTTTATGCCACACTTCCACACAGATGTTTTTACCCAGGAACAGACCTGTTTATCTTGCTGTCTACTCAACAACTCTACCTGTCCAAAATATCTAAACCTGAACCGTTGACCCTAAACTCCCCAACCCTGTTCCACCCTGAGTCTTCCCAATCTCAGCTAATGGTGAGCTCTTTCCAGATGCTCAGGCCCAAAACCAGGAGTTAACCTGTATCTTCACAACATGCCCAGAATTCATCTTTCATACCTTGACTGCCATTTCCCAGACCCCTGTAATATGTTGCTTGAATTACTACAGTTTCATCTAATTCTCAGCTTTCCCCTTTCTACTTTGCTTTCCTTCATGTTATCCCAATAGCACAGCTGGAGTGATCCAATTAATGTAAAACACATCAAGTGTCTCAGCTAAAGCCAGTGACTCCCTGTCTGTGGCAGAGTCAAAGTCAAGACATCACTCTGGCTAACTAACAAAGCTCTGGTGAGTGGCATGGTCCTGTGTTTTGTGCTCTCTCACCTCCACCTAGAGTTCCTCAGAGAGTGCTGAGGCAGTAGAAGCCCTGTGAGTTTAGAGCCAACTTGGGCTACCTACTGAGTTCAAGACAACCCTGAACTATGTAGTGAGACCTTGTCTCAAAAAGAAAACAAATTTCCATTTGACCCAGCTATTCTCCTTCTAGGAATCTTCCCTAATGACATTATATTACAGTTATGCATGCAAGTCCAAGCTTACAATAGCATAATTCATGATAGTTAAATCTTGAAGCAATCTGTATGTCCATCAACAGATGAATGGATAAAATGTGGTACTTATATACAATGGAGTACAGCTGTCCCATAAAGAAGGATAAACTTGAATCATTTATAGGAAAATGGGTGTACCTTCAGGGCATAATTTTATTTATTTCTTTATTTATTTTTTGCTGTACCAGAGATCAAACTCAGCACCTTGTGCTTGCCAGGCAGTCTCTTATGCCACTGAGCTGTATATCCCTGGCCCTATAATGTTTTTGTTGTTGTTGTTGTTTTGTTTTGTTTTGTTTTTTACAGTAGTGGGGATCTAACTTGGGACCTTGTGCATGCCTGGCAGGTGCTTATGCCGCTGAGCTGTCTCCCTAGTCCTTGAGGCCATAATGTTAAATGAAGTAAATCAGACAAGAAGACAAGCTTGCTTGCTTGCTTGCTTCCTACTTATGTATTTGGTACAGGGTCTCACTACGCAGCTCAGACTGGTAGTGATCCTCCTTTTTTCAGCCTCCCCAACACTGGGATTACAGGCATGCGCCACCATGCCTGGTGTTGGTGGCTGGCTCAGCATGCTTGGGGGCAGGACTGGTGCAGCATGTGGTGCAGGGGCTTGCCTAAGCAGGCTCTTAGTCCACTGAGCTACAGACACACAAGCTTAAATGTCACATAGTTTCTCTTACATGAGAAACACCCCCCCAAAAAAATAAGCCTTATATGTAAATAAAATGCAAAATAAAAGAAATAATGAGATGGATCTTTGCCATATAGAATAGGAATCAAGAGGTGGAAGGGGAGGGTCAGGGAGATAGCTCAGTAGAATAAGTGCTTGCCTGGCAAGCGAAAGGTCCTGAGTTCAATCCCTGATACTGCCAAAAAAAACGAGTGAGAGAAAGAAGGGGAAAGGAAATGAGATTTTAAAAAAGAAAAAGAGATTGTAAAATGCTGTGTACATGTACTGCACAAGCCCCTATGAGAAATATAATCATCATATACAACAAACATTTATGAGTATATATCACATGTAAATAAAAGATATATATCAAATTAAATATAATTATACTTATAATACATAAAATTATAGATATGAATGAAGGGCTCCAAGAGATTCAAGGAAGAACAAAGAAGAGAGGGATTTTTTTAAATCAAGAAATTTCATGTACAGGTACCCCCTGATGAATTGTAATCATGGACTAAAACATATATCAATAAAAATAAGTAAATTGGGGCTGGGGAGATAGTGCAGTGTGGTCTAAGCACTTACTTGCCTGGCAAGCATGAGAACCCAGGTTCAATCCCCTGTACCGTATGCCATGTCGCCGTGCCAGCCACCAAAACCAGGTTTGATGGTGCACACCTGTAATCCCTGCACTGGGGAGGCTGAAAACAGGAGGATCACTAGGAGTCCAAGCTATGTAGTGAGACCCTGTACCAAATAAATAAATAAATAAATAAATAAATAAATAA
>NW_004524594.1:22185177-22186628 GCF_000260255.1 Octodon degus | reverse complement strand
TTAATAAGTAAATTATGTATGTATACAAATATATGTATGTTAAAAACAAAGAGTATGTCTGACTTTCAAGTCTTCATTTCTTTGTTTATTTTTGTCTTTTTGATGCAGGCTGTCATTGTGCAGTTCAGTCTGGTCTTGAACTCTCTGTAGCACAGGCCAGTCTCAAACTCCAAATGATCCTCCTGCCTCAGCTTCCTGAGTACTAGAATTACAGGTGCTCACAACCATGCCCAGCCTGGAATCTTCATTTTTTTTTTAATTGGTGCACAGTTTGCTGATAACAGGCTTCAGATATCAAGCTCCAGATTTTTGTACATGTGGAAACTCATGTAACCGCCATGGGTGTTACTACTTACCCCCAAGGGGTGTCTCACTTTCCTTCCCAATCAGCATCCCTGCCTGCCTTACTTTACTGACTTCCATCAGTGTGCATTGAACTTTCTTCTTCTGGAGCTCCCGTGTGAATGGACTCATGAAGTATATCATCTTGTGCCTGGCTCTTTTGGTTCAGCATTGTCTTTGAAATTCACCCATCTAGTCACAGGTATCTGTAGTTCATTTTTTGCTCCACATTTGCCTGTTTTTCCACTTTAGGTCTGTTATAGTAGAGCACTTTGAACATTCTTGTGTCTGTCTTTGTGATCTGTTCTTTTATTTCTCTTTTTGGAACCAGGAATCAAACCCAGGGCCTTTGCTTGCTAAGCAAGTGCTGAACCCCTGAGCTACTTTCCTGGCCCCTATTTTCATTTCTCTTTGAGTCCTCTTGGTAGCTGGGCATAGGAGGAGGCATATATTTAACGTCTCCTAGTAAATTCCCAGGTAGTTTTCTTGAGTACTTGTACAGTTTTCTACCCTCACTAGTTACATGTGAGATTTCTCGTTACTCGGTTACTCCATCTGCTCACCCGCATTTGGAATTTTCAGTCTCTATAATTTTAGTGTAGAATTATTTTCTACTGTAAAAAATAACTGCCTAAAGTATCAATGTCAAGACTCTTTGGGGGTCGGGAGATAGCTCAATGGCACAATGCCCGCCTGGCAAAAACAAGATCCTCGGTTTAATTTCTGGTACCAAAAAGAAAAAGACATCCCCCCTCCAATTCAGATCTTCAATACTACATTTTTGGTGTATGAGAAATGCCTGCCAGTACAACATAGGCTAACCAAAAAAAAAAAAAAAAAAAAAAACTATCAGGAACACCTAGTTCAGCTTCCTAATTATGAGACCCCCTTAGACACATCTTACCAGATTTAGTAAACTCAGGACTTTAGTTGGAAGTGTCTCCATCAACTATATAAATGGGCTTTTTTGTTTGTTTTGTTTTGTTTTTTCAAAGTTTTATTGATAAACAGATAGCAATGAGACAGTTTCAAATCCAATCGGAAGTACAGTTTCAACAAATAATACACTGCATATATTCTTCTTAGTGGTTAATTGCTGTACACGAAGT
>NW_004524594.1:22167347-22175937 GCF_000260255.1 Octodon degus | reverse complement strand
TCAACATTAGGAAATAATGCAAAAAAAAAAAAAAAGACCGGGTCACTGTGCAGTTCAGGGTGGTCTTGAACTCACTTCATAGCCTAGGCTGGCCTTGAATTCACAGTGATCCAGCCTCTGAGTACTGAGATTCTGCCTGGCTGAATTTATAACTGCTAAAAAATAACTGCATTTTCAGATATATAGCAAACTTCAATCAGTTTCCTCAGATATCACTACACTACTCTTAAATATCTATATGATAATCTACCAATATTTTTTAATCTTAAACAAGAAGTATTTAAGATACTACTTACTCAATTTTAGTACACTAATATTCAGTATGGGTATTATATTGCTAAAATGATGCTGTAATATTAGATGTAAACTGCTTGGTTTCTGTGCTGCAGATAAAAATATACTATAAAAATAAACATGATATGGGCCGGCCAAATAGCTCAACGGACTAAAACACCTAGTTAGGCAGAGCACAGCGACCAGGGCTCTATTCCCAGCGTGCCATGCTGGCCCCACCCCCGGGGTGCGCCGAGACAGCAATTGAGACTGGGCATGGTGGCACGCACCTATAATCCCAGCAGTTGGGAGGCTGAAAACAGGAGGATCACTACAAGTCCGATCTATGTAGTGAGAACCTATAAACCCTGTACTAAATACAAAAAATAAAATAAGATAGATAAACATGATATGTAAAGATACTAAAAAAATAATTTTGATATTATACCCAAGTTGACAATGCTCCAGGCAGATACTGGGATGATGAGAACTTTGAAGAAATGTTGAGAACAGCCATGTACTGTACTTCAATGAGCCAGTACTAGCTCTAATCCTGGCCTGTACAGTCTATAGTCTGTTTCCTGTACATGCAGATTTCTTTTAACAAATTTACAGTTTAGTTAGTGCATTTCGGACAGAAATTTTTATAGACATTGTGGCACATATTAGACCATGACAGTTCAAATAATGAGGGCTGGAAGGGGATAGGTTCTGTGCTGGGGGGGTAACGTGCAGAGTGCTGGGTGGAGAAAGTTAACAAATCATGTGATAGCTTTGATAGGCCTTCCTGAGAAGGTGCAAAGACTTTGAGGAACTGAGCCATGCAGGTACTTGGAAGAAGAACATGCAAGGAGAAGACAAAAGCTGGGGAAGCTCCCTATGCAGGCCTTGCTGTGGCGTGTTTGAGTCTGGCAAAATCAAGAGGAAGGGGTAGGAGGCCAGTGAAGCTGGAGAAGAGAGAGGAGCAGAGATCATGTAAAGGTGTGGAGATCTCAGGCTTCCATTCTGTATGCACTGGAAGGGTTTGTGTTTTGTTTGTTTTTGTAGTACTGGGACTAAATCCAGGGCCTTCACATTGAGGCCCTTCATACATCTCTAGCCCTTCATTCTGTTTGTTTGTAAACTGTGCAACACTTAGTTAGCATGGAGGTGCACACTGTAATCCCAGCACTCCTGGTGGCTGAGGCAATATATGGGCTACAGAGTGAGTTCAAGGCCAGCCTGAACTACAGAGCACTACCCTATCTCAAAAAAGAAAAACATAAACAAACAAAAATTATATCACAGTATTACTACCATCACAAAGAACACATCTTCATGTGGCTAAAGCAGGTCCTGACAGTGAGGAAGAGGCCCCTACTTTCCAGTGATAAGCAGGTTCTGCAGCATCACAATGATGGCGTCCCCACACAGGAACATTTTGGAGATGTAGTGGTCCTTGTTTACTGGCTTAGACTTTTTGCCCTTGCTCCTCCCCCCCTTTTTAAATGTATTTAGTACAGGATCTCACTACACAGATTGGACTTGTAGTGATTCTGTTTTTCAGCCTCCCAAGCACTGGCATTACAGGTGTGCACCACCATGCCCAGTCTCAATCACTATCTCAGTGATTGAGATGGGGACGGGGCTGGTAGGGCAGGCCAGGGATTGAACCCCTGACCCCTGTGTCTTCCAAAGCAGGTCCTTTAATCCACTGAGCTATCTGCCTGGCCCACCCTTGCCACTTTTTGACAGCCTCACTCCACATCTCCTTTACATTCTCCAGCACTGTTTTAGAGTGCCCTTCAAAGGCTTTATGTGGCCCAGGAGTTTCTTGTTGCAGCAGTTGATGAGCACTTGGGTGTTGTGTTTGACTGACTGGGTGAGCACAGAGAGTAAACCTATGTTAAATTTCTCCTCTCACTTCTTCAGCTCTTCTGGGGTCATCTTGCTTTTGGACTAGCTGAAGGACCCATGGTGGTGGCTGCACTCTCCAATTACTTGCCCTTTGTTTTCTTTTGAAGCAGGGTCTCACTAAGTCACCCATACTAGGCTTTAACTTGTGGTTCTCCTGCTTTAGCCTCTCAGAGTGCTGGGATTACAGATATGTACCACCATGCCTGTATAATTTGAGGAAGGTTTTTAATAGAAAAATGAGGATACAGGGGAAATGACTCAGTAGAATAAGTGCTTGCCTGGCAAGCACAAGGACCTGAGTTCAATCCCCAGTTCTGCCAAAAAAAAAAAAGAAAAGAAAAAGAAAAATGAGAATACAGCTTGGCTGCTCCACTTTGGGAAAAGAGAAATCAGGAAAGCAAGATAATAGGCCATGTACATAAACAATAAATATGACACTAAATTTTTGGGGTTTTTATTTTAAAGAGAAAACAAAGACAAAAAACATAGCAATATAAACTAATAAAAGTGGTATAGAATTTCAAAACAAGAATAGAAAATTAACAACGGTTGTTGTATTAGGCGCCAAATTTTAGCTCAACCTGTAAAATGGAATTGCTATTCAGTGAGAGGAGGATAATGAGGGTGAGTCAGATTTTGTAGAAAAAGATCAAAATTCGTATTTTGTGTTGTTTGAAATGCCAGTTAAATATCGAGGAAGAGCTATTGAGTAGGCAGTGGGAAAATGAGTATAATCAGTAATAGCAATAGCATTAAGTACAGACTAGAAAGTGAAAAACTTTGAGAACTTAATTTGCCACCTTTAACTGTAGGTATAAGACTTATATAACAAAAACTAAGACAGGCCAGAAAATTGTATTCAGTAAATATCCACTCAATAGAGTGATTGCAACCTCAGAGAAAATTTGAAAGGAATAAGAGGGGGGAAAATAAGTAGAAAAATAAGAGATAAAGATTAGAAACAAGACAAAGAAAGACTGAAGGACAAACCTCAGCAAATTGGTGAAGACGGCAGGAGAGAGACAGAGACAAAACAAGACTAAAAGCTAAAAACAGTGTTAATAGGAAAAAAATCATGTTTTTTCTCACACTGTGCATTGTCTTTTCACTCTGTTGGTAGTTTCCTTTGCTATGCAAAAAGTTTTTTTTTTTTTTTTTTTTTTCAGTACCAGGGATCAAACTAAGGACCTTGTGCTTGGTCAAAAAGGTTTTTAATAAGATGAGATCTAGGTTTTTAGTGATATTTTTTCTATGTGATCAGGGTTTTGTTCATAAGGTATTTGTTTATACCAATTTCTTCAAGAATTCTACCTAGTCTATCTTCCAGAAGATCTAGTATTTGTGTTTTACTGTTTAAATCTTCGATACATTTCAATTTTAGTTTAGTGCACAATGAAATGATATAGGTATAATTTTAATCTTCAGCATGTAGAAAGCCAGCCACCATTTATTAAAGAGGCTATCATTCTCCCAGTGAAGGTGTTTGGCTCCTTGGTCAAATGTGTTTATCTGACTTAGTGGGCTTTGGGGTTGTTTCTTCATTTTCTAATCTGTTCCATTGATCTTGGATCTGTGTTTTTCCCGGTACCATGCTGTTTTTATCATAGTAGCTTTGTAGTATAATTTCAAGTCAGGAATTAGGATCCTCCTGCTTGAATTTTGTTATTAAATCTAGAAGTCTTTGGTAGAGTTTTTAGAGTCTTATGTGGAGTATCATGTTATCTGCAAATAATTATAATTTAACTTCTTCCTTTCCTACTCTTACTCCTTTTATTTCTTTGTCTTGTCTAACTGCTCTGGCTAATATTTCCAGAACTATATTAAATCAGAGTGGTAATAATGAACATCCTTGTCTTATTCCTGATTTTAGAGTGAAAGCTTTCAGTTTTTGTCCATTTAGTACAAATGTTGACTGCTGGTTTGTCATAGAGGTCTTTTATCAGATTGAGATAAAGACCATATATTCCAGTTTTTTGTAGGTTTTTTTTTTTTTTTTTTTAATCATGAATGGGTGTTGAACTTTTTGAAATACTTTTTCTGCATCTGTTGAGATGGTCATATCTTTGTTGTTTTTTTTTGGGGGGGGGGGTTGGTTTTTGGTTTTTTTTGTTTTGTTTTGGGTTTTTTTTTTTTGGTGGAACCAGGGATTGAACTCAGGCCCTTGCACTTGCCAGTGAAGCACTTATTCTAGTGAGCCATCTCCCTGACCGGTCATATGGTTTTGTCCTTGGCTCTTTTAATATGTTATATTACATTTATTGATTTGCATATGTTGAACCATCCCTGCATCCTACTTGGTAATGATATATAATCTTTTTTATGATTTTTTTTTTTTTTTTTTTGTGGCCAGTTCTGGCATGGCATGTTGTACTGGGGATCAAACCGCAGTCTCTGCACTAGCATAAGCTTGCCTAAGCAGGTGCTTTTGACCACTGAGCTGTCTCACCGGCCCTCTTTTTGATGATTCTTGATGATTTACTTCATTATGTTTGCCATATTTTATTGTGAATTTTTATATCTACGTTCATTAGGGGGATTGATTTGTAGTTCTCTTTTTTTGGTTGGATTCTTCCCTGGTTTTGCTATCAGAGTAATATTTGCTTCCAGGAATGAATTTGGGAGTATTGCTTCTTTTTCAGTTTCATTAAAGAGTTTAAGAATTAGCAGCATTAGGTCTTCTCTAAATTTCTTGTAGAATTTAGTGGTGAATCCATAGGGTCTAGACTTTTCTTTGTTGGTAGGTTTTTAATTACATCTGCTGGGGCTGGAGAGATGGCTCAGTGGTCTAAAGCACCTACTTGGAACAAGGTTGGCAAAGCACAGGGACCGCAGTTCGACCCCCAGCACCACGTGCAAGCCAGCTGCGCCCCCTGGTGGGCTGAGCTGCCCCCCCACACAATAAATAAATGTTAAAAAAAAAAATTAATTACATCTGCTGTTGACTGCTATTGGTTTAATTAGAACTTTTATATTTCTTGAATCAGCTTTGATAATCCATATGATTCTAGGAATCTGAACATTTCTTTTGTTTTTTTATTTTATTAGGTTCTCAAAGTAGATAGATACAGGTTTTTTTTATTTTCATTATTTTTATTTTATTTGTTTATTTATTTTAATGTATTTGGTACAGGGTCTCACTATGCAGATCAGACTCATCGTGATCTTTCTTTCTTCAGCTTCCCCAGAGTTGGGATTACAGGTGCATGCTACAGCACCCAGTCTAGATACAGATTCTCAAAGTAGATATTGATGATCTTCTGGATTTCTGCAGGATCTGTTGTGATTTTGCCCTTTTCATTCATCTTTTTTAACATACTTTATTTTATTTTTTGTATTTAGTACAGGTTCTACAGGGTCTCACTACACAGATTGGACTTGTAGTGATCCTCCTGCTTTCAGCCTCCCAAACACTGAGATTACAGGCGTGTACCACCACAACCAGTGTCACTCACCATCTCAGTGTGCCCCAGGGGCGGGGCTGACACGACCCACCAGGGATTGAATCCTGGTCCCTGCACTTGCCTAAGCAGGTGCTGTAGTCCGCTGAGCTATCTGGCTGGTCTTTTCATCCTTTTCATTCCTAATTACATGGATTTGAGCCTATTTCCTCTTTGATTTTTCTTTTTTTTTTTTTTTTAGTATTGTTTCCTTAGAATTCATTGCATTAATTTCTGCTGTGATCTTTTATCATTTCCTCCCTTGTACAAGTTGTAGGCTTGACTTGCTCTTCCTTTTCTATAACTTTGAGGTTCAACATTTGAGCTGGCTGTTTCTCTGACATGGGAATTCACTACTCTGAGTTTCTCTCAAACTTAATTCCCTAAGTTCTGGTATGTTGTGCCAGCATTACTGTTTAATTGTCACAACTGTCTCATTTCTTCTTTAATTTCATCTGTGACCCATTCTTTGCTCAGAAGGGTGATTTTTTTTTTAATTTTATTTATTTATGTATGTGTGTGTGTGTGTGTGTGTGTGTGTGGCCAGCTCAGCCCACCAGGGGGCGGGCTGGCTGGCATGTGGTGCTGGGGGATTGAACCGTTGTCCCTGGGCTTTGCTAAGCTTGTTCTAAGTAGGTGCTTTAGACCACTGAGCCATCTCACCAGCCCCCAGAAGGGTGATTTTTAGTTTCCACGTGTTTATGAAGTTTTTGTGGTTTCTTTTAGCATTGATTCTCACTTTCTTTGTCTGATAATATGTGTGGAATAATTTTAACTCTTTTATATTTACTTAAGTTTGCTCTATGAGCTAGTATGTGGTTCTTTGTTTGTTTGTTTGATTTGCAGAACCGGGGGGTTGAACTCAGGTCCTTGTGCTCACCATGCAAGCACTTATTCTACTGAGCCATCTCCCGTCTATTTTGGAAATGTCCTGTGTGCAGCCAAGAATAATGTATTTTCTGGTGATGTACAGTAGAACAGCCTGTAGACCTCTACAAAGTCCATATGTTCAAAGTTTGGTTCTGGTATGTCTTTTTTTTTTTTTTGGTGGGATGGAGGATTGAACTCAGGCCCTTTGCACTTTTCAGGGAAGCACTTATTCTACTGAGCTATTTCCCCGGCCCCTGATATATCTTCGTTGATTTTTTTTTTTTCTTTTTTTTTGGTCTAGTTGATCTATCTGTTTGACAGTGGGGTATTGCAGTCCCCCATTACAATTGTAATAATACTTATTTGATTTTTCATTTCCGTTAGTATTTGTTTATATAGTTGAGTTCACTGGTATTTAGTACATAAATATTTATGATTGTTACCTCTTCCTCTTGGATTGTTCCCTTTACGAGGATGTAGTGATCTTCTTTGTCTCTCCTAATCAGTCTTGGCTTGAAATCCACTTTGTCTATAAATAGAATAGCTACTTGTGGTGGATTGCCAACTGGTCATCAACTTTTACACCCAGCTGAACTGAACTAGCATGGTGCTCAATGTGGGAGGCCCACCTGAGCATTGCTACCAGCAGCCTAAGAGGCAGGACTAGAGAGGCTTTTCGGAGGCTGTTAGAGAAGCTGTTTGGAGTAGCTTTTGGAGCTGTTAGAAACTGTTGGTTGTCCTGGGCTATTCTGCTGGGTGACCTTGTCAAGCTGGGTCTCCTGATGTACTTGGCTATTCTCATCAGAAGAGCTCATCAGTGACCTTATTGTCACTGAGAATGGTTACATTTCACTTTGGGGGAGCTCTGGTCCTCATCTTGAGCATTAGTTCCTGGCTGTGGAGGGGAACATGGTGCTCTGCTTGGTCTCCTGAAGAAGCTTGTTGCGTTAACTTTCTTGATGGGAGCTCAGCTTTTCCTTATTATCAGAGATTCTTGGGATCTCACTATTGCTTTTTTTTTTTTTTTCATTCATGAGATATTTATTAAAATAACATATTTAGGGAAAAAATCAATACAATCTATACATCATTACTAAAAACTGTATACCATCATACAAAAAAGGACTTTATTTTGAGAAATCGACTTCTAATCTATGGCAAGTTTTTCTTTCAGAAATAAAACCACAGGGCTGGTGAGATGGCTCAGTGGTCTAAAGCACTTAGAACAAGCTAAGCTAAGCAAAGCACAGGGACCACGGTTCAATCCCCCAGCACCACATGCCAGCCAGCCCCGCCCCCTGGCGAGCTGAGCTGGCCACACACACAAAATAAATAAATAAATAAATAAATAAATAAATAAAACCACAGAACAACACAATTTAATTCAACCTTAAAGGCTGGCATGCTGGGCAAGGAAATGTTCTTATTCTTTGTAGGAGTTCCTTCTTTACACTGTCAGGTACCAGTGCTCTGCCTTTTGGAGTGATTTCAGCCACCAAGTCATCAACAGTAACATGTTCTAGTCCTTTTTCTTTAATTACCTTTACAGTGGGCCTTCAGTTGATCCTTCCAGCCACATTCAATTAATTTAGCTTGCAGCAACTCTTTGAGGCGTTCTTTCTCCAGTTTCTATTAACTTTTGGTTGATCGCTGCTCTCATCTGCGCATCTTTGTTCATCTTGTTAAACACACTCTTCCAGCTGCCCGGACTTAGACCCTCAGTAACTTAGGCACCTACGCACACAAAAAGCTGGAACATGCATTTCCGGGGGGGTCTCACTATTGCTGAAAATGTCTATGATTTGTTTCTTTTCTCTAACAGCTTTTAATGTTCTGTTCTAGTGTTGAATTTTTGGAATTTTGACTGTTATATGCCTTGGTGTAGTTTTTTTGTCTGTTTGTTTTTCCTTTTTATCATGGCTAATTGACATTATATATGCCTCTTTTGTCTGTATGTCAAATTCTTTTTCCATGCTTGGGAAATTTTCTGGCATTACTTCTGTGAACAAGCTTTTTATGTCATTGCCATTATCTCCTATTTTCTCATTGATGCCTATCAGTCTTTTTTTTTTTTTTTTTTTTTTTTTTCATTTATGTGCTTGGTACAGGGTCTC
>NW_004524594.1:22163574-22167101 GCF_000260255.1 Octodon degus | reverse complement strand
TTTTTGCGGAACCAGGGATTGAACTCAGGCCCTTGTGCTTGCTAGGGAAGCGCTTATTCCACTGAGCCATCTCCCCAGCCCCTGCCATCTCCCTGGCTCCCTATCAATCTTATATTATTCTTCTTTAAATCATCTATCAGCTGTTGAACTGATTTTTGTTTTTTTGTGGTCCCTTGCTATTTTTAAGAAATCTTTCGGGGCCAGGTAGATGGCTGGGGCCAGGTAGATGGCTCAGTAGAATAAGCGCTTCCCTGGCAAGCACAAGGGTCTGAGTTCAATCCCCAGTTCTGAAAAAAAGAAAGAAAAGAAATCTTTCGTTTCATGATCGCTAACCACACCCCTATCTTCTCCATTTTGTCCATAATCTGTCCTCACATTGGCTCATTCTACTACATATACTTTCAATGGAATTTTTAATCTCCTGGATATCTGTTTAAATCTTTCATGGATTCCATTTATTTCCTTTGTTGAGCATTAATGGATTACATCATTTTCCTAAACTATTGTATTTCTTATCTGTATCTACTCTAGAGTCACTAACCATGTCTTTGCTTATAGTCACCTCCTCTGTAATTGTGTGAGAAATTATTTCTGATCTTTTTTTCTAGAACCTCATTCATCTATTTTGTTACTTCTGCTGTTACCACTTCAGAGTGCAAGTGGCTTTCAAATTGTTCCTTCCACCTCATTGTCCCCTGGGTTTGCCTTTGATGAGTTGGAAATCTGGGATTGTATCTTAAGTGTCTTCTCACTTTGTTGGTGGTATTGTTGTTTTTTAGTTTAATTCCAGGGTTGATGCTTGTAAATTACTTATGAGAGCTTTATTTGTAGTATTTAAACCCTTAGGAAGTGACTACTTCTCAAAGATGACTTCCAGGTGTAGCTGGCTTTTGGGTTTTGAGTCTGTTACAAAATCTTGCCTCCTAAACCAAGCATGGTAGTACATGCTTATAATCCGAGCACTTGAGAGGCTGAGGCAGGAGGATTTCTATGAGTTCGAAACTAGCCTGAGCTACAAAGTCAGTTGAAGGCCAGCCTGAACTGCATAGTGAAACCTGTCAAAAAGACAAAAGACAAAAAAAAAAAATCCTACCTCCTCCTCCTCCTCAATTTATTGGGGACCAGAAGTTTCTGCCTATTTGGTGTGGCCTCTAGTTCTTTGGCACTGGCCTATAGTATTCTTTATGACCCTTAGGCAATCGATTATGTCACTTTGGCTAAAGTAGTACAATCAGCAATAACAGTAGCATCAAACATAGCCTAGAAAGTGACAAACTGTGGTGATATTAATTTTCCACCTTTAACTGTATGAACTAGGTTTGTGGTTATATAACAAATCTAAAACAAGCCAGAAAATGCTGTACTGTAAATATGTCCTCAATATGATGATTTTAGGCTGAGGCAGGAGGATCGTTGTGAGCTCAAGGCCAGCCTGAACTGCACAGCAAGGCACTGTCTCAAAAAGACCAAAAAAAAAAAAAAAACAATAATAATAAAAAGTAATTTTACCCTCAGGAGGGAAAATTTTTAAAGGGCTTAGGGGAAAAAATAGAAAAAGAGAAAGAGTAGGTTCAAGGCTAGAGAACAAGGGCCAGCCAAATAGCTCAGTGGATTAAAGTGCCTGCAAGCCGATGCAGGGACCAGGGTTCGATCCCCGGGCCTGCCATGCCAGTCCTGCCTCCTAGGCATGCTAAGATAGCCATTGAGACTGGATATGGTGGCGAACACCTGTAATCCCAGCTCATGAGAGGCTGTAAACAGGCGGATCACCATGAGTCCGATCTAGTAGTGAGACCCTGAACACCCTGTAGACCCTTCCCTAAAATACAAAAAAAAAAAAAAAAGGCTAGAGAGCAAAGGAAATTGACACAAATTTTAGGAAATCAATGAAGAAGACAGGAAAGAGAAGAGAAAAATAAAATCAGAATAAAACAACAACAAAAGTCTAGAGGGCTAAGTGTTGTGGCATATGCCTGTCATCTCAGCAGTCAGTACCAGCCTGGATTGCATGGTAAACCCTGTCTTAAAAAGACCGAAAAAAAAAAAAAAAAAGAAAGAAAGAAAGAAAGAAAGAAAGAAAGAAAGAAAGAAAGAAAGAAACTGTCTTCACTCATGAAAATAGGAACAATGAAAAAAAAATGTCTACTTCAAGACATGTCTCTTCTGATACTGGTAGACAAGAGTGGGCAGACAGAGCCCAAATCCTGGTTAATTAATTCTAGCAAGGGAGCCATAGATCTACAGCTGGGATTAATGAATAATCTCAGCAAGCCT
This sequence comes from Octodon degus, assembly GCF_000260255.1. Classification (NCBI taxonomy): domain Eukaryota; kingdom Metazoa; phylum Chordata; class Mammalia; order Rodentia; family Octodontidae; genus Octodon; species Octodon degus. The sequence goes on along the minus strand of NW_004524594.1, from coordinate 22,164,827 downwards.
GCACCTTTAGTTCCACAGGCATTCGGGTGGTTTCTGGCTATAAGGCTGGAACCTACTTTGTTCAGCCTGCAACATTCTTTGTCCATATTGCTGACTTGAACTCAGCTTCTAGACATCATACTGACTTGAACTTGGTTGCAGCACACCCTGGTACTAGGAGACGATAGATGGAGCCTAGGAGCCTACCTGCATCTTCTCTGAGTCCCAAGCCCAATTGGACACCTCTCCGAGATGGTGACTGGCCAATCACCCTCTCCTGGGAAATGTCAGCCTAAGTAATTCACCAGCCCCCATAAGCCTCTGTATCCATCGCTCTGTTCCACTGGTGTATTTTTCCATAGAGGCTTCTGGGGTGCCCAGTAGTCACTGTCCAACCAAGCACTGTCTCCAGGGGACATAGCAGTCACTTGGACTGAAGTCACTCACCAGCTATTGAAGCACAGAATATCCCCTGCTCCATTACACGGTTGCATTTATCCTTGGAGGCTTCAGAATTCACCCACTTTCATTGTATTTCCATAGATTCTGTCTTCGTTTTTCTCGGTATGAGCAAGGATCTGGAGAGAAAGTGAATATTGCCCCTCCACTGTTCTAGATTGAGGTCTGTTTCTTCACTTTCTCTGTGCCTCCAGTTTATCCTTCAGATCTTTCCTACATCCTGGAGATCCATAGCCCTCCTTTTCTTCCCCATGTTGTTATATTCCAATGTCTGGATTCCAAATCTTGCCAGTATGGTGGCACATGCCTATGATCCTAGCACTCAGGAAGCTGAGGCAGGAAGATTGCTGCAAGTTTGAGGCCAGCATAGTAAATTCAGAGTCAGACAGAAGTACATAGTGAGGCCTTGACAGAAAGAAAGAAAGAAAAAAAAGAAAGAAAGAAAGAAAGAAAGATTGATTGATTGATTGATTGATTGATTCCAAACCTTGGAGAGGTTGGTTTATTGCTGCTTGCCACTCTGCCATCAGGTCAATCTTACCTGCATTCTCTCTTCTCTGTGTTCTACAATTTATAAGAAGAAAATCTGGAGAGATCCAACTAAATGACTAGGGTTCACTAGTCAAACAGGTTCCCATTATCCAGTAAAGTTTTAACCTTAAGTATTTCATATATTTTTATCTCAGCCACATAAGTATGTGTTTGGCAAGCACAAGGCCCTGAGTTCAATCCCTGGTACTACCAAAAAAAAAAAAAAAGTATAAATAGGTGAGTTAAAAAGAAATACATAGGGGCTGGTGAGATGGCTCAGTGGT
>NW_004524594.1:22160345-22162599 GCF_000260255.1 Octodon degus | reverse complement strand
CACACACACACACACACACACACACAAAATAAATAAAATTTAAAAAAAAATAGTGCTGGAAGAAAATGTCCTGAGTACTCAGTTAAGTACTCATGTATACTCATGTGAGGAAACCCCAGAGGTGGAAAAGAAAGACCTCAAAAGGATGAAAACGGGCCGGGGAGATGGCTCAGTAGGATAAGCGCTTGACTGGCAAACGCAAGGATCTGAGTTCAATCCCCGGTTCTGCAAAGAAAAAAAAAAAGAAAAAAAAGAAAGAAAGAAAAGAATGAAAACAGTAGTACCCAGAGCTTACTCTGGGCTATATTATACAGTCAGATGGGTAAACTTCATGATACTTAGGGCACTAGATACAGTACACAAAAGGATCTTACCTCCAGTCCAAGGAATAATTAGCCCTTTACTAAGCCTGATTCCAGTCATGTTCAAAGAGATCAAGCTGTTTCTAAGTAATCTAACTGCAACCTAGAACAAAGTTCAAGTATATTTGTAAGAGTACCAAAAAAAAAAAAAAAAAAAAGCATCCAACAAAGAAATTTACAGATTAGAATCTAATTTAAACAATGACCAGGTATACCAAAATAAGGAAAATGTGATCCCATAATAAGGATAATCAGTAAGCCAAAACCAACCTAGAATTGACATAGATGTTAGAATTAGCAGACAAAAATATCAACTTGTTGTAACTATACTATGTAGGTTCAAACTTAAAGCATTCACCTAGAAGATGATTAAGGGGAAAAAAAGACCCAAATTGAAGTTCCAGAGATGAAGCCACTTCAACTGCACTGGGTCCTTTACCTAAAAGAGACAACTTTTGTTTTCAAAAAGATCTGAGTTGTTAATAACCCACTGTGGGAGGCTGGAATTGAAATTGAATGCTTTTGCAGCTTTTGGCAGTGCTGAAGTCTCAATCTAGTCATGTGGATGAGTGATAAGGTAAGGAAAATCACAGAAAGCAGAGAATAGGATATAATAGCCAGATCTAAGAAAGAGCATATTATTAGGCTAGGAATGTACCTCTAATAGAATGCTTGCATAGTATATATGAGGCCCTTTAATTTCCAGTAGTGCAAAGAAAAAGATAAGACATGGGGGCCTGGCCGTAGCTCAGGCCTTTAAGTGGCTGCTTCCACAAAGCTGTCAGCCTCAGGTTGCTGGAGTTCGAACCTCACACCTCTCCAGCTGGCCAAAAGTGCCCTGAAGGCATTCGAGGAACAAAAAAAAAAGAAAAGAAAAGAAAAAGATAAGACAGGAGTAGAAGAGAGAGGGAAGGAGAGGAGGAAGGTGGGCAAGCATATATTGAAATTATGAAGAATTATGACTAGAGTAATGCTGAGGATAGGAACAGTGAGCCAGAAGCTAAAATCAAGAAGTGAATAGGAGTCATTGCCTTTATGGAACACATAATGAATCCAGGGAGCTCTGAGCCAATAATATCAATTCATATTGGGGTTTTTTTTTTAGGGAATTAGAAGGGATAGAGCTGGTGGTGAAGAATAAGGAAGATGAATGCCTATCCCACCTCTAAGTGCTGTGATATATGAGTGAGTCCTGGGGGAAAAACAGGTCCCATGGGAGGGCAAGAAAGACTGCCCAGGTGAGAGCCTGTCCCAGGGAGAGCAGGGCTTGTCAGGTGCAGCATTGTTGACACTTGGGACCAGGTCACTCTATGGTGGGATGTCCTGTGTGCTGTAGGACCTTTAGCAACTCCTTGGTTCCTATTCTGTATATGCCAAGAACACACTCACCTTAACTGTGACTAAAAGTTTCCAAGGATTGCTAATGTCTCTCATGGAGCAAAATCACATTTTGAAACCACAGTTATCTGTAAGGCACACTTTACATTCTCTTGGTATTTCTGAAAGCCATTTCCCAGAGATGTCTTACACCAAAAGACCTTAAACAAACTCCAGTGAAAACTTTGTTAAGATTCTTCTTTGAGCCAGGCATGGTAGTACACATGTAATCCTGTAATCCCAGTACTTAGGAGACTGAGGCAGGAGGATCACCAGAAATTTGAGACCACCTTGGGCTACATAGTGAGTTTAAGGCCAGCCTAAATTACATAGCAAGCCCTTGTCTCAAAAAACATACATATATACATAAATACATACATCTTATTTGATGATGTACTGCAAATTTACAATAATACTCTTATTTGTAATAAAATTTACTCAAAATGACATCTAAGAGATGAAGCAGAATCATCTTTATTATTTTTAGTCAAAATAATATTATTCTAATTATAAAA
>NW_004524594.1:22155108-22159944 GCF_000260255.1 Octodon degus | reverse complement strand
CCTAGAATAGACTTTTTAAAAAAATGTGTTTGGTACAAGGTCTCACTATACAACTTGGACTCAGACTTATAGTGATCCTCCTGTTTTCAGCCTTCCCAGCACTGAGATTACAGGCATGGGCCACCACACCCGAACTCAGTGTGCCTGGGGACAGGGTTAGTGAGGTATGTGGTATCAGGCATCAGCTATCTCACCAGCCCTGGAGCAGACAATTTGTTTGAGCTACAACTCTGAAAGTGTGAACCATAAAAGAAAATACACAAATAATAAAATGACTTGATGAAAATTAAATACTTCATGAAAAGATACCATTAACCTGGCAAGCAAAAGGTTCTAAGTTCAATTCCCAGTGGGGGGGAAAAAAAAAAAAAAGAGAATGAGTAGGCAAGAAAATATTTACAGTATACATATTGTGACAAAAAGCATATAAACTTTCATATATATATATGGTGTCACTACGTAAATCAGACTCAGTGATTCTCCTGTTTTCAGCCTCCCCAGTGCTGGAATTACAGGCACACGCCACCAGTCTCAATTACTGGTTTAGTGCATCCTGGGGGCAGGGCCAGCACAGCATACCAGGGATTGAACCCTGGCCACTGCACTCTGCCTAAGCATGCGCTTTCCCCTTTAGTTTTGGCCAGTCCTAAAACTAAAACAACTCAAGAACAAGACAGGAAATGGCTCAGTAGAATAAGCGAAGGGCCTGAGTTCAATCCCCGGTTCCAAAAAAAAAAAAATCTCTCAGGCTTTCACAGAGAGTAAATTGGTCAAGCAATGGCCATGACTCATCCACATGGCTGACACTGACAAAGGGTCTGCAAATTGCAGTACAGGGTTACAGGATAAATCCTGAGGGTACTTGACTGACCTTATCATATACAAGAGTTACATTTCTTGTTATACAGGTCTTGCTTTATCTTGGTCTCAACCATCCAGCAGAAAAGTATAAAAACAAGGTATATAAAGTAATGCCATATTAATATGCAGAGCTGTGAAAGGCTCAAGTCAACAACTTTTGTGGATAACCCACTACTATTGTGGACGGCTGAACTGTGTTGGATTGTTTTGCGGAATTTATGCACCTATAGTATTTAGATACCAATGGAATACCCATCTCTGACAGGACTAAACACAAAAAGGGGATACAAAGGAAGGACCATTTTGTGTCTATATGTGCAGAATAGTTACGATAGATATACAGCTACTTTCTCTTAATTCAATGAGAAGAAAGATTTGTACTAATAGTGTTTGGACAGGATATTCTGTCTGCATCTTGTACTGTGGATAACCGCTAAAGAGATAACAGTGTACAATGTATTAATTATTGAAACTGTCCTATTAATCATTTTTGAAACTGTCTCATTGATATTTGTTTCTCAATAAAATAAAAGGGCTAGATCAGTGGGCTTGGTCCATAGCACCATAAACATTACAAACAAACAAACCCAGAAACCAAAACCAAAAAAATCTCAATAATATTTCTTTACTTTGGGCCAGGAAGATAGCTCAAAGGAATAAGCGCTTGCCTGGCAAGCACAAGGTCCTGAGTTCAATCCCTGGTACCACCAAAAAAAAAAAAAAGAAAGAAAGAAAAAAGAACGAGACAGCTCAGAGTGGTGGTACATGCCTGTAGTCACAGCATTCTGGAGGCTGAAGCAGTAGGATTGCTTCAAGTTTGAAGCCAGGCTGAGCTACATAATGAGTTCAAGGCCAGCCTGAACTTCTGCATAGTTGAAACTCTGTCTCAAAAAAATGAAGTGAAATAAAATAAAGAATAGGACAGACAATCCAATATTTTTAATGGTAAAAGAAGTTTGATTAGGTACTTCCTGAATAAAAATTTACAGAAGACCAGCACAGTTTTAAAAAAAAGTACTCATTATTAGTTATATATAGCTCAGTGATAGAAACTCCATGTGCTGTGTTTAATCACCAACTATAACACCAATTTTTTTTAATTTAAAAATTGTGTATATTTATTTTATCAGGGAAATGCGCATTGCAGATCCAGTGGTATTCTGCACATACCTGTTAGAATCTATGAGTGAGTCAGGACTTATCACACTGAGTGTGGATATGAGTATAGAATGGCTGTAATGGTTGCCATTCTACTACTGGAGATAGAAAACAGCATCAATAATTTAGAAATTGGCATGGCATTTTCTCATTAAGTTAACTATTCATCTACCATAAAAACCTAACAATTTCACTTCTAGTTGTTTATCCAGAATATGGCAAAACATGTTTACATGGACTTGGAATAAAGCTATGCAGCCAGAATAAATTAGAGGGGGGGAAAAGGGGAGCCCAAGATGAGCAGGGTAGGGGCCGGGGAGATGGCTCAGTGGAATAAGTGCTTCCCTGGCAAGCACCCAGGCTTGAGTTCAATCCCTGGTTCCGCCAAAAAAAAAACCACCCAGATCTAATATTTTGGGGCCAGGGAGATGGCTCAGTGGAATATAGGCTTCCCTGCTAAGTGCAAGGACCTGAGTTCAATCCCCGGTTCCGCAAAAAAGAAAAAAAAAAAAAAAAAAGGCAAGTTTCCAAGATGAGCAGGGTGGTGCACATTCTGGGGTGCTGACAATTCTGTGCTTCCCCAGGAGCACTGGGAGGACTCTAATGTGAAAATCATTTTTGGTGAAAACCTTTCATAACCCTACTGCATTGGCAGTAGCTTGATTCATTTAAGTACAACCAAGACCAATGAAATATTTGGGCCTATAAGAATGTGGGGCTGGTGAGATGGCTCAGGGTCTAAAGCACCTACTTAGAACAAACTTAGCAAAGCAAAGGGACCGCGGTTCAATCCCCCAGCACCACATGCCAGCCAGGGCCGCCCCCTGGTGGGCTGAGCTGGCCACACACACACACATAAGTAAATAAATAAAATTTTAAAAATAAACATAAAAAAAAGAATGTTTATAGGGTTTAGAAGTTGCTTGCAAACGTAGTCCATGGTTCTTTTGGTCTGATTTTTTGTGGCACAGCTTTTACAGATGTTTTTCTTCATTTTAGGGATCAAAAAGAATTCTTCGCTCCAATGAGATCATCCTTCCAGCTAGTGGCCTGGTGGAAACAGAGCTCCAATTAACTTTTTCCCTTCAGGTGAGAATCTTCTAAACATGTCATTGCCAAGACAGGTAGGCTGTTGAGTTGTGCCATGGCTGTCTTCCATTTTCTTACCTTAGATGATACTGTAGCCACCTCCTGTACCTCCACCCTACTTGCTCAGCCCATCCCCTCTCCCTAGTGATCTGTAGCACCTTCCCCAGGTGGCTGCACCACCTCCAATGTCCTCTTGCCCCACATGGTAATCTTCAGCCTTCTCCTTTCTTCATCCCTCCTTGCATGGTGTGTCATTGTCATCACTGTAGGCTAAATTGAGATACACAGAGAAAACACCTGACCAAATAGCAAAAAAACAGTTTGTGGACCCCAAAGCTACTGAGCAAAACTAGCCCTCTCTTAGCTTCTTTCTCACCCTGACTACCCCATTTTACAAACAAAAAAACTGAAGGACAGAATGATTGTGGGTTGCGTGTCCCCTATTATTACCCAAACCTCCAAGGCCCCAGTTGCTTAGTAATTGTTGGAATCTGCTTGTGCTTCTTAGTACCCTCATTTCCTTAAGCGAGATGCCAACAAGCTACAGATCATGTTGCAAAGGAGGAAGCGATACAAAAACCGAACCATCTTGGGCTATAAGACCTTGGCTGTGGGACTTATCAACATGGCAGAGGTGAGCAGAACACAATGTCAAACTGTTGGCCTCTAGTTTGGAAAGCCAAGAGGGGCACTGGGCCTGCTATTCTGACCCAGTGAATGATTTCCCCAGCCTGTTGGCAGGTGTTTAATTTTACTTTCTTGGTGGGGCCAGGTTAGGAAGTACTGAGGATTGATCAAGAGTGCTTTACCAGTGCTGGGGAGATAGCTCAGTGGTCTACATGCCTGCCTGGCAAGCGCAATGACCTGGATTCAATCCCTGGTATTGCATGCTACGTTGCCATACCAGCTACCAAAACCAGGCATAATGGTGCACTCCTGTAATACCAGCACTGGGGAGGCTGAGACAGGAGGATTGTTACCAGTCCAAGCTGCATAGCAAGACCCTGTACCAAATAAATGAGTAAAAGATTTTTTAGAAGTGCTTTACCATTGAGCTACATCCCAGGGCTTGCTGTGCAGTTCAGGCTGGCCATAAGCACACTTTGTAGCCCAGTATAGTTTTGAGCTCAGCAATCCTCCTGCCTCAGCCTCCTGAGTGCTGGGATTACAGGCATGCGCCACCACACCCGGTTGTTTTGATTTATTTGAGATAGGGTCTCATTATGTCATCAGGCTGGCCTTGAACTTGTGATGCCTCAGCCTCCCATCCTGGGATTATAGGTGCCCAATGACCTTGTGGTACCCAGAAGCTAATGTAGATATTCAAGTCAGATTTTGTTGCTGTTTGCAGCAGTGCCTAAGTACTTCTGCCTTTCGTGACTTTGATGTTTTTTAAAGTGCAGACTACTTTATTGAATGTTCTTCAATACAAGTTTATCTGCTGTTGTCTCAAGATTAGGTTCTGCCAGAATTACCACCAAAGTAGTTCTGTTTTTCACAGTATAGCTAAATGCATATGTCAATTTGTGCCTTTACTAACAGTTTTATAACTTTTTTTTTTTTTTTTTTTTTTGCGGAACCAGGTATTGAACTCAGGCCCTGGCGCTTGCCAGGGAAGCGCTTATTCCACTGAGCCATTTCCCCGGCCCAGTTGTATAACTTTCATCATCTTGTTAATGTTAAGACTGTCTGCCAGAAATTCCTACTATAATTTTTTTTTTTTTTTTT
>NW_004524594.1:22137391-22155008 GCF_000260255.1 Octodon degus | reverse complement strand
TGTAGTCCAGGCTACACTTGAACTCACTGTATAGTCTCAGCTGACTTCAAATTCACAGCAGTCCTCCTGCCTCAGCCTCCTGAGTGCTGGGATTATAGGCATGTGCTACTGTATCTGGCACAAATCAGTTTTTAAAAGTCATTTCTAAAAAACTGAGTCTGGTGGCACACACCTGTAATCCTAGCACTCGGGAGGCTGAAACAGGAGGATCGTTGTGAATTTGAGACCAGCCTGGGCTACAGAGTACATTCAAGTCCAGCCTGAACTGCATAATGAGATGCTGTCTCAAACAAGACCCACCCCCCAACAAAAACAACAATAAAAGTCATTTCTAGCCAGGCATGGTGCACATAGCTAAAATTCCAGCTACTGAGGCAGAGACAGAATTATTGCACATTTGAGTGCAGCCTAGGAAACTTAATAATGAGACCCTGACTCAGAATGTAAACAGAAGGACTAGGGATATAGCTCAGTGGTTTTAATCCCCAGAAAACACAAACACTCTTTTATAGAAGAAACTCTACAGTCCCACAATGAGAGTAAATTAATGTCAACAATTTCCTCAGCTGTGGTAAGCCCCACTGTTGGCCCATGTTCTGGAGCTCTTTTTCCTTATTTGTCAAAGACAGCTGCCCCACTGCTTGTAGACCTGGCCTTATCCAACTTTGAGAACTAATTTCTCTGTGAAGGAATTAAGCTAACATGTAGTCCTAGACATTAGCTGAGTGGTTTGGATTGGTCTGGTTTGGGTTTTTGATTTAGTTTTTTGTTTCATGTGGTTGGTTGGTTGGTTGGTTGGTTGGTTGGTTGGTTGGTTGGTTGGTTGGTTTATATACTGGGGATTGAACCTAACAGCTTCATGCTGAGCTCCATCCCCAGCCATTTTTTATTTCTTATTCTAAGACAGTCTCAGTAAATCACTAAATTACCCAGCCTGGGCTCAAACTTGCAGTCTTCCTGCCGCAGGCACCAGCACTCCCACTTTCACTCTCAGAGCAATTCAGGAACATGGTGGTCCCTGACCAGTAGTTGGCACTTCTACAGACAAGTTTTCTTTTGTATTCTGTTTTGTATTGTTCACAGTACTTGGGATTAAACTCAGGTTTGCAGTGCTCCTAATCCTGATTTAAAGGGTAGCCTGGACTACAGAGTAACACCCTGTCCCCCCCCAAAAAAAAACCATAAGTACAAAATACCTACTAAATTTATAGTAGGAATTTGTGGCAGTCTCCAGGAGTTGGAATTTTTCGGGATGTGTCCCCAATGAAATGTCACACACACACCATTTTTTGTTTGTATTTTTGAGACAAGGTCTTGCTACACAGCCCAGGCTGGCCTTGAACTCCTGTGATCCAGATGATTCTCCTGCTTTTACTGCCCAGTACCTGAGGCTAGGAGGTCACACAATGCCTGGTTTAGAGGCAGTTTTAAAGTTAAATTCTTATGCCGGGGAGATGGCTTAGTAGGATAAGCGCTTGACGGGCAAATGCCAGGATCTGAGTTCAATCCCCGGTTCCGCCAAAAATAAATAAATAAATAAAGTTAAATTCTTTTTTTTTTTTTTTTTTAATAAAGTTAAATTCTTGAGGGCATTTGGAGGATAGTGGACCCTGATTTAGAAGTGAAAAGTAAAACATATTTGTGGGATGTCATTGCCATTGGCTTGCACATTCCTTGGATTTACCGAGATGACAGCCCTGTTGCTGGCTGTGGCAAGGTGTTTCTACTGCATTCTTTGCTGACAGGTGATGCAGCACCCTAATGAGGGTGCTCTGGTGCTTGGCCTGCACAGTAATGTGAAGGACGTATCCGTACCTGTGGCAGAAATAAAGATCTACTCCCTGTCCAGCCAACCCATTGACCATGAAGGAATCAAGTCCAAGCTGTCTGGTAAGATGTGCCCAGATGAGGGAGCCCATGCCATGATCTTCACCTTAGAAGAACTGAGCAAAACATATCTGAAATGTTCCCAGGTAAAAGAAGCTTGGAGGTCCTTGACCCTGAGGCATAGCCATGGCCCTCCCCTCCAATACAGTTGTATTGATCCCCACTCATTGAAGTCTCGTAGGCCTGATCACCCCAGGGCAAAGCTACCTTTATGATGTCTGTTCCAGATCGCTCTCCTGATATTGACAACTACTCTGAGGAAGAGGAGGAGAGCTTTTCATCAGAGCAAGAAGGTAGCGACGATCCATTGCATGGGCAGGTACTTCCCACAGCTCTCCTATGGAATATCTAGAAACTTCTGAGATTTCTAAGCCTCATTCTTTTACTTTTGGTACCAGGAGTTAAACTCAAGACATCATGCTTGCCAAGCAGGCACTGCACTTCTGAGCTGTATCACTGCCTCCCCCCTTATTCTATTGTGTTTGTTGTTTTAGTTGGGTGTTCGTTTGTTGTTTGAGACAGGTTCTCTCTATGTAGTTTAGTCTGACCTTGCACTTACTGTGTAGCCCAGGCTAGGCAGTCTTCCTGCTAAGATCATAAGCATGCTCCCAGCTCCAAGCCTTATTCTGTCCCTTCCCACTTAGGACCTGTTCTATGAAGATGAAGATCTACGGAAAGTAAAGAAGACCCGGAGGAAACTCGCCTCAACTTCAGCTATCACAAGGGTGAGCTGTGCAGGTCTAGGGTGTGACACAGCTGAGGTTTTCAGTGTAAGGTAGGAGGAGAGTGGTCTATTCAGATGTATTCAAGCTGGAGATTTACTCAGTGATAGAATGATTGTCTATTGGGGCTGGAGAGATGGCTCAGTGGTCTAAAGCACCTACTTGGAACAAGCTTGGCAAAGCACAGGGACTGCGGTTCAATCCTCCAGCACCACATGCCAGCCAGCCGTGCCCCCTGGTGGGCTGAGCTGGCCACACACACACACACACACACACACACACACACACACTAAATGTTAAAATAAAAAAAAAAAATTTAAAAAAGAATGATTGTCTAGAATGTTTGGGGACCTGGTTTGATACCAAGCGCTGCGAAGAACTAGTGTGGTGGGGACCTCCAGTGGTAGACGGTATTACAGCTTTGGTTATACAATTGAAAAGAAAGGTTGAGAATCCTTGTTCAAAATTTGAAACAGATAAAATACTTCCTTGGGAACAGAACACCTCAGACACCCTCTGCCTCCTTTCAAAGCGATTGCTTCAGTGAGGTGCCATCCGTCGTAGAAAGCCAGCTCTCACTAGTATTGCTGTTTTTCACTCATTTGTTGAATTTTCCCAAAATTAATAGGCTGGTGCTTGGGATTTGTATAAACTCTGAGTTTGACAAGGTTTAATTGCATTAGGTGTAGCTTCTGCTGTAATGGACTCATAACCCTGGAGCACAGAGGTCTTTGGATTACTTTTCCCTTGGCCTAAAAAATCTAAAACCTGAATTCCTGTGTGTCCTATTACTGAACCTGGAGACCCTGTACAAAGGATGGGAAGAGTCAGAAGTGCCAGGAGCTTTTAGGAAAGACATTCCCAGTTTCCCTTTTGCTGGATACACTTGTTTTCACATGACAAATTCTTTTTTTTCCTTCTTCTTCTTCTTTTTTTTTTTTTTTTTTTTTTTTCTTCTTTTTTTTGTGGTACCAGGGATCAAACTTGGAACCTTGGGCTTGCCAGGCAGATGCTTAAGTCACTGAGCTACCTCCCAGGCCCAGGAGACATTTGTTTTCTTGGGTAGAGAGCCAACCTGGGGGCTAGTACCCTGAAAGCAAGGATCCTGACCTCTTTGGGGTGGAACATAGGCCATGCTTTCTAAAAATATGCCCAAGCCTAGTGTCCTACCGTAGAACAACATTGTTACCTCTGCAGTTAGGTTCAGGGGTCACGGGGCCTCTTTGTAAATGTTCCAGTTCATGACTTTGATTCCCTTTCACATCAGTGACTGGACAGTATGAAAACCACTCATTTCTTGCAGGTAGCTGAGCCTCCTGGATGGCACTTCTGAGGCCGACCTCTCCCTCTGTGGCATTCCAAGGAGGGAGAGTAGCCTAGGGTCCACCCTGTAATGACTCTTTCATCTAAACTTTTCTCTTTTTCCTCTGTAGTCACAGGAGGCCCTGTTTTACCCCCAATGAATGCTGCTGAACTAAGTCACCCCTTCCTATGGCCCCTCTGTATTGTCACCCAGTGTCCTCATTAACATCCATTCCTCCAGAGGTAGCTGTGTAAGCTGCCAGGCCTTTCCAGTCTGTTTCTGGATGCCTCGTGATTATCTTTTACTCTCTCTTGTCTCTGTGTGCTTCTTTTCCAAGTCAAGAGCTTGTTGTTCTGAACACTCATCTGCTTGCTGTACAGTTTATGCTTCTCTTTTACTATACACTGAAGGTTTTTTTCTCTTTCACAAGCCCTTCCAACCCTCTCTTGAAGGCCTGTCAGTCTTACTTGTAAGTCAATTGTTTCTGTCCCAAGATGTGAATCTGACACTGAAGCAAAACTACTTACTACCACAACCTAAATCTTAGGTCCAGAGCAGGAGCCAGATGAGTAAAGCTCCTCTGTTCCATCTAGGCACTCAAATACTTAATGACACAGATTCATCTCACCAAGCAGCTACTATACAGTGTGACGGGTCCTGCAAAGTGGAGCTTCACATAAGGGACAGTAATGACACTAATGGGAAAGAGGTCACCTCCAACAGAGTTTTGAATGAGATGCTAAGAAAATAGGCTGTAGGGGCCGGGGAGATGGCTCAGTAGAATAAGCGCTTGACTGGCAAACGCAAAGATCTGAGTTCAATCCCCGGTTCTGCAAAAAAAAAAAAAAGGCTGTAAAAATGAGCCGGGCATGGAGGTACAGGAGGCTGAGGCAGGAGGATTGCTCTGAGTTTGAGGCCTGGGCTACATAATGAGTTCAAGATGAGCCTAAACCACAAAGTGAGACTGTCTTAAAAAACAACTTCACGAAGTGCATTTGGGAGAAAATTTTATTGAAAGCAGGCAAGACAGGCCCTGGAACTAACAGGCCCAACATCCAGGAGAAGGGCAGATGAGACAGACAAGTCAGGGTGATGTGATCAGCTTTGCCTCTGGAAGGACTACAGGGAAATCTGGAGGAAGTGAGACTGGACAGGGATAGTGCTTGTGGAAAGATTGGAGGAGAAAGAAGACATGCATTGAGACATAGGGATGGTGGTGATAATAACCGACAAGAGACAAGAAGTGGGAATTAGAGCATCTTCTGGAGGCCAGGAGTAAGTGATGGACTGGGGAGGGGTGTTGCTGTATGCAATCATAATGAAGCAGGAAGAGAGCAAATGCAGTTTTGAGATGCATGTATGTATGTACAGTTGGCCCCCGGATCTGAAAAATAAGACCAAGGGATGGGCTGGAGGTGCACATCTGGGAGTTACCAGGGTGTGAGAAATGAGGGACAGAAGAGACCACCTCCTCCTCCCAGCTGCACCCAATCCCTGGTAACACTTCAATTCACCATGTGCAGGCATGTCTTCCCAGAAAGGTTTACAATGTGAGGGAAGGAGCTGTATCCTGTACTTTTTGTCCTCTCATGGATTCAAGGCAGTGTCTACTGAATTGACCACAAGTGAGTATTTGAGAACTAGTGTATAATTTGTCCCCACAGCAACCTAACATCAAACAGAAGTTTGTGGCTCTCCTGAAGCGGTTCAAAGTTTCTGATGAGGTATGACCCCTTACTTCCAATGGTAAGTAGAATCTTTGGAGTTTTATGCCTTGTTGCTGTGCATCCTCTGCAAGTCAGGATTCTAGCATCATGGTTCCTGTCCCCCTGGAATGCCTAGCAGAGCCCCAAGGAGAGGGTAACTAAGGAAAAACTCTGCTTGGAGAAAGAGGAGAGGCTCCACATGAAGTACAAGGGGTTTCACAGTATTTAGAGCCAGATAGCCAGTTATACCCAACTATTAGTTGATGCCCAGGCCTCTGGCATGAGATGTCAGTAACAAATCCAACTTTTGCCGGGGAGATGGCTCAGTAGGCTAAGCGCTTGACTAGCAAATGCAAGGATCTGAGTTCAATCCCCGGTTCCACCAAAAAAAAAAAAAAAAAAATCCAACTTTTATTGTTTATCTTGGATCTCTTTGGAAGCCTCAGTGAAGTGAGCATGAGTAGGTGTCCCATCAGTGGTCAGCCCTTGAGTTGCCAGCAATTAGTATTGATAGGAAAACCATCTCTTTCTGGGCTTTGGTACCAGTTTCTATAGGCTTCTCAAGGACTGAAAAGGAGATAGAGATAAAAAAAAAAAAATGTTGAAGGAGCGTCCTTGCACTTTTTGGGCTACAGAGGAAGGCAGAACAGACCACATAAGCCTAGCTTCTATGTCCTCTTTTGCCTGTTTTTAGGAGAGTCACATAAAATCACAGCCTTTTCTCCCTATGCAGGGCTCTGGAGTGGATGTGAGGAGGAACTGAGAGGGTAAGGTGACCTCTCATATCCCTGATCTCAGGATTAGATTATAGAAAGGACATCAGTCTGTCCACCAAATGTGATGCTTAGACATGTCCCTTTAGAGGCAGCATAAGGGAGGCCAGCTGACATGTAGCCCAAGAGAAAGGTCTTGGTTGATGCCATCATTGTTAATAGGCAGAACCCCAAATTTAAAGATAATTTTTCTGTCCATAGGTGGGCTTCGGGTTAGAGCATGTGTCCCGGGAACAAATTCGGGAGGTGGAAGAAGACCTGGATGAACTGTACGACAGTCTGGAGATGTACAACCCCAGTGACAGTGGTCCTGAAATGGAGGAGACAGAGAGCATCCTGAGCACCCCAAAGCCCAAGCTCAAGTGAGGACTGGCGCTCCTCTGCAGGCTGCCCTCCCATACCATTCCTGGACCGTTGTGTCCCTTCCCTTTCTTTCACTACCCTGTTCCAGGGAACTATGGTTCATCACACTGAGACTTCAGCTCCCTGGGCAGTGATCACTGATTTTGCCTGTAACTGAGAAAATCTCAGTGGGACCTGCCACAAAGTCCCTCTGCCCAGGCTTGCTTTTTGGCCCCATAGCATTCTTCATCACCAGATGCTAGAAGTCCAGGCTGTTGATCTGCCTTGAGCAACAGCTCTTGAGAGCTGCTGTTTTATAAGCCACATTGGCCACTGACCCCAGCTGTGCTTCTTTGCTACAGGCCCTTCTTTGAGGGGATGTCGCAGTCCAGCTCACAGACGGAGATTGGCAGCCTCAACAGCAAGGGCAGCCTTGGAAAGGACACCACCAGCCCTGTGAGCACACCAATGGCAATACGGGGTGGGGACAGGGATCTGCGGACTTCACACTCTGGGCCTTCTGCTTCTCTAGGCATGACTCTTCTTGGGATCTCGGAATAGCCTCAGGTTTCCTACTCTTGGCCTGGGTGAGAGTTTAGTGCTCCAAGGTCATTGCTGTGCTGGCTAGGTGTTTTTCATCTGTTCACACCGTGGCATTAACTTCTCTCCCAACTCAGAAACTCACTTAGGCTGGGGATATAGCTCAGTGACATAAGCACCTGTCTGGCAAGCTCAGGGCCCCGCGTTCAATCCCCAGTACAAAAAAAAAAAAAAAAACAAACAAAAAAAAAACTTCATTACATGGTAGCTAAGACTATGGTGTTTACCTGGGACAGTGATTCTGCCTGCCAAATGGCCCTGGAAAGAAATAGGTATAAAGAGCTAGAGGGCCTATCAAGGACTGTCCAGACAAAGTAAATCAGCTGTTAAGGAGAACCCAGAGGAAATGAACCCTAGGAGACAGTAGAATTTGGTGGGAAGTTTCCCATTTGGTTTGTGAACAAGAAGAAAAAGCTGTCGTCTGTGGCCCCAATACCCAGTGGCAGGTCATAGGCTCAGGGTGATACCAAGTCCACTAGGCAAGGAGAAGTTGCTCTTCCCTTAATTCACAACTCTAGGAACATCTTGTATACTGCTTCAGGATTATTTAAGGATTGCTGTGGAGAGCTGTGTCTCCTTAGATGAGAGAAACTGAATCCTTAAAACCTCCAGTTCTTGCTGCATTGGTAGCAGATGAGGAGTGTGGTCTTTTGGTCACCAGAGGAAATATACAGTTAACTCTGCCAATGGGTTTTAACCATGAGGAGATGATCTGAAGCTGCAAGGCACGCCATCTGTTGTAGAGCAGTGGTCAGTGGCAGAGCTAGGGCCTGTCCTGTGCCTGCTAACCACCAGAACCAATTTAAAACAAAAACCAAAACAAAAAAGCCACCCTCTCCTGGAGCATCTATGATTGCTGTTCTGATTATTACCACCAGGTGGTGCTGTCTACCAGTTTATTCTTGCTAGTTTAAGGCTACTGGATATATCTGGTCCACCAGGAAGGGTTTCCTGGGTGTTAGTGAGGAAGGAGAACCACAGACCACATGGGAAACCCCCACAGAGAACCTCAGGCCTTCTCCCTGAACATTAACGTTCCCTTCACTTTCCTACCCTGGCTCAGGGGCATCTGGAGCTACATAGGCCTCACTTTGTGTGCACCTGGGGCTTAGGATATAGGCAAAAGCTGCTTTTCTTCACAAGGGGGTGCCTAATAGCTCTGTTTAATGACCCTGCCCCTATAGAGAGACCACTGGCCTCAAGTGTAAGATTCAACCTGAGGTTTTTCTTTTTTTGGTGGAGGGTTGGTGAGACGGTCTCAGTAACCCAAACTGGCCTTGAACTCAAGTCATTCCTCCTGCCTCACACCCAGCTAAGATTCATTTTAAGGGGTAACTTCTCTAGAAAGAAGATGAGCATGGCTTAGTGGAATAAGTGCTTCTCTGGCAAGTGGAAGGGCCTGAGTTCAATCCCCAGTTCCACCAAAAAAAAAAAGGAAAAAAAAGAAAAGCCCTGAGTTCAATCTTTAGGGCTGAGGAGATGGCTTAATGGAAAGGTCAGCACCTAGCTAAAGCAAGACTACTACTACACAGGGCTCTAGGAATACTAAACAAGTATGCTACTATGAGGACATATAAGTGGGATAGGAGTTCAGGCAATGCCCGTCTAAGCATAGCAACTTAACAAGCTGTGAATGACTGATCATTGCTAGTGGTCACTGTTACTAAATCAGTAAGAACTATTTCATACTAACAAAGGTGGGTCTAGGATGTTAGAATTTGGCTGTAGGTTCTGCTTTAGCCTCAGATATGAGACTTACAACATTAACAGAAGAATCAACCAAACTTTTTTTGTATTTGGGATTGAAACCAGGGCCTTTGCACTGAGCTATATCCCCAACCTTATTTTATTTTTTATTTTAAGACAAAGCTTTTAAGTTGCTGAGTTACCTGGGATGGATTCAGCCTTGTGATTCTTTACCTCATCCTTCCAGAGTACTGAAATTATACCTTGACATTCTGAGCTTCAGATGCTTTATTTGTAAGGTAAAAGTGTCAGCACAGGAGCCCATTTGACACAGAAGCCAATCAAAGATGAGGATGGTAACACACACTAATAATCCCAGCACTAGAGAGGCTGAGGCAGGAGGATTATAAGTTCATGGGCAATTTGAGCTACATAGCAAGTTCAAAGTCAGTTTGAGTTATATAGAGAACCAAAAGGCAATTGAGGCTGCACATGGTGGCACATATCTGTAATCATGGCACTTAGGAATCTGAGTAGGCAGATTGTGAACTCAAGGCCATCCTGGGCTACGTAGCGATTTCAAGTTTGGTTTGGGCTATGTAGCAAAAACAAAATGAAAAAGTCAATAGAGGATTAGTCTATACAGTAGAATGGCCCAAGGCCCCTATTTCAACAAAAACTATATCTGTACAAGATGGAGCTTATGAGTTTGAATGTTAACTTCATCGTTCCATTGGCTGATCTTAGGCAGGTTCCCAAGCTTTCATTTCATCATCTATAAAATAAATGTAAAAAATACATGCCTCACAGGCCATGTGGAGATGCAGTGCAATCATGTGATCATGATCTCGGGTGTATGCTGTGTTTATTGGTTATTCTGCTACATGGGACCTGTAGTAAATATAAGCTACTGTTGTTTTTGTTATAATTGCTTAAAGCCATATAAGTTTTTTATTATTTTTTTATTTTGAGAAACAAATAGCAATAAGACAGTTTCAAAACTGATTAATAGGACAGTTTTAATAATTAATACATTGTACACTGTTATCTTCTTAGTGGTTATCCATAGTACAAGATGCAGATAGGATATCCTGTCCAAACACTATTAGTACAAATTTTCTTCTCACTGAATTAAGCAAAAGTAGCTGTATAGCTATCCTAACTATTCTGTGTATACAGATACAAAATGTTCCTTCCTTTGTATCCCCTTTTTGTGTTTAGTCCTGTCAGAAATGGGTATTCCATTGGCATCTAAATACTATAGGTGTGTGGATTCTGCAAAACAATCCAACACAGTCCAGCAGTCCACAATAGTAGTGGGTTATCCACAAAAGTTGTTGACTTGAGCCTTTCACAGCTCAAACCATATAAGTTTTGGACTCCTAAAATTGATAGATTCTAGATGTCTTTTACATGAGTACTTCAAATTCTGTTTCTCTTAGCCAGACCTTAGACTTGTTTTTTGCTTCTCTGCTGAGATTTCTATTTTGAAGGCCCCCATATGTCTTGATGTGGGTGTTGAACTGTGGAATCCTTTGACAGAAAGGCACTTTGGGAACAGCAAAATAAGGTTGTACCCTTACATAGAGGACTTCCTGGTGGATCAGGGAAAACATGCGGTCAAATGTATTTAGGAGGTGTACATCCATTGCCTTACCTTGATGGCCTCTTGTCCTTGTTGTTGAACATCGTTTCCATTTTTTATTCTTTTTTTCCCCCAGCGCAAGGGGATCAAACCCTGGGCCTTGTGCATTCTAAGCAAGTGCTGTGCCACTAAGATACATCTCCATTCCTCTTCATGTATTTTTCTTAGTCGTCCTTTTATTATTCTCTAAATTTTCAGATGATCCATTTTATCACTAGAACCAGAAGGAGTTTCTACTGATACAAATTATCGTAATTGTTGAATTTTCTCAAGACTTGAACAGTAAGCATAACGTAATTTGGTTCTCCTAGCTAATAGCAGTAGGCCCCGACAGTGTTTCAAGAGGCTTCCTGCAATGTAGACTTTCAGTGAAGGTCACCTGCTGCTGGAAGTTGCCATTTTCACAGCACTGTCAATTAAGGTGTTAAAGACCAGTCTCAGAGCTGGGGAGATGGCTCAGTGGAATAAGCGCTTCCCTAGCAAGCACAAGGGCCTGAGTTCAATCCCCGGTTCCAAAAAAAAAAAAAAGACCAGTCTCAGTTTTTCTTTCTCTCTCACATACACACACATGTGAATATGTGCACTGCTTAGTAACTACCATTCCCCATTGGCACATGCTGCAGACTACTAGCACTGCAGGAGGCACCTCCAGTGCCACACAGGCAGATATAGTGAGGGTGCTGTTAGAGCTCCAGAGTCATGAATGAATGAGAAAAGCCCTTCAAATACATAGGGACAGAGGCTTAGAGAAGCTGTGAGTTTGCTATAATTTGTATTACACCTTTGCTGTGGAAACAATACTGTGGCTGTCACAGGACTTGACAAACAAGGCATGCTCTTTATAACTATCCAGTGGGACTGTCTTATCAACCAGTTTGTGCTGAAATCCAAAGGTGAGGTGAGTGATACCATCACTCCAAGGTTTGAACAGCGATTTTCTGGAATTCTAGACTCAGTTACTAATGTTTATCAGTTATGTAGACAAAGTGTGAATGAACCAGCAGTGTAGTCCTGAGGCAACCTGGACTTTGCATGGCTGTAAGCCACCACACAAGTCTTAGGGCACCTGCTCTGGCTGAAGTGTGTTAGGTTTGTCTTGGAAATGGCTTTGAGCAGTAATTCTCCACTGGGGATTGTTTTATCTCCCAAGGGACATATGCCAATGATTGGAGACATTTTTCATTGTCAGCAGTAGAGAAGATAGCTACTGGGATCTTAAGTACGGGCTAAGAATTCTGCTGAACATCCGACAGTGCACAGAACAGCTGCTCCTGCAGACACTGACCTAGCCCCATTGTCAGGGGGACCAAGGTGGAGCTCCCAGGTTTAGAACAGGATACAGGACTTTTCCACTGATCTGCCTTTGTGGTCCTTGTTCATTATATTGCCCCTGACTACATCACCAGATATTATTAACTTGGTACTCCTAGTGTTATATATTTTACTCAGAGAAAAGACTTTAAATAATTGAGAAAAATTGGGGTATCCTTTATATTTCTTTCCTTCCTTAGTTCCATGAAATAAAAGAAATTCATTGAGGCCAGTGTCTTCCTGACATCTAAAACCCACAGTCCACGTGATTCATGACTGTGACTTTGGTGTCTGCACACGTAGAAGAGATGTTAGCAAATACAAAATATATGGTTATGTACCTATAAAATCATCATTTTAAAAAAAAAGGGATTGAACCCAAGGCCTTGTACATGCTAGGCAACACTCTATCACTGAGCTACACCACTGACTCAAAATAAACTTCTAGGGGGCCTGCCCCTTAGCTCAGTTCTTTAAGTGGCTGCTTCAACAAAGCAGTCAGGCTCAGGTTGCTGTGGTTCGATCCCCACAACCCAAGCCAGCCAAACCTGCCCTGAAGGCATTCGGAGCAAAATAAACTTCTAGTATTTACAAGAAATAGAGGAAATCAGGAACTGTTTCATTGGTGCCCTTTGTTTTGGTTTGGTTTTGAGATAGGGTCTCACTATGCAGCTCAGTCTAGCCTTGAGCTCATTTTGTAGCCCAGACTGGTCTGTAATTCACAGTGATCCTCCTGCCTCAGCCTCCCAAGTGCTATACTCAAAAATAGTAAAAAAAAAAAAAAAAATTAAAAGTATTTTGAGCTTTCTAGGGACCTAGTGAAACAAGTTAGAGGGGTGGGGAGATAGCTTGACAGTCTAAGCACCTGACTGGCAAGCACAAGGACCCGAGTTTGATCCCCAGTACCACATACTGTGCCTTCCCTGGAACCCCAAATGCTCTATGCTGGCCCCAAAACTAGGCGTGGTGGCGCACACTGTAATCCCAGTGCTAGGGAGGCTGAAACAGGAGGATCACTATGAGTCTGAATTGCATAGTAGACCCTGTATCAAATTAATACATAAATTAATTAAAAGTAACAAATCAGGTTAATCCAGCACTTGGAAGGCTAAGACAGGAGGATCACTGCCATTTTGAGGCCAGCCAAGGCCTCAAAGTCAGTTGAAGGCCAGCTTGAATTATACAGTGAGACCTTGTCTCAAAAAGGCCCCCAAAAAAGGAAAAGAAACCAAGTTAGAGTGATGGTTATTTGGGTCAGAGATAACTAATAATAGGGGCCGGGGAGATGGCTCAGTGGAATAAGCGCTTCCCTGGCAAGTGCAAGGGCCTGAGTTCAATCCCCAGTTCCGAAGAGATAACTAATAATTACAATTTTTGCAGATGGAATTGGCTGCACTAGAAAAAGTCAAATCTACTTGGATTAAAAATCAAGATGACAGTTTGACTGAAACAGACACTCTGGTATGTATGGTTCAGTTTTCCATTGTAACCACACAGTTAAACTCTCAAAATAAAGACAGAAGCACCCTCAGGACTACCCTAGAAAGTTGACCTAAATCTGTGGACTTGTACATACCCTGTGTCTTCCTTCTCCTGAATTTTTACCCATGGAATAGAACCTACCTTAGAGATTAGGTTGTTCCTCAAATTAACAAACCAGAAATATTCCTATCCTGCCCTTTTTTAGAGCTGATCAAATGCTAGCTTAGATAATTTCTCATTGTCATCATTTACTTCTGAAAGCTGATGACCAGTGTTTTCCCTGAGAAGCCATCTCCTCACACTGGGATGTTGCTCTACCAGTGGCCAGGCAGCACACAACATTGAACCTCTTGTGTGGTTATTGAACCTCTTGTATGGTTATTGGTATGCACCTTCCTGCCAGAGCCCTGGTGAAGTAGAATTGAGTTGGCTGGGATGGATGCCCAGTTGAACCGAACGGTGAATTGTACACATGTATACTGTTTACCTGCTGATGCTGAATAAGCATAGAGGATGCAAAGGTGGCTGAGCCATGACCTCTGCCATCTTAGCCCCCTCTCCAGAGGAAGGCATCTGTGTACACCCAGGGCAAGGGCCTGTAAGGCCCAGGGAGTCACAGGGGAGTACAGACAGGTAGAGGTTGTTTGGGCTGACCTTTCAGGATATTGTAGGAAATCCTGTGAGGCAGGAGGCTGGACCCTGGATGGGACGGAGTAAAGGACTTTACAGAATGCCATTTGGGGATATGTTGTGTGTGAGCCTCACGGCAAGACCACTTGGTTGAATAGAATCCAAGAAGGTATTTCAGGATTGTCTTCGTTACTCTATTCTAGTTGCTGGGACAAATACCTGACAGTCAAAATGAAGGAAGGAAATGTTTATTTAGCCCACAGTTACTGGTGATTTCAGTCCATAACTCAGCTGGCTCCAAAGCAGAGTGGCACATGGCAGAGAGCAGCCTTTCATGGTGGAGGCACAGAGCAGAGAGCAAAGGGAATGGCAGCATCTGAAGCAGCTAACTAGCCTCTCTCCTCTCCTTACATTACAATGCAAATTACCTGCCAGAGCAGGTGTAGCATCCACACCCACAATAATCAAAGCCTGTAAGTGCCTCATGACTGCAGGAGGCTTTGTTTGTTTGTTTGTTTTTGTTTTTTTGGTAGAACCGGGGATTGAACTCAGGCTCTTGTGCTTGCCAGGCAAGCACTTATTCTACTGAGCCATCTCCCCAGCCCCTGCAGGAGGATTTGGAGGGACAACTAGATACAAACCATAACATTCCACCCCTGGGCCCCCAAAGACTTACACATACACATTTCCTTTGTGAAAAAAAGCATTTTAGTCCATCTCTAAGAGTTGCCAAAGTCCTAATTGTTTCAGCATTGCTGAAAAGTCTAAGTCCCAAGTCTGCTCCAAGATCCAAGGCAAACTCCTAGCTAGCTGTGAGCCCCTGTACAAATGAAAAGTTAAACACTCCCAACATTCATTGGCAGAAGATAAACATTACCATTCTGAAAGGTACACACAGGAAGATACCAAGCATTGGGACCGGGGGCCCACCCATTAGCTCAGTTCTTTAAGTGCTTGCTTAAGAAAGCAGTGAGGCTTAAGTTGCACTAGTTCAAACCCAGATACTCCTTCCAAACCAGAAGTGCCCTGAAGGCATGTTCAGGCCTCCAAAAAAAAAAAAAAAAAAATCTTTGGGGGCTTGCCCATTAGCTCAGTTGTTTAAGTGCTTGCTTAAACAAAGCAGTCAGGCTCAAGATGCTCTGGTTCGAACCCAGTTTCTCACAGGAAACCAGAAATGCCCTCAAGGACTCTTCAGTCCACCAAAAAAAAAAAAAAAGAACCAAGCATTGGGACCAAAGCAAGTCCAAAATCCAGAAGAGCCATCATTAATTCTTGTAGTTCCATGTGGAATATCCAAAGCAATCTGTGGCAAATTGTAAGCTCCATGTGGCTCCACCCCCATGGCATTCTTGGTGGTAGATCCCATGTCTTCTCTGTTAGGCCAGCTTTGCTAAACCCTCCTTGCAGTTTCTCTTAGATGATCCACATTTCTGGCTTTTCCAAACTTCTGAGGTTTCCACTGAATAGGCTTCTCACAGCTTTATTGGAGTTTCCTTTCTGGCCAAACTCACATTTTAAACCATCCTGCTGGGCTCTTTGCTCTTGATTCTCACATAAATCTGTCTAAAATCCCCCAACATTGGCCATGCCACTGCCTCAGTATTTGGCTGCTTTGAAATTTCTTTTGAAAGATTAATCAGTCCACCATGCTTAATCTTAATCTCAGGCAAAGTCTCTGGACATGAACAAAATGCAGGCAAACTTTCTGCCATGCCAAAACACTCATCATCTGGAGTCCAACAACCAATAAAGTCCTTCCCAGAAGAAACCTCCCCAGCCTGGTCTTTACAAGCAGGATTTCTATCAGCCTTCTGGTCTTCTGAACTCTGACCAGAATCTGCCATACAGAACAGACAAAGGTGTTCCAGCGCTTCTCTTGTAGGCACCATCTCCAAACCCTTCCTATCTTTTCCCATAAACCATTCCCAAAAGCTAATCCACATGGTCAGGTTTAGCCACAGCAACCACCCCACACCTGGTACCAAATTCTGTCTTTGTTACTTTTCTCTCATTGCTGGTACAAATACCCTACACTCAAAATAAAGGAAGGAAAGGTTCATTTAGCTCACATTTTCTGGACGTTTCAGTCCATACTCAGCTGGCTCCAAAGCAGAGCAGCAAATGGCAGAGGGCAGCCTTTCATGGTAGAGGCAAAGAGCAAAGGGAGTGGCAGCAACTGAGGCAGCTTACTAGCCTCTCTCCTCTCCTTACATTGTAATACAGATTGCCTGCCCCAGGGCAGGTGTAGCATCCACATCCACAATAACCACAAACCCTACAAGTCTGCCTCATGACTGCATGAGGCTTTAGGGGGACAACTAGACACAAACCATAACAAGGCTTATGTTTCCTATAGTAAATAATATATATCATACATTTTGTATATGATAAAACAGGTTTGCTTCAAGGTTAATTTAAAATCTTACTATACTAACGTGTACTTTATAGCTTATCAGTAGTCTGAATAACCTAGTTTCCATTCTTGTGTTGTTGAAGTCTGTATTATGTGTGACATTACCAGTAAGTCCCCAGCTTACAAACTTTCATAGGTGTGCTATGTAAGACTCACTTTGTTGACTTATAAACAAATCTCACTTAGAAACAATTTTCCTGGGATGGAACTTGTTCATAAGTTGGTGATTTACTGTGCAGTGATTTTTTTTTTCAGGAGAAATTCCAATTATCTCACTTCCTAATTAAAACTCCCCAATGACTGACCAAATCTCAATGTTGAGGAAAGAAAGCTAGGAATCAAAATGCACATACCATAGGCTCCCATGTATGAAATTTACAAATCAGTAAAACTAATCTATAAGGGCAAAAGTCAAGATACTTGTTACCAGCTGGGTGTGGCAATGAATGCCTGTAATCCCAGGAGTTAGGAGGTTGAGGCAGGAGGATTTCTGTGAGCTAAAGACCGGCCTGGGCACAAAGTGAACTCAAAGCCAGCCTGAACTGCATAATGAGACCCTGATTCAAAAAGACAAAAACTAAACAAGATACTTATATGAGTGGGAAAAGGAGTGTGGAACCCTTTAAGTATACCAGAATGTTCATCTGGGTCAGTTAGTGATCACTGACACAATACTTGCAAGTTTAGACAGAGGATATTGCTCAGTTTTTGTCTAGCATGTGCAAGCTTCTGGGTTCTAGCCCCCATAGGGTGGGAGGGGGAGAATCAGTCAGTTAGAGGCTATCCTGGGTATATAATGAGACCTTGTCTCAAATGAAAGAAAAAATCAAGTTCATAGTTTAGATTTGAGCACTTGACCTCATGGAATTTATTTCTAGTAAACATTTTTAAAATATAAAAGATGGGTGGGTGTCAAAAGATAAACAGATACATGATACATGTGGAGAGCTGTCTTTCAAGGTAGGGCCTTAGGGAAATGGTGGTCCCAAAGGACCCTACGGTTACAATCTGGAATGAGCAGGCAAAACAATGGGGAGGGGGGAGTGAAGCTCATGAAGATTATTAGAAGTGATCAAGGAAAGGCAAAGGCCTGAATGCAGAGGATGGGGGGGGGGGG
>NW_004524594.1:22111891-22136951 GCF_000260255.1 Octodon degus | reverse complement strand
AAAAAAAAAAAGATTATTTGTAAACTGGGGGAGAGGGATATAGCTTGATGGGAATATTAGGTGCCCAGCACAATGGGAACACTTCTAGGAAAAAAGACAGGTTTAGAAAAAAAAGACAGGTTTCCATGTGGTGGAGCTGATGCTAATGGGCCCTGGCAAGGCTCTGTGAAGGCTGGCAGGGGTCACTGAGTGGGAAGTAACCTCTACTTTCTTCCTCCATGGCAGGAAATCACTGACCAGGATATGTTTGGAGATATGAGCACAAGTCTAGTTGTGCCTGAAAAAGTCAAAACTCCCATGAAGTCCAGCAAAACAGATCTACAGGGCTCTGCCTCCCCCAGGTACACCAGGTTGGAGGGAAAGGATGGTACAGACCTTTGACCCCACTTAGCACCCTCTCCAGGCTCACAGGCCCTGTGGTTTGAGGACCTGTTTAACCCCTTCCCTCCCTGCTGGTCAGCAAAGTGGAAGGGACTCACACACCCCGGCAGAAGAGGAGCACACCCTTGAAGGAGCGGCAGCTTTCCAAGCCCCTGAGTGAGAGGACCAACAGCTCTGACAGCGAGCGCTCACCCGACCTGGGCCATAGCACACAGGTACATGTGGGTCCCTTGGCAAGACCAGGACCCTCTGAGGTTACCTAAACTTAAGTCTCTTTTGTCATCCTCCTTGGACAGCTAAATGGAAAAGAGAGGAGGAATACTTCAAATATTGTAAATAAAAAGTCCAATGAAAGATATAGATATAGAAGTTCACTAGCTTCTCTGCTCATGTGGAACTGGACTTTGTGTTGATTGTCAGGGAGCAGAGGTTGGAGCAGAAATGCTGCTTTGGCCCCTCTGTCATCAACTATGGGATCATTCCAATCCACTCTTAGACCCCTCCAAGCCTAAGGGTGAACAGGCTGGAGAAGTGGAGAGAAACAGGACCTCAAGGAGTGTGTTCTCTCAGTGAAGCATGACATCAGGGCTTGGGAAAGAAATCATAGCCAGTGCACCTTGCGCCATGGCTGTCTTCCTAGTGTTAAGCAGCCAGTCTGCTTGTTCCCCGATACGTGTTGTGGAAGGTTTGTATCAGCGTTGCTTCCTGAGTTTGACATTACATAGCTACAGATCAAACTGAGACTAGAATAGCACATTGCCTGGGGTGAGGTATTGTCCTTCTGGTTAATCACTGTTCCTGAAATACCTTTGTGCTCGCTGCCACTCTTATAATTTCTCTCTCACTGCTTTCCTTGCACCGGCTTGCTGCTCTTACTCTCTGTCCACCACTGTTTACAGCCCTGCCGTCCTACCACAGTGCACTGTGGTGTCACACCTGGTGTAACAGTGTATGTTCAAGGGTTCTCTGCTTGTTCCTCCTCCACTTGGGTCTGGCCAGTGGGAGACTGTCCCTGCACACATCCCTAGTATCTGCTCTCAGAATGCCGCTGTGCTAGGAGTTCTCCCTGTACCTCCCACCAGTCCTCCCTCCCTGGCAGTGCCTAACACAGTTGTTCCTACAGATTCCAAGGAAGGTGGTATATGACCAGCTGAATCAGATCCTGGTGTCTGATGCAGCCCTCCCAGAAAATGTCATCCTGGTGAACACCACTGACTGGCAGGGCCAGGTAAAAGCATGGAGGATCCCAGCGGGAGTCAGTAGATGCTCAGGGTGTGCTACCCAAAAGAGCATGTGAAGAAGCCAGAGAGTGACCCCACGTCTCAGATCTCATCCCCCACACCCTAGCCAGAGGAGTTCTGAGCTTTAATTCTGCTTCTATCCTTTGCCTACTCCATGGGATATTTAGTGGTTTGTCTGTTATGTATCTCAGCTTCCTGATCTATAAAAAGAGAGCAACTAGCATTCCCCTCTGGCCTGCCTCCCATAGCGCTGTGTGCATTGGGTAGCATGTGTAGCAGAGGTACTTTGAGAAGCACTGAGTGCTGCCAGGCATAATGGCATAGACCTGTAATACTAGCACTTGGGAGGCTGAGGCAGGAAGAGCACAAGAGGCAGGAGAGTTCAAAGCTAGGTTGGGCTACGTAGGTAATTCAAGGCTGAACTTCAGAAGGAGTCCTTGTCTTTTATTTATTTATTTTTTTTTTACTATTTATTTATTTATTGTGGAACAGGGGATTGAACTCAGGCCCTTGAGCTTGCCAGGCAAGCGCTTATTCTACTAAGCTATCTCCCCAGTCCCCCCCCCCATTTTTTTTAAAAAAAAAAAAAAAAGCATTGAGTACTATAAGATACCAAGGCTGCCAAAAGCAGTTCATCAGGAGCAGAGCAGTCTGCACATTCCCTCATCACTGTACTGTGTAAGACACAATGCTAGACATGTCTGGAGTGCGGGCTACAACTAAAGCTCCCTATAGCCTCCCCTACTTCCACAGTCAGATTTCCCCTCAGGGCTGCCCCATTGTCTCTTTAGGGACAACCGGGAACCTTTACCACCTTTGGCCAGAACCACAAAAAACAGGGCCCTAAAGCTTGGCTTTCCCTCCTCTCTTAGTGCCTGTGAAAAAAACATGTAGCCTCTCTGTGCCTTTGCCCCTTTCTTTCCCCACCAGTATGTGGCAGAGCTCCTCCAGGACCAGCGAAAGCCTGTCGTGTGCACCTGTTCCACTGTGGAAGTTCAAGCTGTGCTGTCTGCTCTGCTCACCCGGATTCAGCGCTAGTAAGGGCTCCATCTTACCTTTCTTCTCGTTCTCCCACCCTGACTTCTAAGAAATAGTAGGGCTTCCTGCCCTCATCAGATCAAGAACCTGCAGTTCAAGGTATATGGTTAGGGATAGAGCAGCAGGCCAGCTAAAATAAGGAGACAGGGACAGCTCTGAATCCCTGCCTACCTGTCTAGACACCTAAAACACCTTGATTTGTCTCATCTTCCTGAGCTCCAGATGAAGAAGAAAGAACCCAGGTTTTAAAAAGACCTTTTATTCTGTCCTCTAGCTAAAATATGCTGCTTGATGGTTAAGGATGCTTTCCCTCTCCAGAGCCTTCTCAGACAGGCCTGGAATCCTCTCCCATGTAAAAGAGAATGAGGATTGTAGACATCTGAGCCAGGCCCTCCCTAGACAGCACTGTTGGCTCATTCCCATTAGCATCAGCTCTGTTTTCTTCACAGGCAGCCATCTGCCCTCTTGAACAGTGCTGTGGCTTCTTGTATCCCTGTATGTTTTTGTTCATCAGTTTGCTTTTCTTCTGTGGCTTGCTGAGATGCTGTGAAGTCAGATCTCAGGACTACCCTAAGCAGGATCCTGGTGAGCCCCAAGCATGGTGTATGAAGATCCTCTTTCTCCCTAGCTGCAACTGCAACTCTTCCATGCCAAGACCAGTCAAAGTGGCAGCTGTGGGAAGCCAGAGTTACCTGAGTTCCATCCTCCGGTTCTTTGTCAAATCCTTGGCCAACAAGACCTCTGATTGGCTGGGCTACATGCGCTTCCTCATCATTCCCCTCGGTAAAGTCATAAAGTTGGGCAGCATCCAGGAGGATGAATCAGATACCTGCTTCTCCAGGCAGATTCCACTCCTGCCCCAGAGCGGGGGGTTGGTACTAGGCTGAGACTATCCAGAAGACCAAGATCAGAGGGAAGGACCATGGCTGGGGACAAGTGCTCCCACAACCCCAGTCACTAGCCCATCCCCCTTTTCTGGCTTTCTATCTGCCAGGTTCTCATCCTGTGGCCAAATACTTGGGCTCAGTCGACAGTAGATATAGCAGCACTTTCCTTGATTCCGGCTGGAGAGACCTGTTCAGTCGCTCGGAGCCCCCAGTGTCAGGTAATGGTCCTGGTGAGGGAGCACCCACCTTAAGAGAGGAACCTGATTCCTGAAAGCCTGGCCAAACGAGGGTAGGGCTATTTCCTATGGCCCTCACCTTACTGATCCAGGGCCGTTCACATTTACTTTCCCAGTGGGTGTTTTAAGTGTATAGACCTTCCCTTCAGGATAGTCTCCTCCCACTGTCAGCCCTACTCCCACTTATCTAGAAGTAAGGTGAGGGGGCCAGCTCTCCTGTTGGGATGAAATGTAAGAAACTAAATGTCTTGAAGTGTTCTTTGCTTCATGGTTCCTCCAGTTCACAACTGAGGGACTCTTAGAAAAGTCTTTCTGGGCTGGGGAAATAGCTCAGTAGAATAAGTGCTTACCTGGCAAGTGCAGGGTCTTGAGTTCAATCCCCAGTACTTGGGGGTGGGGGGAGGATTGAAGGAGAAAAGTCTTTCTGCACCTTGGCTCCACAGGCCTCTGCCTGGTTTTCTGGAGAAGCTCTCTCCAAAGGGTAGTGGTTTCACTGCTGAGCTGAACAAGCATTCCCCTCCTGGCTTTTCTACAGAACAACTGGATGTGGTGGGCCGTGTGATGCAGTATGTCAATGGGGCGGCTGCAACACACCAGCTGCCTGTAGCTGAAGCCATGTTGACCTGCCGGCATAAGTTGTAAGTCTGCCTCTGGAGGGTTTCTGAAAAACAGGTCAGGTGAGTTAGGGGAATCTTGAGTCCTCCATTTTCCACGTTTCTTCATACCCCATTTCCTGTCAAGGGAACCCAAAGATACCTGTTTCTTTTACCCTTTTCCATCCAGACACTCCCCTCTGGGCCCTTGGCCTCCCCACCTATGAACTCAAGTTAGTTATTTCGTCTCCTACCCCTTAGTACTTAGGCAGCCTGTCCTGGTGATAGCTGTGGGGAGCATGCCCTCCTGACACTCTGATGTGACAGGAAGTTGTAACATTGCTCTGGACTTCTCTGAGCTATGGTGAATCATGAGCAGTCTATTTCCCCATTGCTCAGCTCAGTCAAAACTGATAACCACAGAGCTTTCCTATCTCCCAACAGCCCTGATGAAGACTCCTATCAGAAGTTCATTCCCTTTATTGGCGTGAGTATTGACTCCTTTCTTGATGTCTCCATCCTCCTGGCCTTCCTGCCCTCCTAATACACACAAAAATTAAACATCCACCTAGAACAGTGGTTATTTGGAGAAAAGCTCAGGAAAAAGCTCCTGCCCCCATGTGCTGTCTGCCAGTGTCTGGAAACATTTCTGGTTATCACAGCTGAGCAGTGGTATTCCTGGCATCCAGAAGGTAGGTGCCAGGGATGATGCTGGACACCCTGCAGTGAACATGATGCCCCACGCTGGAGAGCAAAGTGGCCCGAAAGGTCAGGGGTGCTGAGGTCGAAAAGCTCTGGGCCCAGACACATACTGGGCTATGCCTTTTAGGGTCTTCCTTTCCTGAATTATTAACTATCACCAGATTTGTCTCTGGTGTCTCCTGTTTATTATACCAGGCCCTGGACTTGGAGTCTGTGGACCTCTAGAGTGACCAGAGAGTGGCTTCTCGGGAAGAAGTGCTCTGAGAAATTATGAGTCATGGTATTCCAGGGAGAGGTTTGAAAATACATCTTTTTTTAATGCTGGGGTGCAAACTCAGAGCTTTGCACATGCTAGGCAAATATTCTACCACTGAACTATATCCCCACCTGTTTTATTTTGAGACAGGGTCTCACTAAGTTGCCCAGCCTGGCCTTGAATTTACAGTTCTCCAGCCTCAGTCTTCCTGGTAGACAGAATTACAGATATATATCACTGTGCCTGAGGAGAATCAGATATTTGCCTTCAGGATTTGATACCACTAAGAGTAATGAGTACTTCCCTTCTGTTTAATCGAGGAAAAATATTACTAAATTTTGAAATTAAAAAATCTCTTTAATGTCTTTGGTGTCAGGGACACCAGCCCTTGATCTGCTCCGTTGGCAGCAGCTGGACCTCAGGCACAGATTGACTTAGCCACCCAGAGGAGACTGAGTACCCCAAAAGGACTAAAAACTTCCATGCTTACTTTAAAAACATTGATTTCTTTTCCACATTATCTTGTATCTATTCCAGTAATCTGGAAGGTCCTTGGTAGCTTTTAGAGGGGAAGGGACAGCATGGGATGGAGGTGCTTAGTTCTTCACTAACCTTGATTTCTAAACATCCAAGACTATGGCTGACCTAACTGGGAAATGACCAGCTGAGGAATGACCAGCCTTCCTAGGGCCTTGCCTGGTTGCCTGTCTGGCAGTGCAGTCACTCTCCACCTGGGGTTGCTTCTACAGCCACACCAGAGGTCCCAAGACCTTGGTCATTGCCTAAGCTGGTAGTTCTTGTTTTTTGTTTTATTTTGTGGTACTGGGGATTGAGCCTAGGACCTTATGCATGGTAGGTAAGTGCTCTTTCACTGAGTTATTTCCCCAGCCCCTTTCTTTTTTCTTTAATTTTATTTCAAGACAGGTCTTGCTAAGTTGCCAAGGCTGGCCTTGAACCTGAGAACTACTGGCCTCCTCCTCTCAAGTAGTTGAATTACAGACAGGTACCACTGTCTCCAGCTCTTCCCTGGCTATTTGATTCATGCTTCATGGAACTGGGAGTTGCTGCTCCCTCTGACCTCACAGTCAAGCAAGAAATGAAAATTCTAAAAAAATGTCTCAAAGGGCTGGCCAGACAGCTCAACAGATTAAAGTGCCTGCTTAAGCAGACACAGGGGCTGGGAGTTCAATACCTGGCCTGCTGTGCCGACCCCGCCCTCCCAGGGAGTGCTGAGATGGCAACTGAGACTGGGTGTGGTGGCATGGGCCTGTAATCCCAGCCCTTAGGAGGCTGAAAAACAGGAAGGATCAACTATAAGTTTGATCTGTCTAGTGAGACCCTGTAGACCCTGTACTAAATACATTTAAAAAAAAAAAATTAAAACTATGTCTCAGTGGTAGAACATTTTCTGAGTATGTGCAAAGCTTTGAGTCTGATTGTTCATACCATAATTTTTTTTTTTTTTTTTTTCTCTACGCTGAAGGAGTCAGTGGCCTCACAAACTCCCAGGGAAACAAAGAGACAGAGCAGCTACATCCAAGAAGCCTAGAATGTACATTTATTTCTTTGGTCTGAATGGCAGCAGTGCTCTAGGCAGCCTGCAAGGGATCGATCACCTGCTGTTCTGTGCTCCAGCAGCCCCAAGCCCAGATACACCTCTGCCCAGGGCTGACCCCTGTCTGGGCATTGGACCCACCTGTCATTCCAGCCACAGAGACTTTCACCAAGTCTGTTTCTAGCTACATCTTTTTCTGGCTATTGAAGGGCATCTTTGTTCCGTTTAGAATTCTTTATGGGGAACCTGAAATTCTTGAGTGGACTGTCATGGGTATTCCTGGTTCCCAGAAGGCAGAAAGGGGAAGAAGGCTGGTGTCAGCACTTCAGCCTGCTCATTCAAGGTTCAAGGTTTACTTGACTCTACACTGAGCATAGCCAGACATAAAACACGCCCATTTTGACAGAGATGGATCCCTGCTTCCTACCCTAATCCCACAAGATTGTAGAAGAAATGAGCTCAAGATACCTTCAAGGTGGGCTTACCCTTATTTCTGCTTATCCCTAGAGAAGAACCACAAAGTCTCGTGGGCCCATCTCATTATTTAGAATGGACTTTTTTCTTTCCTTTGTTTTTTGTTTGTTTGTTTGTTTGTTTTCTTTTTGGTGCTGGTCATGGAATCCAGGGTCTCACACAGGCCAAGTATGTACTCTACCACTAAGCTACACTCCAACCCCTGGAGAGGGGTTCTCGTACCTTTTAACCTCTTGTCTACTCCAGATGTAGGAAGATTTTAAGAGTCTGTGATAAAATGTCACATGGTAAGCTAGGTCTGGTGGCCCATGCCTGTAATCCCAGGACTCAAGAGACTGAGGCAGGAATATTGCTGTGAGTTTGAGGCCAGCCTGGGCTACATAGAGAGTTCAAGGCCGGTCTCAACTGCACAGTGCAACCCTGTTTCCAAGAAGAAAAAAACCTGTCATATGGTGAAGGCCGTACTGCTGACCATCTGTTTGCAGTTGGATCTGCTCACCTGCCTCAATGGGGACCTAACATGTGTCCTTCATTTCTGCAGGTGGTAAAGGTAGGCCTAGTTGAAGACTCACCTTCCACTACAGGTATACTGGACTCTTCGTTTCTCTGGGGTGAGGGTGGTGCCTTCTGGTCTTTCCCTGGATTAGCTGGCTGAAGGCCTTGGCTTGCTGTGAAGCAGCTCGAGCAGGAAGATGTGGGCCTCACTCTGGGTATATGGGGAAGAAAAATGTAGAAGCCTGGAGCCCAGCAGGAAAGCATTTGGCTCCCTGCCACTAACAGACCAGGGATGGCTGCCTCTGGCTGACTGTGTTTGTTCCCCTAACAGGTGACGGAGATGATTCACCTGTGGTCAGCCTTACTGTGCCCTCTACATCACCACCTTCCAGCTCTGGCCTAAGCCGAGATGCCACAGCTACCCCTCCTTCTTCCCCATCCATGAGCAGTACCCTTGCCGTCATGGGGTAAGGCTCTTGTCTGGACCTGTCCATCTGCCATGTCCCCCTCTCGGGGTCCAGCAACCTGACTCACTTTCCTGGCACAGCATACTGGCCTTAAAAAGTGACACTAGGTGAGAATGCAGAGGCTGGTCACCAGGAGGCCAAATCACTGAATGAGAAGTGGGAGGACACTTGCTATCCATTGGCCTTAAAGAGATGTAGGTTGAATGGGACAGTGTGGGTAACGGGGGCCCTCTGTAAGCTGTACAGTGCTGTGCTTGTCTTGCTCTAGAACTTCTGGGGCTGTAGTGGGGCACCTTCTGTCCACTCAGTGTGTGTGCGGACTATGCTTGCAGTACAGAAGCAGACCTCTGCCCCTGAAATTCTAGGAGGTTAATACTGGGACAGGGGGATCTTAAGATGTCAGGTATCTAAAGTTTATACAGAGGGCCAGGAAGCTGCTTTTGCACCAAGCCTGGAGTGAAGGATTCCAGGCAGAAAAGAGCAGCCCATGGTCAGGAACATAGGACAGCATCTTTTGTCACTTTGCTCTGCTTTTGTCTCTTTCCTATCCATGTAGCACTGGGGAAGCACTGGCCAGTTACTTTTCCAAGCACTAATGACAGTGTCATATCTCCTAAAAAAGACCCACCCTGGAGTTACAGTCCAAGTCAGAGTCCTTCACTCTCCTTCGTCTTCACATTGTTGTCCTTCATGGCCTTCTCCTGACTGGTCTGAAAGGGATAGTGTGGGAACACAGCTGTGTACTGCGCCAGGTCCCTGGCAGTTCCAGGCTTCCAGGAGTCTGATTTATCTCTTCTCTCTCATGTGAAAGATTTGTGTTCAGCCTGGATGTGGGAAGCCCTGGGGCCAACCTCCTCCTCGACCTCCTTTCCTACCCAATTTAAGCTTGTTTTTTAATGGAACCACTGAAACAAGGCAGAAAGAAAAGTCAGATGACTTTCATAGCCCTTTTACCTATTGTGTCTGACGCCTCCTTTCAAGACAGCATCAGCCCTTTACCCCTAGGAGCTAAAATTATCACTGAGCTAAAGGTGCCATACATAAGCAAAGTCTCAGGTCAGGTCCCTCAGTTCCCAAGGTTGCTGTGGAACTGTGGGGCAGTGCTTCTGTCCTGCCTGCTGTCCCCCTTTTGCCTGCTGCTCCTCTCCTGCCTGCTGCCTGATGTGGCCCTGGCTTTGCTTACTGAGTGTGTGTAGTGGTATGCACATGTGTGCAGGTGTATGTGTGTTCACTTTTTTACATTTTCTACCTCTCTATGTTTTTGTTTGGTTCTCTCTCTAACCATAACTTGGGCCTTTATCCCCTCCTGCCTTTGTTCTCAGAGCGGCCTGATTGTCCACCTCCACATGAGCTGCTGATCCCGTGTAACAGGGAGGAACATAGAGCTACTCAGCTGTCTTCCTCCCTTTTCCTACTCCCAAGGCTGGCAGTCCCCTACTGGCCCCCTACCTGGCCCATGTAGTTGGGCACCAAAGGCAAAGCTGACCTCTTGTTTCTGTCCCTCTTCTCCAGGAGCCCCAATAGTCCATATGGTGATGTGATTGGCCTCCAAGTGGACTACTGGCTAGGCCACCCTGGGGAGCGGAGGAGGGAAGGTGACAAGAGGGATGCCAGCTCAAAAAACACCCTCAAGAGCGTCTTCCGCTCAGTGCAGGTTTCCCGTCTACCTCACGGTGGGGAAGCCCAACTGTCTGGCACCATGGCAATGACTGTGGTCACCAAAGAGAAAAACAAGAAAGGTAAGTGCCACCTGAGTCCAAGGGAGAGCAAGGGCCACCAGGCTTTCCCTGTCATCTCTTAGAGCCTGACACATATTAGTAGTGGTGCCACAGGTCAGCCAGAGCCTGGCTAGGCTATTGCCTGAGGGCAAGGCCATTGCTTCAGTAATGCAAGAAATTCAGGACCCAGCTGCTGAACAAGCAGCACCTTAGAGCTAAAGCAGTCATTGCTACAGTGTGAAGGAGCCTTTCTGGCTGCTGTCCTCAGGAATGAACTGTAGATGAAGGAGTCCTATCTCTGTTCCCCAGCTCCAAGGCCATCATGACTGTGCAGCAGAGTATTCATACCCAGCACTGCTCCAAAGAGGTTACAAGAGCAGTGCTTAGCTGTCTTTAGAATTAGGAGAATATAGTCCTTCTAGAAGGGTAGCTTCAACAACTGGAGGCAAGAGTAGAGGGGGGCCCTACATCTGGTTTGCAGAGAATGAGGCAGGAATTCTCATACCCAGACAGCTGTTCAGGTACCTTGCTGCCACCCCAGCCAGCTGGGAGCTGCATCTCTGACTGTGTACCTGAAAAGCTGTGGCTCTGGACTGTGCGTGCTCCTGGAGGCACTGGCAGAGCAGCTGAGCTGCTTCCTGAGCAGCAGAGTCCCCTAGGAGCTTGGGGAGGGGCTGTGCCAGAATCCATGAACTTCAGTGCAGGGACTTGCGCTATTGAGCTGTCAGCTCAGCAGTGCCCTCCCTGCCTTTGTCTGCCTCCTGGAGTAGGGAGTACTCCCGCATTCATGGGGCAGAGTTAGTGCAAACCCCCACACCCCAGTACCTCTTCCTCAGACATGGCTCAGTTCACCTCAGGCAGGGAAACAGGCCCTGCCAGGAGACGACTTAGAACATTCCAGTTGGGAGGCACTTCAGAAACCATTTATCCCTGGGTCCTCACTATGCACATGTAGATAGGCCAAGGGAGAAGTTCAGGATCTTTGCCCAAGTCAATAGGGACTTGTCCGTCCTAATCCAGACCAAAGCTAGGAGGCACAATAGAGGAGGACAGGGATTTTGTAAATTACTCCCCACTTCAAGAATGGGGGCGGCACTTTCCCAGGCTGTGACAGACTGGGGTGGTTCCTGCTGACTTTGTAGTTCCTACCATCTTCCTGAGCAAGAAACCCCGGGAAAAGGAGGTGGATTCTAAGAGCCAGGTCATCGAGGGCATCAGCCGCCTCATCTGCTCTGCCAAACAGCAGCAAACCATGTTGAGAGGTGCGTGACACTGATGGCAGGTGGAGGGGGACGTCGTGCTCCCAAGGTGCATAAGGAGATGGCTTCACTGCCCCATCACCCTTTCCCTGTTGCCCCCAGTGTCCATCGATGGAGTCGAGTGGAGTGACATCAAATTCTTCCAGTTGGCAGCCCAGTGGCCCACACATGTCAAGCACTTTCCTGTAGGACTCTTCAGTGGCAGCAAGACCACCTGAGGCCCTGCCTTCCAGCCATTCTCCCTCCTGGCACTGCCACCCAGCCTCACCGCCTGCAGGCAGGGGGAGGCCAGCAGGCCCGGCCTAGCACCCCTTCCTGGCACTGGAGCCTGCCTCTCACATGCCCAGTCCTGAAGGACACTGCCACTGGGGACGCTGCCCTCCCCTGCCACTGCCTAGTCCTGCCCTTGGACTGCCATTCCTCCCTCTATCTTTTAGTTCTCCCTCCTCCTTCAGGCCCAGAGCAGGTTGGTTCTTCCTTCTGGTGCCCCATAGTCCTTGGAATTGAGTCCTCCACAGCTTCCTTCATCCAGCTCTCCATGTCTTGGCCCTGTGGTACCAGTTCTTTTTCCAGAAATAGGAAATCAAAAAAATCTCGGTTCACAGAGGGACAGACCAGCCTCCCCAGCCCCACCCTGACCACCAGACTCATTTTCTAAAGCCCTGCTCCAGATACTACTCACCCTGTTGATAGCCAGCAGAGGCAGGCCCTCTTTCCACACATGCGGTAGCCTCTGCCTGCTCCACAGCTTCCCAGTGGAGCATAGGGGATACCCAAGTGACAAGTACGTTTTTAGAATGGAGGGGCCTTCCCATTCTCACACACAACTTCCTGCCATGACAGGTCCCTGTAGATGCTGTGAGTCCTGAGTGTTTCTGTGGGTCTTTGCATGGTCAGTTCCTTGGTTGGTTGTGTGGCTCTCCCTGTGTACAGGTCCTGTCTATCCTCCCCTATTGGTGATGCTACTCTTTCTACCTCCCAGCCTCCTACCCGCACAGCTCTGCCTAGCCTAGAGAGGTGGGAGGCAGATCCCCAGCACCTGTCTGTGACCCCCTGCCACCAGCCATGTGTCTCCTTTCCTGTGTGTTCATCTCCCTTTTCCTAGTGCCACCCTACTGCCCCCAGTTCTCTATGGATAGATATGAGCCCTTCCCTAGCCTCATCAGCATCAGTATCCTCAGAAGCAGCTGAGGCCTTGAGGACAGGGTGCAGAGCTGGCCCACTTCCATACCTGCTGGTGTCTCCAGAGCTTCTCCATCACTCGCAATGCTCCCCAGAAGCTGTGGCACAGAAGTTCAGTTGGAAAGTATTCTTCCCATTCTCCATGCCTTCCAAGACCCTCCAGCCTTTCTCCCTAGCCAGCCCTGCTGTCCAGGGCTTTTCCTGGGCCCAAGAGAGGAGGGGAGTGGGAGGATGGGTATGTTGAATTTTTCACTCAATAAACTGGTGATTTCTTACCAACTGTCTGGGCTTCCACAACTCTTACTGTGCCACCAGAATTGTCTTTCCCCTGGCTCTATTCAAAATCAACTAGGAGGGGCTGGTGAGATGGCTCAGTGGTCTAAAGCACCTACTTAGAACAAACTAAGCTAAGCAAAGCACAGGGACCGCGGTTCAATCCCCCAGCACCCCATGCCAGCCAGCCCCGCCCCCTGGTGGGCTGAGCTGGCCACACACTAAATAAATAAATAAATAAATAAATAAATAAATAAATAAAACAAAATCAACTAGGAACACGGGCAGAAAAGTGAAATCCTATTCTATTACAGGGAAAGAGTATGAAAATATCTTAGCCTATATGTAGCAAGAAGAGGTCTCAAAAACAGGAATGATGCAATTCCTACACTGAACTCCCATTTTTCTCTAGAACCCACTTCCCAGAATGGAGCTGTCTGTGGTCCATCTTTCCAGTTCACTTTTCTGCCAGTGTTTGACTAAAGATGGAAAACCATGGTAGTCTCTGTTTCCTGGGTTCCAAGTGTTCCCCAGTTCCCAGGAAAGTGGCTCCCTGAAGGAACTGCTAGATGGGGCCCCTGGTGGCCCATGTTCTTACCTGGAAAGGTACTGCTTCAGGGAAGCCTAAGACAGCCTGACACTAGCTTCTGAGAGCACCTCAGATATCCTACTGTCCCTGCAACCCACCCATGTGGCCCCGTAAACTTCAGAGCTTGGGGAAGATGGAAGTATCATCTCTTTCCCAAAGAAAAGCCAATAAGCAAGAAAGAAGTGCCCCAAAAGAACTCTGTGCCCTCCACCTGCAAGTTACTGAATGAGGGTGCCACCAGACTGCCAAAAAGCATCAGAGAACCCATCCTGTCTCCTGTGAGCTGGAGAGGATGTGGGAACTGACAGCCCACAAGGTGAGACTCTTCAAGAGAACAATCTGTGCCCCCTTCACTTCCCTTCCCTCATAATCTCTATAAAAATGCCCTTGCCAGAATCCCTCCTGACCAGATTTGCCAAATCCCAGAGATACCTGTCTCCTACAGCCTAGGATGTACATGCCGGTTCTCACTTCCTTCCTCGGCCTCTCCAATCAGCCTGTGGACCACACCCCTCCCACCCCACTGGCTACTCCCTCTTGGCCTCCCCTACTGTATCCCTCTTAGCTCCCAGCCTAGGAACCCTGGGAAACCTGGGGCTCTGTCCCTGGCCTCTTGTCTCCTGAACCTTCAGAAAGAATTCTCTTTGCCTCAGCGCTGGGGAGATGACTCAGTGGAATAAGCACTTCCCTGACAAGTGCAAGGACCTGAGTTCAATCCCCAGTTCTGCAAAAAAAAAAAATTCTCTGTGCCTTGTAATGTGAAATATGCTCCCTTGTGGAGATTTTTCCCTGCAAAATCTTGAATTTTCTAATCTGTATTTTTTATGACATTGATGGCATCTGTTCCATTTTTGTGTTATTTATGTTAGTGGAGACTGAACCATACATATTAGGCAAGAGCTCAACCACTGAGCTATATCCCTAGCCCTAATCTGGACAGTTTTGAGAAGTACAGGTCAGGTGTTGCAAAGCACACATTTGGGATTTTGTGCATATTTCAGAATATTTTAGCCCAGGGGTGGTAGGATATACCTGTAATCCCAGCATTCGGGAGGCTGAGGCAGGAGATTGTTGAGAGTTTGAGACCATTATGGGCTACAAAGTGAGCTCAAGGCCAGCCTGAACTGCATAGTGAGACCCTGTTTCAAAAAGAAAAAATAATGCAGGGTCTACAGGGTGTACAGGGTCTTACTACGTAGATCCAACTCAGTGATTCTCCTGTTTTCAGCCTCCCAAGCACTGCGATTATAGGCACACACCACTACGCCTAGTCTCAATCACAATCTCGGTGAGTGGCGGGGAGGTGGCAAGGCACACTGTCAGTTGAACCCCGGTCACTGCGCTCTGCGGAAGCAGGCACTTTAGTCTGCTGAGCTATCTGGCCGGCCCAAGAATAATATTGTTAAAGGACTTCTTTCATCGCCCCACTGCTGTGTCCAAAGACAGACAACATTAATAGCTATTTAGTCTCCTACCAGGTATGGTCTTTGATCCAGGCCTTTGCCGAGCACTTCACCTGATTTGTTTCATTGATCAAGGCTTCAGAGCACCCTGTGACATCAATACTGCTGCTCCCTCATCACATGAGCTCAGAGAGCCTCTTCCCCATACCCCCAGCTCCAGGATGATATCAACCACTTGGTGATGTGAATGTTCACAGACATCTCAACCCTCACATAGCCAAAAGTAGGCCCCAGCATGACCCTATGCTTAATGTTTGGGTCATGCTTTTTAGGGTTTTGTTTTGTTTGGTGGGGGGTTATTTGGGGGCAGTTTGGTTTGGTTTGGTGCTTAGGTATATTTGAGACAGGCTCTTACCTTGCAGTGCAGGCTAGCCTTGACTCTGTATCCCAGACTGGCCTCAAATTCACCAAGATCCATCTGCCTCAGCCTCTGGAGTGCTGGAATTACAGACGTGCCACCACACCCAACATCCTCATGCTTGATAAATGGCACCAGCAGCCATCTTGTTACTTAAACTAGAAACCCAAGTGTCACCTCCATGGATCCTGCTCCCCACCCACTAGCAATCCCTTCATTCTGCTTTTCCTATCTGTTCCCAAGAGTCTGACGCAGATGGGTGCAGCTTATTCAGCACTCCCAGATCAGCTTTCTTCCTTTTCCTCCCTTCCTTGCTGTTTCCCCGGTTAGTCTCAAACTCCTGGGTTAAAGCAATCCTCCCACTCACCCTCTCAAGTGCTTGAAGTAAGGTGTAACCATGCCTGCAAAGAACCACATTTCAAATCAAGGGCTTCTAACTCCACACACTGCATGTCTCAACCTACCACATGCACAATAGTCATTAGGTTTCTGGATCAGTCCCTGTCTCAGCTGTGCTAACACAAAAACATACATGGTTGGGTCCTCACACAGAAACTCTAAGGCTAGCACAGGCAACAAGAATCCAATTGCCACACGAAGTGACAGATTGCATGGGAGCACTCAGGAAGGGCACCCAACCCAGCTTAGAGGGAGAGGTCCAAGATGTCACAAGAGAAATAACACCTGAATGGCATCTTCAAGACAGCTGATAAGATAGATGTTCTGGACACAGAAAAGTGACAAGAGGGAGTATGGCCACATGTGGGTCAGTGCTGTTGGCAGGGATGATGAGGAATAGGGCAGGAGGACTTTTGTAGCTATTATTCTATCTTTGCCAGAGTGAGGATTGCGTCCTTGATCCTGAGATAGCAGGGAGCTAATAAAGGATTTTAGGCAGAGACGCTCACTTAGCTACACCCAGGACACAGGATCTGATCCAAACTGGGTAACAAGTTCAAAGGCTGTTGCAGCCATATAGGAGCAATGCAACGAGGACATAAAAAGTAGGAGGCCTGGAAAAAACAGAACTGGAAGCACTTTTTAGAGGCTGAATCAACAGGTTTGGGAGGCTAGTTAGAAAATGGGGCTGGGAGACAGGCAAGGACAGGACTAGCTGTGTCCTGTGCACAATGAGCAGATGGTGAGACATCTCTGCAGCAGATCTGGACAGGAGATAGTGTGATTGGTGCTAGGGTCATGTGCCCAATTCAAGCACAAGTTGAATATATGAATCAGGCTGAGCTGAGGGGGGCGTTCTGGTGGAGATGGAGACCTGGACTTCCTTGGCATGTTGGTGATCACCCCTGCCAGCTGGTACCCTTTCATCCTGACCACGTTGGTTTCTCCTGTCAGTGTCATCTTCTGCTCCTTTGTCTGCTGTGCACTTCATTCTGAGAGTGGCTGCTTCCCGGCATCGCTGTAAGCAGTGATTGCTCCACAGTTTACAGTTTTGCTCTGCACCCCTTTGCCCAGTAGAGGGTGCATCATGTAGGCAGTCTGTTGGTGATGAGAATAACAAGTAGCTATGAGGAACCGTGTCTTTTACTTGCAAGGCCTATTGTGAAAATGGTGTCATTTTATTCAGTTTTCTCCATGACCCAACAACTATGTATTAGGAACTCATTTTATAGATGAGGAAGCAGATGAAATACAGGATGCCACAAAAGCCACACCACTGGCAAATGAAAAGACACAGCGTTGATCTTTGCTGAGTCTGACCCCTGTGTTCTCACCTACTATGTACATAACACGGAAATCTTTTAGCCTGGCTTGGGAGGCCACCAAGGAGAGGTACAGATCTGCCTTGTGGCTGTCTAGATAAGAACAAGGGTTTCTCAGAAGATCTCTGAGGAAACTTGATCTTGGCCCAATAGCAGAAAGAACTGATAACCAAGGGTTTCCATGATGGAACACAGTCCTCAGGAAAGGGGGATTTGATTTTCTAAGATTTTATTTTGGGTCTTATTTTATTTTGGGTCTTATCCACACTGGGCTGGATATGCCAATCTTAAATACTTACAGGTCAACCCACTGGGGTTTCAAATGAGAGGCAATCCTAGAAGAAAGTGCCTCCTATCACTTCAAAAGAAAGGCAGGAAGCATCAGAGGAAAAAGAATAATGTAAGAAAGTGTATTTCAGCCAGGTTTGGTGGTATACGTCTGTAATCCCAGTATTCTGAGAAGCTGAGGCAACAGGATTAAAGGTATGAGCCCTGCCTGGGCTATTTGTGAGACCCTGTCTCCAAAAAAAAATTTTGGTAGGTCTTGCTAGGGAGATACGGCTGGCCTTGAACTCACTATCTAGCCCAGGCTGGCCTCAGACTGTGGTGATTCTCCTGCCTCAGCCTTCTGAATGGTGAGATTACAAGTATGGGCCACCATGCCCTCCCTGTTCCAGAATTTTTAAAAGGGCTGTAGCTCAGTACAAAAAGATTTGAATGAAAAAATATATATACTTAAATGGGCTGGATGCTTCCAAGAACACAATACTATTATACACAGCAAAAAACTTTCCAGCACAGACAGGGGTTAGGTCTGCTGAGCACTGCAGAAAATGGCAAAAGGAGCTGAATCACCATCAGGCACTGATTTCTTCCTTTATTCTCCATGTACTAAGCACCCTTCAGCAGCCTGGCAAGAGACCAGCAGCTGCTGGGCAGCACCCGCGGGACAGAGACATAGCAAAATAAAGTAACAGTTCTTTCCCTTGGGAGAAAGGACATGCACAGAGATGAGATAAAAGGGCAAGTGGGTGAAAAGGGTGAACACATTAAGGTGTCAAGGTTAAGCACTGAAAGCAAGAGGAGTGTTAGAAAGAAAAGGGCCAGCCCTCCCTCCCCCAGCACACAGCGATGCTGGGCAGCTGCCTACGGAGAAGCACAAAAGGAAAGGGCAAGGAATTAGCAGGAAAGCTGGAACAAAGCACCAGCAAAAGCTTTAAAGGGAGATTGAAAACTGTTTTCTCAAAGGAAGATTGAAACTTTGTTCTGTTTGCCTAAGAAAAGGTTTAATACAAAGGCCCAGCAATCAGCAGGCAATCGCTATGTATGAGTTTGAGTTCCAGGCCAGCTAGGGCTACAAAATGAGTTCAAGGCCAGCCTGAATTGCATAGTGAAACCCTGTCTCAAAAATAAAAAACAAAAAGAGGGAGAGGGAGAAAAAAAGAAAATGAGCAAAATAGTGATACAAGAAATGTACTCCTTCATTTGACAATAGGAAAGCACAAGGAAGGAGGAGGGCAGGTCTGCATTTGCATCTGGGCGTGCTGCCTGCAGAGCACAAGCAGCTGAACACAGCCTTGGGCAGGAAAGTGTGTGTCTGGCCCTCAGTCCACCTGCCTCCAGCTCCGTGCTTTGCATGGTGTGAACACACAGCTTCTCTAGACCTCCCTCATGTGCTCAGTCCTCCTTCCACACTCAGGGATGATATTTAACTGAACTGTAGATTCAGAAAGGGAGGGGCCGGGG
Organism: Octodon degus; assembly: GCF_000260255.1. Taxonomy (NCBI): domain Eukaryota; kingdom Metazoa; phylum Chordata; class Mammalia; order Rodentia; family Octodontidae; genus Octodon; species Octodon degus. The sequence continues at coordinate 22,118,317 of NW_004524594.1, read as the reverse complement.
AGATGGCTCAGTGGAATAAGCACTTCCCAGGCAAGTGCAGGGCCTGAGTTCAATCCCCGGTTCCGCAAAAACAAAAAAAAAAAAAAAAAAAAGACCCAGAAAGGGTAGTGTTAGGAGTATGGCAGTGTTAGGAGTATGGCCTGCCTGAGAACAGCAAGATAAAAAGCTGGTCCCTGCTCCCTCACCTGGTACTATTATAGACAGCCAAGTTAGGCAGAAATGACTGTGTAGAGGGTGCATCTGTTGGAGTTCAGGCCTCAAGACAAAGATGGAGGGCCAGGGATGTAGCTCAGTGGAGTAAGTGCCTGCCTGGCAAGCACAAGGTCCTGAGTATGATCCCCAGTTCCAAAAGAAAAAAAGATAAAGATGGAATTACCTGGCCAACATGCTTCCCTGAGAGCTGAGTGGTAACACTTGGTCCAATAAAGTCTAGATAGACGTCAGTCACCTCGGTGGGTGACCAAGACCCCAGGATACATCCCTTCCTGAAAAGTTCTTTGTTCTGTCTACACTTGCTATATGACCTGATTCCCCGATAGATCAATATTACCTAAGCGACTATCTCATTGGTTGATCATGACTTTAGCCCATGTTGTACCCACCTCATGATTTTGCTCTATAAAACTTCCTTTAAGAAGTGATCTCCACACACACATACACACAATAAATAAATGTAATAAATAAATAAATAATTAAAAAAATAAATAAAAATAAAAATAAATGGGCTGGAGAGATGGCTCAGTGGTCTAAAGCACCTACTTGGAACAAGCTCGGAGAAGCGCAGGGACCGCTGTTCGATCCCCCAGCACTGCATGCCAGCCAGCCCCGCCCCCTGGTGGGCTGAGCTGGCCACACACACACACACAATAAAATGTAATAAATAAATAAATAATTAAAAAAAAAAAAAAAAGAAGTGATCTCAGTGGCAACTCATTCAGGACCCCTCCTATTTCTCAGGAGCTGTCGATCAAATTTCCTATTTAAAAAAAAATTTTCCTACTTTTAACCTCCATTGTTCCTTAGACTTCATTCTTCAGTTTTGGGGAACACAAACCTGGCATACTAGACATCTAGTAGGTTAAGAGTCACATTTACAGGAAGACAGATGTCCAGTGCAAAAGACTGCAAGCCTAGGGTGCCCTGAAAGAAAACTAACAGCTGAAACTGATAGGAATAAACACAAGCTGGGCACTGAAGCAAACAACATAAAAAATGGACACAAGAAACTGGTACCAGCAGTTACTTCTGGGGCAGCGTACTGGGAGGCTACGGAGACACCTGCATTTTATTGGAAATCTGTGTGTGTGCACCTATTGGATGGCACCATGCTCACCACTCTACCACTAACCCTTTTTTGAATGTTGTGTCATATTAACTATGGGGGGGGAACCCTAGAAGCATGAGATCATTAAGAAGTCAAGTGTGGTGGTACACACCTATAATGCCAGCACTCAGAAGGCTGAGGCAGGAGAGTCACTGGAAGTTCAAGGCCAGTCTAAATTACCTAGAGAGAACTTGTCTCACAAATAAGATCTAGGGTCTTAGCTGACCACAAACTTCACCTGTGGCAGCTGTCAAAGTTAACCTGACTTTCACTTTACTGGAAAGGTGGAATGGCTTGGTGGAAAAATACCATATTTTTTGTTGTTTCTACACTGCTGGATATCAAACCCACGGTCTCATGTGTTCTAGGCCAGTGTTATGCGGCTAAGCTTCAGCCCCATGCTTATTATGGGGGACTGTCCCTCTGTAGCCTATGCAGTTGACTCTTGGGTCATTCACTGGGGAATGAGCACATTCTGAGTGGAGCCTGAACTGGCAGAAAGCAGAACAGGGAAGAGCCAGGAGACTGTGGAGGGCTGGGTGAAGGGTGGGGCCAGCTCAGGCAGAGAGATGATGGACTGTCCTTGTCTCCATGCATCTTAATTGGCTGGAGAGAGCAGACACCTCCCAGAAGACAAGCTGTGGGTAAGCACTGCAGGAAGACACTCTAAGGCCCAGGGAAAAACTTTCTAAACTTTACAGTTGTCTCACAGCAGAAAGTAGTGAACTCCCTGCCATTTCATGCATTCATGCAAAGAGTAGCAGGCTGCCAAGATGGTGCAGAGGAGATTCCAGTATCCTTGAAGATGCCGAACCTGAATTCTTTCCTCTGAACCCTTTCCAAATCATAAGGAACACCCCAGACTTCCTGGTACACACCAGGCCTCACTGTGTAGGTTTTATCCCTCAGAGAGTTTATCCTGCTGTTACCTCCTATCACTGTCAAGCTAGAATTGGTGGGGACAACTGTGGGGCAGCACCAACTCAGGGTTGCAGAGAAACAGAACAAAACCCAGGCTTAGAGGAGCTGGCAAGACCAACAAGTGCATCCTTCTGCCTTTTCTTTAGCCAGCATTTAATGAATGTTACTGCATCTTCCACCACTCTAGGGGTGGCCAAGATAAACAAGTCCTGCCCTGCATTCCAGAAGAGAGAAAGCAAACAAACAAACAAACAAAGTGAGGAAGGCTAATGATATATAGAGTAAAGTGCGTGGTGGCAGGGACTGGAGGACTGCTCTAGCAGAAAAGCCTAAAATCAAGACCTCGCTGAGGTACCATCGGAGTCCCAAATAGCACCATCACAGACCAAAGATGGCTGCTTTGCATTGATCACCCAGTCAGCAGCCTCTGCTGGGTGCTCACACACAGGAACACCATCCAGAAACCTCCATCCCGCCCCTCAAGAAGCACTGTCAATGATCCTCTACACAGAAGGCCTCCAAAACTCCACCAAAGACGCTTGCAATAAAAAACCAAATTTGGAAGTATAGCAGGATACCAAGTCAATGCCCCCAAATCAGTATCATTCCTGTACACCGGTAACAAATTCACCAAGAGAAAAATTAGAAAAACAACCTTTAACAATACCACTGAGAAAAATTAAATACTTAAGAATTAACCTACCCAAGGAAGTGGGAGACCTCTACAATGAAAACTACAATACTCTGAAAAAGGAGATCAGGAAGATATCAGAAAATGGAAAAAATATCCCCTGTTCCTGGATAAGCAGAACCAAAATAGTGAAAATGGCCATACTTCCGAAAATGGCATACACATTTGATGCAATCCTAATTAGAATACCAATAGCATTCCTCATAGAATGTTCTATGAGAAAACAATCCTATAATTCATATGGAATTATCAGAAGAGACCTAAAATAGTAAAAACAATACTAGAAAACAGGCTGGGGAAATAGCCCAGTGGCATAAGCATCTGCCTAGCAAGCACAAGGTTCCGAGTTTGATCACCAGTACCGGGAAAAAAAAACAACAAACAAACTAGAAAATAAGGGCAAGATAGGGGGGTATCACAATTCCTGACTTCAAATTATATAGTACTATCAAGCTAGAGTGAAAAAAACAGCATGGTACTGGCAAAAAAAGACTTGAGGATGAACAGAACAGAAGATGCAGAAGCAACTCAGTACACTTAGCTACCTTAAAAAGGGGATAAACACCTTCACTAGAAGAAAGATAGCCTCTTTAACAAACAGCTATGGGAAAAGTAGTTTTTCACATGCTGAAGATTGAAACAAGACTCTCACCATAAACTAAACTAAAATTGAAATGTATCAAAGATTTAATTAAAATAGAAACACGGGGGTGCTGGTGAGATGGCTCAGTGGTCTAAAGCTCCTACTTAGAACAAGCTTAACAAAGCACAGGGACCGCGGTTCAATCCCCCAGCAACACATGCCAGCCAGCCCGCCCCCTGGTGGGCTGAGCTGGCCACACACACACACACACACACACACACATAAATAAATAAATTAATAAATTAATTTAAAAAAATAGAAACACGGGCTGGGGATGTAGCTCAGCTGCACAGCACCTGCCTGGCAAGCATGATGCCCAGAGTTCAGTTTCCATTACCAAAAAACAAAACAAAACAAAGAAACAGAAAACTTCATCTCCTGAAAGATAAAGTAAAACTCTAAAAGGCAGATATAGACACTTTCTGAACAAAACTCCAAATGAATAGTAAATGTTAACCAAAATATCAACAAATAGGATCACATCAAATTGAAAAGCTTTTTTTTAAAAAAAAATGTATGTGGTACAGCATTTCACTACACAGCTGGGACTCATAGTGATCCTCCTGTTTTCAGCCTCCCCAGAGCTGGGATTACTGGTGCGCACCGCCACACCCCGTCTCAGTGTCCAGCTCAGTGCACCCCAGGGTGGGGCCAGCACAGCATGTGGTACTGGGAATTGACTCCCCAGTCCCTAGCAAGCCTTGCCTGAGCAGGCACTTAGTTCACTGAGCTATCTCGCCGGTCTTCAAATTAAAAAGATTATTTTAAAAAATTAAAAAGCTTCTGCACAGAGTGAAGAGACAACCTACACAACAGCAAAAAAAAAAAAAAATTAATTAATTAATTAGGGGCTGGTGAGATGGCTCAGTGGTCTAAAGCACCTACTTAGAACAAGCTTAGCAAAGCACAGGGACCACGGTTCAATCCCCCAGCAACACATGCCAGCCAGCCCCGCCCCCTGGTGGGCTGAGCTGGCCACACACACACACACACACACACACACACACACACACTAAAATAAATAATTAAAAAAAGAAAAAAAAATGCCAGCTATTCCTGAGACAGAGTGCTAATATGTACAATATATAAAGAACTCAAAACAATTAGACCTCCCATCCAAAAATGGGCATGTGAAATGAATGGACATTTCTCAGGTGAACAATTACAAAAAGCCACTAAGTATATTAAAATATCTTCAACATCGAAGGTCATTCAAGAAATGCAAATTAAAACATTGAACTTCCACTTCTTGGTAGAAAGAATGGCTATTATCAAGATATCAACCAATAAGTCTATGAGGCTTCAGGGGGAAAAGGAACCCCTCTTCACTGTTGGTTGTAGTGTAAACTGGTATAACCAGCATGTAAAGTAGGATGGAGATGCCTCAAAAAACTAAAACCAGAAGTTGTGTTCACCCCTCTATGATGAGCCTTGTAGGTATCTTCCTGAGTTAAAGTGATCACACTATAGCAATACATGCATAACTATGTTTATAATAGCTAAATCCTGGAAACAGCCCATTGATGGATGGATAATGAAAATGTATTTTTTCTATTTCTTTATTGGTGCATTTTAGATATACATAGTGATCACATTCATCATAGGAATTTTGTACCTGTACATGATATATCTTGTCTCTTTTTTCCCCAATCCCTTCCCATCCTTCAATTCTTCTTCTCCTCCTTATTTACAAAAGCTTTGTTTCCAGGGCTGGTGAGATGGCTCAGTGGTCTAAAGCACCTACTTAGAACAAGCTAAGTTAAGCAAAAGCACAGTGACCACGGTTCAATCCCCAGTACTACATACCAGCCAGCCCCATCCCTAGGTGGGCTGAGCTGGCCACACACACAAAAAATAAATTAATTAATTTTTTTAAAAAAGCTTTGTTTCCTTATTTATTTTTTTGTACTAGGAATTGAACTCAGGCCCTTGCTCTTGTCAGATATGCATTGTTCCACTCCACTATATCCACAGCCCTTTGTTTCTATTTTTTTCTCCCTTTCTTTCTTTCTTGCCCCTCCCTCCCTTCCTTTTCTCCTCCCTCTCCCTTGTTCCCCTTCCCATTTCAAAGTTTGAAAATGTGCCATTTAAATACAAAGTTTGCGAGGGGCTGGGGAGATGGCTCAGTGGAATAAGCACCTCCCTGGCAAGTGCAAAGGCCTGAGTTCAATCCCTGGTTCCGCCGAAAAAGAAAACAAGGAGCAAAGTGGAGGACAGATATTTGGAAGTAGGACATTCAAATGGGAAGGGGAAGAAGAAATAGGGGAGGAGGATGGGAAAGGAGACTTAAAGGGGAAAAGAAAGAACTGAAGGGAAAAGAATAGAAATAGAGCTTTTTGTAAAGGGACAAAAAGAAATTCAGATGTGCTATGTAAAGTACAAATCCACCATAGGAATGTGATCCTTACCTACTGCAAACATATATTAGCAAAACAAATTTTGACCAGTTTTGCCTTTGGTAATATGAACAACTAATTTGAAGATAGCAATGTGCAATATAATAACCATTGTTGAATTCCTATCATCTTGTTTAGTAAAATTCTGCATCATTTCTAATTTTTTAATTATTTTTTCTTCTCTTTAAAAAATAAAAATAAATTAAAAAAAAACTTTACAAGGCTGGGTGTAGTGGCATGTACCCCTAATCTCAGCACTGGAGAGGCTGAAGGAGGAATATTATGAGTTCGAGGCCAGCCTGGGCTACATAGTGAGCGCAAGGACACCCTGAATTACACAGTGGGACCCTATTGAAAAAAAGAAAGAGGGCCGGGGAGATAGCTCGGTAGAATAAGTGCTTGTCTGGCAAGCGCAGGGTCCTGAGTTCAATCCCCAGTACCGCAAAAAAAA
>NW_004524594.1:22091946-22111791 GCF_000260255.1 Octodon degus | reverse complement strand
AAAAAAAAAGAAAAGAAAGACAGACAACCGCTGTTCCTACAGAGACTTGGCCAGCTGGGAAGGGGGGTGGGTACATCTATAGGCACAAATGTGTCTGGGTCGGCTCTGTGAGAGGAACATAATGGCAAGACCCACTTAAAAGAGTCCTAGTGAGCATTGACATAATTCATGTAAGCGCTACAGTAAACACTGAGTGGAAATTGGGCCAGGCATGGTGGTGCACACCTATTGGGAGGCTGAGGCAGGAGGGTTGCCATGAGTTCAAGGCTAGCCTGAACTACATGGTGAGACCCTGTCTCGAAATGAACAAGAGAACAAAGCCAAGGATTTAGCTCAGTACACAGCGACTGCCTGGCAAGCGTGGGGTCCTCAGTTGGATTCCCAGTCCAAAAAATAAATAGATGACAGACAAGACATACAGAGACAGACTAGGTATGATCAGGCGGTTTCCCTGCGCCTGTTTCCCTCCGGACTCTTTGGGTGCTTGCACTAGGTGTCTTGAGTTCGCAGTCTCCGAAGCAGCTCCACACCGTGGCCGCGATATTTCACCACCGCAGAGAGCAAGGCCAGAAGACCTTCAGACAGCCGCCCCCGCCCCCCACCAAGAGCCCAGGCCCCGCCCCCCGCTGGCCCCACCCTACTCCTCCCTCCCAGAGTCGGCAGGGCCGCTCCTTTAAGGCAGAGAGCCTGCCGAGCACAATTTGTTTCGCCCCCTCCGACGGCGCCAAGGTAGAGGCTTCACCTTTAAGGCGGCGCGGGGACTGCTGGGAAGACTGGCGGGATGGAGACAGCGGGAACGTCTCCCTACTGCTTGTCCCGGTGAAGCGGGGCGGGAGCCAGAGCTGGAGCCCGGAGAGATCAAGAATCACAGGTTGGCGCGGGCCGGGCCGGTCGGGGGTGGGGGGGGTGTCAGACGCTGAATGGGAGGGGCTGCGGGTCGGCCTAAGGGAGGGGTCGTCGTGGGCGCGGCCTGTGTGAGGACCAGCTGGGGGGAGGGGGCGCGGTCCTGTGGGGCCAGGAGAAGGAACTCGCTCCAACCTATCGGAGAGGGTGTGCTGGGCGCGCCCAGGAGGAAGCAGGTCCAGGAGGAAGCAGGTCGCAAGACCTGAGAGCTCAGCTCTCTGGGGGAGGGTCTGCGGGGGATCGGCCTACCCTGCGGGTCCAGCCTGCCGGTGGGGGAGGGAAGTATCGCAGGGGCTGGGGCCGATTGCCAGCTTCTCCATGCGAGAGTGAACCCCTGTGATCCAGTACGACCTCCCGGTGCTCCGTGTCCTGATTAGAGGAGTTTCGGGAAGTCTTTAGATTGGGCCACCAAAGCTGGTCAGAGCCGGTGGTCTAGGGCTGACTCAGGGTCCGGCCACACCGGCCGCACCGCATTGCGTCTTCCTGGCCGAGATGGGGCTGGCGCGCCCCCTGTAGGCCGAGTGCGGGCATCGTACCAGCTGCTGGCTGAGGGACCTGGGCTCTCTTGGGGACACAGGTATCCAGGGACTGCCAGTGTTTACCTAATCCGGGGTGGACGTCGGTGTGGCCCTAGGCTTGGCGGCTGCCTGCCCACCCCTCATCTTCACAGGTGGGACAACCATGGCTACGATGGTGCTTCCGCGGGAGGACAAACTGACCCAGGATGAGATCGTGCTGGGCACCAAGGCTGTCATCCAGGGACTAGAGACCCTGCGCGGGGAGCATCGTGCCTTGCTAGCTCCTCTGACCTCGCTTGAGGCCAGTGATGCTGAGCCTGGTTCCCAGGAGCGCTGCCTCCTCCTGCGACGCTCCCTGGAAGCCATTGAGCTGGGGCTAGGGGAAGCCCAGGTAGGTCAGTCAGGGAGCCTAAATGGGAGGTCATAGAAGGATAAGAGCCTTTCAGAGATAATGTAGAAACAGAATCTGAGCCAGAAGCCCCCAGTCCCCTGGATTGCCTTCCATGTTCAGGCTGCAGTAAATATCTGTTGAAAAAACTTACTACACTTTGAAGATCCAAGCCCTGCTTTGGGAGACCCAGAACACCTTCCTCTCCACATACAGCCCTGTTTCTGGCTCCTTTGTACCTAACAGATTGGATGGCATGGAAGAACAGAAAAGAAATCCTTAAGGACCACCCCCTTCATTTTTCCATTGTTTTGTTAAATTTCTAATTTATCATGTGCTGTTATGTGCCAGACAGTATGTTAATGCCAAGTATACATGGTCCAAAAAGGCAAACAAGATCCCTATCCTAGTCCAGTAGAAAAGGAGAAATGCAGACACAAATAATTGTAACAAATTATCTCAGTTGTCCAAAACAAAGAGTAAAGGGCTCAGGAGATAGCTCAGCAGTCTAAGTACCTGTGTGGCAAGAGCAAGGACCCAGGTTCCATCCCTGGTATTACATGCCTTCCTTGACAGCTTAAAACTAGGTGTGGTGTTGCACTCCTATAATCCCAGTGCTGGGGAGGCTGAGACAGGAGGATCACTACAAATCTGAACTGCATAGTGAGACCCTGTATCAAATATATATAATTTTTTTTTTTTTTAAACCAAAGAGTAAGATCTGTGATAGCTTATAACAGGGAACCTTGACTATTGGTCAGGCAGTACTTCTCTGAGGAAATGACAAGAGTTGAAGGACAGGGGCTGGGGTGATAGCTCGGTAGAATAAGCACTTCCCTGGCAAGCTCAAGGGCCTGAGTTCAATCCGTGGTTCGGCAAAAAAAAAAAAAAAAAGTTGAAGGCACAAATGGACCAGCTGCCACAAAAAGGAGTAGAAGTTACATGGGCAAAGGTCCTGATGCAGGATCTTATAAGGGAAGTGAGAGAACCGTGACTTTACATAGTAGAGAGAAAGACAGACCTTTGGAGGAAACAGGAGCTCAGTCTGGCTCATTAGTTTAGCTTTTATTCTCAGGAAACCAAACAATGCCTTTGGAGGTTCTAAGCAGACATAGTTTAACAGGTTTTAGAAAGTTTGTGAGACAGAAAATAAACCTGCTTCAAGGATAGAAGCAGGTAGCAAGTAGTTAGCTAGAACTCAAATGAGAGATGACAGCTTGGACTAAAGGACTGGCCATGAGGATGGAGAGAAGAGGACCACTTCAAGATGTTCTGGAGTTGGGCCTTGCAGGAGTGAAGTGAGAGGAAGGGGCATCATAAGTCCTAGATTTATAATTTAACCTCAGGGATTCAAGACCCAGAGTGCATCAGAGTTTGATTTTGGTCACCTAATTTGGGCTGTCAGAACTAGAAAAAGAAACGTCTAGGAGGCATTTGGACGGAAGAAGTCAGATTCTATAGGAAAGGATTTTGTTCCCCTCAGATCTTGGCTAACCTACTTCCTGGTGGCTTGAATCCTGGGCAGGTTGTATCATACTGATTTTCTTGTCTTTAAAATAGGGCTCATGCCATCTGTTGTACACACTTCCAGGCTGTTGAGGGAATTTGTTTAAAGCTAGTGCTTATGAACACCTGTCACTTAGATGTCTACTAACCAACTAGAAAGCACAGGGACCAGACTGCCCAGTGTTCTTAAAGAGGAACGTGTTGCCTCCTTGGCTCTTTGGCTATCGGATGCAGAGATGACCACACTGGGGCCACATTCCTGGTAACATGCAGACCCCTCACAGATGGAGAATGGGATGGCAGAGAGCATGAGCAGCAAGACCATGAGGAGCTGGAGTAGAGAAGGTGTGTTTGATTTCAGAGATGATGCTGGACCACACAGGATGGATAAAGGAGGGTGGAGCTCACGGTAATGTCCTAAGGAAGGAAGGGCCTGGAAGCTCAGGAAGAGAGTCAGACATTGAGAGGATTAGGGGCTAAGGCCTGTATCCCATTACCTGCCTCCGTGGTTCTTCATATCCTCTGGGGACTTGAAACATATACTCTTTTTACATGCAAGCTATAGAAGACAAGGTGTTCTGTGGCCCTTCAGCAGAAGCCAAAATGAGGTCTTTCAGTAGCCTTTTAGCCCTATTGGAGTTCTTTATGTAAGTACTAGACCTGTGACAAGATTCCACTTGTATAGTAGCTATGGCTGCAGCAGGCAGAGAACAACCCCCAGGAGAGACAAAGAAGAGTATGGTAGCTCAGGAATCCCAGGAGGAAACAGCTTGAGATTCCCAAACTTTAATGTGCTGGGTTTTGAACTTCAGGATACAGGGGTAGTGGAGGGGGTGGGGCACCTTTAAGGAAGGGGAACTCCTAGGTCCAAGTTGGGGATGGAAACTAGAGGAAGGCTAGGGCTCTGACACTTGTCTGTCATGCAGGTGATCCTGGCACTGTCAAGCCATCTGGGTGCTGTAGAGTCGGAGAAGCAAAAGTTGCGGGCTCAGGTGCGGCGCTTGGTACAGGAGAACCAGTGGCTGCGTGAGGAGCTGGCGGGGACGCAGCAGAAGCTGCAGCACAGCGAGCAGGCAGTGGCCCAGCTGGAAGAGGAGAAGCAGCACCTGCTGTTCATGAGCCAGATCCGAAAGCTAGATGAGGACACCTCCCCTAATGTGAGCCCCACCTGGTCAGGGGCCTGGGCCAAGCAGGGCATGAGTAGTACCCAGCTCCTACCCAACCCAGACACAGCCGCCCACGCTGCTCTCCCTGACACTTGTCCTGTCTTCTCCCCAGGAAGAGAAGGGAGATGTTCCCAAAGATTCTCTAGACGACCTGTTCCCCAATGAGGATGAGCAGAGCCCAGGTGCGGATGGGCAGTTGGCTCTGGGTGTGGGGGGAGGAAAGGTTGTGCAGATCCTGGGGCTTGGGACCCAGAGGTCATAAGAAATGGCCAAGTAGCACCGATGTTCTTTTTTGCCTTATTGCAATACAACATCCCAGCACATTAGAGCTTAAAGGGCAAGTCTTCTGTTATGTCATATACCCCATGAGCTCTGCAAAGGACAAGACATCATAAGAGTTCCAGAGCAGCCAGGCCTGGCTCCCCTTTCTGCTCTACTCTGGCTCCTCTGAGACCACTGGGACAGTTCCTTTCTTTTAGGGCGGCTCTGAGACTCAGAGGAAACACATGGGTGGACAGTGTCTAGACAGGGCCAGGCTTGCCTTACATTGAATACACATCAGAGCCCACTCCACAAATGTGGAAACTGAAGTTCAGGTGTTAGAGAACTTGTTCTAAAAAATACTGTTTACCATATTGGAACTGGGACTTCACTTACTCTTTCTTTGGGGTAACTAGACCTCTCTAATGGGAAGCTTGAGATAAAATAATAATTTGTCCACTGCCAAGTGTCAAATAGGTGAAAGGCATAGTTGGTATATGCTAGCCTAGCCCAGTAGACAGATGGCACACCTGACCTTCTGTGTTGTCCTATAGCCCCCAGCCCTGGAGGAGGGGATGTGGCTGCCCAGCATGGAGGCTATGAAATCCCAGCACGACTTCGCACCCTGCACAATCTGGTGATCCAGTATGCCTCCCAGGGCCGATATGAAGTGGCTGTGCCACTCTGCAAGCAGGCACTGGAGGACTTGGAGAAGACATCAGGCCATGACCACCCTGATGTGGCCACCATGCTGAACATCCTGGCACTAGTCTATCGGTGAGAGCCCCTCTAGCCAGTCATCTGTGAGGACTCTGTAGTTCAGAGTCACTAACCCATGGTACTCACTAGAGTCAGCTGGGGAGTGGGGCAAAGCATAGAGAGGAACTTCATGGGGCTGGGCTGCAGATGTGAATAGATGTCAGTCTAAAATGGAGGAAAAAGGTTTGACATGAGTGGTGGCCGGGGTGGGGATGGGGGTGTGACACAAGAAGACGGGAAAAAGTTTCTTTGGCAGAAAATAGCATAAACCAAGCCGCTGTAAAGAAGAGAGCAGGGTACACTTGAAGATTGTGTACCACATGGAGGTCCTGAGCATGTGGCAGGGCCCTGGTGGTGTGAGTGAGTTAAGCTCCGTAAGTTCTTAAATGGCAGGGACTGCATAGCCTTCCCCATGCTCTGAGTCACATTTCCGTTAGCCCCCATACTAGTGACCACAAGAGCAGTGACCACAAGAATCATGGGCACCTAGGGGAAGGTCTTCGGCTGGAGGACAATCTTGAACATGCTCTTCTCTATTCCCAGGGACCAGAACAAGTACAAGGAGGCTGCCCACCTGCTCAATGATGCCCTGGCTATCCGGGAGAAGACATTGGGCAAGGACCACCCAGCTGTGAGTGAGAGCTGGGTAGTGGTGGGCAAGCTGCCCTTGACCCTCTGCCAGGTCACAGAGTCACTGGCCAGCAGGACCCTGGGTCAGGGTGCCTCTATTCTCTCACCCACCAGGTAGCTGCAACACTAAACAATCTGGCAGTGCTGTATGGCAAGCGGGGCAAGTACAAGGAGGCTGAGCCACTGTGCAAGCGGGCACTGGAGATCCGGGAGAAGGTGGGAACAGGCAGGGTTTGGGAGCTGCACAGATTTGTAGAGTCTCAGGCAGCTCTGAACCCAGCCACTAACTCCTTTTCCCATCCTAGGTCTTGGGCAAATTTCACCCAGATGTAGCCAAGCAGCTCAGCAACCTGGCCTTACTATGCCAGAACCAGGGCAAAGCAGAGGAGGTGGAATACTATTACCGGCGGGCACTGGAGATCTATTCCACGCGTCTTGGGCCTGATGACCCCAATGTGGCCAAAACCAAGAATAACCTGGTGCTGAGGGCCCGGCAGGGTTAGGGGCTGGGAAGGAGAGAGGAAGTTCTCTGAGATTGGGAAGGAAAGAGATGGACAGCTTAACTCATGGGTCCTGCTCACCCTCTGGATCTCTGCCCTACCAGGCTTCCTGCTACCTGAAACAGGGCAAGTACCAGGATGCAGAGACCCTGTACAAGGAGATCCTTACCCGGGCACATGAAAAGGAGTTTGGTTCTGTCAATGGTGAGTCTGGTTACTGGGTACCTCTGGTTCATCCAATGCAGCCTCCAGTTCAGCTGTGAGCACCTAGGACAGTATCTCAGCTGGACTAGCCCTCACACCTGGGGTCTGGCTTGTGATCCAGCCTCACTGTATGTACCGTGGCAAACCCCACACTCTGGGTCCAGTCATTTCCTTGTCGCCTGAGCACCTGCTCTTCTCAAGGGCCTGGCCCAAGTGTCTTTTATTCTGGGATCCTACCTTCTGGCTCTTGGTGGTCACACATTCCATGCTCCCAGATTTCTTGGAGCTGTCCTGTAATTTTACCTACTGTGGATCTCAGGCCATGAGCCCACAGTGTGAAGGCTCTGTTGTTTGCCCTCACCTGTCATAAGCTTCTTGATAGAGGTCTGTGACCTACTTATCCACTATCCAGAGGAGGGTTTGTGATATGTTGAGTCCATTTCTTGTTCATTCATTCAACAAAGCCCAACTCTGGACCTTCCTAGGTGCCTCCTTGTCTCTTCCCCAGACTCTAATCCTATATTCAGTCCAAACTGGGAGGCCTGTCTGGTGGGCTGGTGATAGTCACCTTTCTTCCTATAGGAGACAACAAGCCCATCTGGATGCATGCAGAGGAACGAGAGGAGAGCAAGGTAACTTTTTGTGCAGAGTGTAAGACTGGGATATGTGGAAGGGAGGCCTTCTTCCACCTCTTCTGATGGTTCTTCCTCCCCTCCCCCCAGGATAAGCACCGGGACAGCGCCCTGTATGGGGAATATGGCAGCTGGTACAAGGCTTGTAAGGTTGACAGGTGAGGCAGCAGGGGCTGTGTTGGGGTTAGGGCAGATAGCAGGGAAATGGCATCCTGAATGGGGGAAGGCCCAGGTTACACACATACACCCCCTTGGGGGAAGGCCCAGGTTACACGCACACATACACCCTGCACACCTTTTTTGTCAGCTCGTCTTTTTTTTTAAGTTTGAGATAAGCTATGCAGTTCATGCTGACCTTGAGCTCCCTTTATAGCCCATGGTGGTCTCAAACTTGCAACAATCCTCCTGCCTCAGCTTCCTGAGTGCTGGGATTATAGGTATACACCACCACATCCAGCTGCCAGCTCATCTTTCAAGGCCCATTTTACAAAAGAGCTTTATGTCCCAGGAGAGCCTGATTTTCTCACACCTTGGTCTTCTAGCTTTTGGTCTAAGTAGCAACATCACATGAGGGCCAGGCCCAAGTCCTGGGGTGAGTCTCTCAGGTCAGGAGACAAGTAGGTCTAGCACAGGACTGGACACATGGATGGTTCCTCAGGGCCAGGGTGGGCTGGATGTCAGACAGGCCCAAGGTCCAGGGGAATATAGTGTTTGAGACTGTCCTGTTGTCCATCCATAGCCCCACAGTCAATACCACTCTGCGTAGCTTGGGTGCCCTATACCGGCGCCAGGGCAAGCTGGAAGCTGCACATACACTGGAGGACTGTGCCAGCCGCAACCGAAAGCAGGTGGGACTCCATGCAGGAGGGATGTTGAGAGGGACCTCCATGGTCATGTGTGTTGCAGTCAGGCCCTGATGCTCCCTACCTATGTTTCAGGGCCTAGACCCTGCAAGCCAGACCAAAGTGGTTGAACTGCTGAAAGATGGCAGTGGTGGGCGGGGAGGCTGCCGTGCCACTCGAGACTCAAGTGGAGGTACTGGGACTCGGGCTGAGTCTGATCTGGAGGAGGCAGGACCTTCAGCTGAGTGGAGCGGGGTGAGTGTGGAGGCTGGATGGGTTGGGAGAGAGACTGTATACCCAGTGTTATCTAAGGTAAGGCCTGTCACCCAAAGGATGGCAGTGGCTCCTTGCGGCGCAGTGGCTCCTTTGGGAAGCTCCGGGATGCCCTTAGGCGCAGTAGTGAGATGCTGGTGAAGAAGCTGCAAGGGGGCAGCCCGCAAGAGCCCCCTAACCCCAGGTGAGCCCCCAAGCCCCAGGTGAGCCCCCACCCAGGTGGACCCCTGCAGAAGTACTTAGTGATCCTAAATGAGCACCTGATAAGTGTATCTGCAGGCCCAGGGTGACCTTCCCAAGAGGGTGCCATCACTACCAAGTCTGCCCTCTCCCTAACCCCAATCTTCTAGCTTCCTCATATCTATATGGGTAAATCTCAGCTGGCCTTTTCCCCCAGGATGAAGCGGGCCAGTTCCCTCAACTTCCTCAACAAGAGTGTGGAAGAGCCAGTCCAGGTAGGGGCAGCGGGTGACTGGCACTGGGCAGCTGAAGCCAGGCCCCTGCCCCAGGGCCCCTGGGACCCAGGTCTGCATGTCTTCCTGCCCAGCTTCTCCTGGAGCATGTCTCTTTATTCAACAACAGTTCTGTCCCCATCCCAGTCCTACTTTCTGCCCAACAGTGGGGGGACAGATGAGGGGAATGCAACTCCTCTCCTGCAGTGGACATGTGCGCCACCAGTGCCAACACAGTAACATGGAGGCAACAAGAGCGTGAGGCAACAGGGTGGCTTTGGGCCAGAGCTGGCTGACTGAGATTCAGACCCTAATTGGGTCAGGCTCCTGGGGCCCCAAAAGCCCAGTAGCAACAGCATGAAGCTGATGGGCTGTCCCCTCTGCCCACAGCCTGGAGGGACAGGTCTTTCTGACAGCCGTACACTCAGCTCCAGCTCCATGGACCTCTCCAGACGAAGCTCCCTCGTGGGCTAATCCAGAAGGGGCAGCCAGTCGCCAGAGCCTCCACCCAGCACATCCTCTCCCCCAAGCCCTGCGCATGGGCCTGCTTCTTATCCTGCCTGTCTCTCCCATGAACCCCTGTTTTTTCTGTTCAATCTCAGGGTAACCTTCCATTTCATCTCAGCCTGAGCCCTGGAGGCTGGGCCTGCCCACTCCAAATCTACCCTGTATTTATTCCTTCTAGCAAGGCCCATCTTCCCTAGGATCTGGCCAGCAGGAGGGGCTGGCCAGTCTCCCAGAGGAGATGGTGGCCTACCCTGCCCAGACTCCAGAGTCAAGAACACTAAGCACCTGCTGCCCCACCACTGTCCCCCACTTTCCCCCCCATCGGCCGTTGCTCTGTATATAAAGAAATAAGTTATTGGCCACGCCTCTCCCCTCAGATCCAGGTACTCTTTGGTCTTCCCTTCGCCCCGCCTTTCTCCAGTGGTACCGCCCAGGCCTTAATCACCCACATTGCGCGCGGTGGTATCTTCTAGGCTCCTCCGGAGCAGCAGCGCCTCCCGAAATGGTTCCTTGGAGCGCTTTTTTTTTTTTTTTTTTTTTGCGCTCCTGGCCTTCGAGGAATGCGCCCCACTTCGCCTTGCCCTTTCCCCCGGGACAGTAGGCCCACGGGCCGCTGTCTCACCCAGAGCCGGGCACTGCTCTGCATCCCCGGCCTTATGCACTGCCCCTTCCGTCCAGGCACGGCCTGACCCCGCCCCGGGCGCCGCCCCTCGAACAATCCTGCCAAGCCACTTCCCACTCTCGCAGCTTCTCGCGGGGCTAGTCACGGTCCCCGTGGCAGGAGGGCCGCCCCTCTTGGGGTGCGAAGCGGTCGGTTTATTTTCAGATGTTGCTGTAGAAATAAAGATCGTTTGAATCTGAGCCAGGCTTGTTATAAGGTAGAGGCCCGGGGTCCTCCAATACCTACCGAGTGGGAGAAAATTGGGCGAGGCTTCGTGTGTGTGCGTGCGCGCGCGGGTGTGTGTGTCTCGCATCTTGTCCCGAAATTGAGACGTGCCCACATATTCTGATGTCCAAAAACCGTTTGAGGGTGCCACAGGTGTACGATTTTCCTAAAGCCTTCAGTTCAGGGATTCTGGAGCACTTTAATATCCTGCTTGAATTTGGGTGAGTTTTCCAAGGCAGTTTTTGTTGTATAAAATGTGGAGCACGCCTTAATCCCAGCATTTGGGAGACTGAATCAGGAAGGTCGCCGCGAGTTGGAGGCCACCCTAGGCTACATAGTTCAGAGACAGCCCGAACGACACAGTGAGACGCTGTCAAGAAAAAGAAAAAAGAAATGGAGTAGTGACAGTCTCCTAAGGCTGCAGCTGTGTTAGAATACAGGACACAAAGAACCGATGATCAAAGATACAACTACTGTACTGCCGAAGAGAGGGTGAGAATGGCTGCTTCTGTCAGACAAAAGTGATCTGTATACCAAGCCCAGCACTAAGTTGAGTTTGCATCCACGGAGTTGGTTGCGAGCTCAAAAACTTGGTCCTTCAGCAAAGTTTGCCCAGGAAAGACTACGAGCCCCAGAAAGCATTGCGCCACCGGCACGCGCGTTCTCGTCCTCTCGGGCAAGATACACCTGCGCAGCAGGGGAGAGTCAGATACCGGGGATACTACAGATCCCAGGAAGCATTGCGGCGCAGTCGAATTTGAGAGCGTGTGCGCTTGCGCGTTGCGGGCGGGGCCTCTGGGGCGGAGCGGCCACCATCTTGGAACGGAGGCGGAGCACAGCCGACTGGGAGCGACCGAGCGGGCCTCCGCCGCCGCCATGAACCCCGAATAGTGAGTGAGCCCCGCCCGCGCCGTTTGGCGCAGCCTCGATCCCGAGGACGGGGCTGTACGCTTACCGGGGTTGTCTGGCCCGGGTCAGGACAGCGCAGCGCCCCCACATCCGGGTCCCTCTTCCGCTGACTCCCCTTCACATCCGGGTTCTGCCCCTCCCCCCAGGGGGACCCCGGACCCTGGCTTGACACCCTGATTACGCATACCTGGGGTCCAGAGATTGCAACCCCCAGGGGCAGCACTCGGAGCCCGAGGCAACAGTGCTACCACGCCTTTTTAGTCAGGTGACCCCTCAGTCGCGTTTTTTCTCAGGCCTCATTTTCCCCATCTGCTGTTTGAAGATGGTCCCCGCGACACAGTACTTTTTTGGTTTCCAGTGGTTCTGATTCGAGCACTTTAGGTCGGGTCATAAGTCCCTCTGCTCTTTTCTTTCTTCTGGAGTCTGGTTCCCCGAGCTGATCTGGAGACTGGCCAGTTTGAGTAGCCCCAAAGCTCCGCTCATCCCTTTTAGGTCAGCCTCTCCGGCCTGCGCCTACCCTGGCCTGGTCAGGATGTCCGAGCGTTCCAGGTGATCTGCCCTGAAACCTCCATGGCTACTGTTGCACCCCTTCCCTCTGTTGTCACACTGCCAGAGAAGTTTAGGTTGCTGTGGAATTTACTTTTCCCCTTGTTCTCCTTAGAATGAGATTCACTAGTCCTCAAATTTTTCTGACTTCTTGGTCTGCCTGCGGGTAAGGTGGCCCACATTTCGTGCCCTGCACTCCTAGTTTTACCCCAGCTGTCATCTTCCTTTTCTGCCACTTCCTTTTTCTCCTGTAGCACCAGACCTTGGATTTCCTTGGGGAAGGGTGCCTCTTTGAGCTAGATTAGAAAGGGAAACAAAGAAGGAAACTGGCAGATGTACAGACATTAGAGTCTGACAGGCCTGGTTTGGAGTCTCAGAGTTATCTACTCTAATTTAGGACAAGACACTTCCCATGTTCTATTCTGATTTCCTCAGTAGTTAGGAATAAAACAATTCCTTGGATTGTAATGGGGGTTTGAGATGATGCTAGTAACATCTCTTTAAATATTAAGTCCTGTTATCATTTCTCCTTGTTGACTACCTCTTCTTGGAGATTTAATATCAGAATTTTTATTTTTTTAATATAGGTTCTGGGGGCCAAGGAGATAGCTCAGAGGTGCCTGCCTGGCAGGCACAAGGTCCCAAGTTTGATCCCCAGTACTGCAAAAATAATAATGATAATAATAGTAATAGGTTCTGGGCTGGTTCCTGGCTTCCACTTTGGGGGCCTGCCTCTCCTGTCTGGTAGCACTAACCACAGGACATGCTAGGGGTTTCCTAAATGTCCTGTAGCAGACAGAACTGTCAAGTCTGTCAGGAATGAGGATGAGATAACCCAGCTCTGACACTTAACTAATTGTGATCCTTAGAACATCAAATGCCTCTCTGCCTCACTTTTTCCATAAAAGTGGGAATTCAGATTCAGGAAGCTGAATAACCTATGGGCTAGCATATGGGGGTAAAGTTCAGTCTTCCCCCAAGATCTTGGGAAGATTGGTGAGTAGCGTAGTATACACCAAATGAGACATACCTCACAATGTGGCAACAGTATAATGGTGATGGTAGGTGAACTTTTTGCCTTCCTTCATGTCTTCTCTCTCCAGTGACTACCTGTTTAAGCTGCTTTTGATTGGTGACTCGGGTGTGGGCAAGTCATGCCTACTTCTGCGGTTCGCTGTGAGTAAGAAACCCATAACATCCATCTGGGGTGGCTTGAAAGGAACAAAGCAACAACCCAGAGCATAGTAGTTGCAAGATGTGGGAGCCAGAGATGAGGTTTTACAAGACCAGCCAGCAGTGTATCTGACTGAATAGGGGACTGGGCTGATCAGATGGGAGGTCCTTAGAACTGGAGCTTAGCAGTTAGTTGCTAGCTGGGAAGGAAGTCAGAGGGAGGCTTTCCAAATGGGCCTTGGCCTCATTCATTCTGGCCATTTTACTTGCCCCAAACTTCCAGGATGACACATATACAGAGAGCTACATCAGCACCATTGGGGTGGACTTCAAGATCCGAACCATTGAGCTGGATGGCAAAACCATCAAACTTCAGATTGTGAGTGTGGCTTTTCCCTAACCCTGAAGACAGGCACCATCCTTGCCTGGGGAGAGGCTCAACCCAGCTGACCTTCCTCTCTTCCTACTGTGTTGTAGTGGGACACAGCTGGTCAGGAACGGTTTCGGACCATCACTTCCAGCTACTACCGGGGTGCTCATGGCATCATCGTGGTGTATGATGTCACTGACCAGGTATTCGTGGGCTTAGTCTCTTTGTCCATAGGTTTTATTTCGTTTTCCTATCTTTTCCTTGATGTTTCCAAGGAAGGAAACAATACATATTTTACAGGAAGGGAAATAGTCACAGGTGATCCCCTCAAGACCCTGCTACAGGGTCTTGGAAGAGCCAGTGCTCACACCTCCCCTCAACCTTGTTCTAGACATTCTTGGCACATGTGTTTTAGATAGGTTTTGTCACTTGGTTCTGCTGGACCCATGGCTTCCTGTGTGAAGATACTGGGGAGAACAATTGGAGGGATTCTGAGCTCTGAGTCCAGTGTAAACAGAGGTCTAGGAACCCTGTGTGTGCTGTCCTGACTTTAGTCACTAGTCATTGGCGTCAGTAGTCATGGGAACAGTCAAAAACAGTCCATATTAGGGCTGGCCAGATAGCTCAGTAGATTAAACCACCTGCTTAGGCAGACATAGGGACTTGGGTTCAATTCCCAGTGTGCCTGTGCCTGTGCCTATGCCTGCCCTTGGGGCACATTGAGACAGCAAGTGAGACTGGGTGTGGTGGTACACACCTGTAATCCCAGTGCTTAAGAAGCTGAACACAGGGGCTGGGGAGATGGCTTAGTGGAATAAGCGCTTTCCTGGCAAGCACAAGGGCCTGAGTTCAATCCCTGGTTCTGCAAAAAAAAAAAAAAAAGAAGAAGCTGAACACAGGTCTCACTACATAATGAGACCCTATAGACCCCATACTAAATACAAAAAATAAAAATTAAAAAGTCCCTATTTTTACTGCTTATAAAATCACAATCTTCCAATTGTTCCCCCCCCCCCATTTTGTTTTGGTGTTTTGGTGTGGGTTTTTTGGTGTTTTGTTTTTGTCTTTGAGATGGGATTTCACTATGTTGCTCAGGCTGGCCCCAGACTCATGGGTTCACATGATCCTTCTACTTCACCCTTGCAAGTAGCTGGTGTTGCAAGCATGTAGCAAATTGCATGTCTGTAGCTTCACATAGTCTTTTTTTTTTTTCTCCAGAACTGGGAATTGAACTCAGGTCCCTGCGCTTGCCAGGCAAGCATTTATTCCACTGAGCCATCTCCCTGGCCCCTCGCATAGACTTGATGCTTGTAAAGTCTATGGCATGTTCCAGTCTTATAGATGAGGACTTGATTTCAGGATTTCAGGGTCATGAGGTGGCCACCAGGTGAACTGCTACAGCTAGTTCAGCTGCAGAGACACAAAAATCTATTCCTTCAATCCCATCTGCTTTGTTTTTTCTACCAAACTTGGTTGCTTAACAGGAGCTGAACCCTGGGGACCTGGGAGGTGACATCAGCCCTGGGCTAGGAGGAGTCACGGGACAGCAGAGCTCTTTGGCTTTTCAGCACTCATGATCTTGTGCCTCTTCCTCCCCAGCTCTGGACAGCAAGCTGGGGGTGAACTATGTTCCACTCAGAAGTCAATAAGACATTCCTACTGACCACTAAATGTACTGACCAGTTTAGCTTTTGTCTTGATTGACATCTTAGGACTTTTAAGGCTTTTCTCTTTTCTCTCTCCTTGAAAACTTCCTCCTCTGCACTCCTTCTTTTGCTAAGCATGCACTGTACTTCTGAGCTATATCTCCAGCCCCTTCAAGGTGTTTTTATTGCTTCATCCTGTGTTCCCTCACCTCACCTCATGTTTTCTGCTTCCTGACCCTGATCCTCTCCATGGTCCTGGCTACTTTGGTAGTTGGCTTCCAGCTTGCTTAATGTAGTTCTTTCTTCTAAGTAGCTATCAGCAAGGACCCCCTTTTCTCTCTGTGCCTGTGCTCATACTTGGTCTCTGTGAATTCAGATCTCCATGATCTTACCCAGTGCACTGCAGATGAGAAAACTGCCCCGATACATGTTAATTTGGCCCTAGTTTAATGTCCCAGTCATGAAGGACAGTCTGGGTTAGCACTCAGTGTTGCTCACGTGGAGCACATGCTTTCCTGCCCTCGGGTGCCTTTGTAAGGCTCTAGACCAGCTGCAGAACTAAAGATGCCAAGCACTGGCCCAACCATTATTTCCCTACACCCGCTCCTACATCCTCATTTTGTAACATAATCCCTGTTGGCCTCACCAAAAAACTTCCTCCCTCATCCAGTCTCAAGGCTCCTCCATTCTCTCCCCATCATCGCTCTCAAATCTGCCCCATCATAATAATAGCAGTGATGAGGATAATAGCAACTCTTGGTAATTAAGCACTTGTTATGAGACAGGCCTATATTCATCTCTCATGCAAACAACAACCCTGCTGGGAGGTACTATTTTATGCATAAAAGAAACTGAGGCTCACAGAGGTCCAGTTACGAATCCAATGTCACACAGTAAGTGGCTGAGCCAGGGCTTTACCTAGAATGGCCTGACTAAACCTGTGTGTTTCCATGCCATACTCCCTGGCTCAGGGTGCATCTCTTCTTTAGATTATCTCCACCACCTGTGTTTGTTTCTTTTTCTTTAGTTTGTTTGTTTGTTTGTTTTTGGTTTTTTTGTGTGCAGGGTCTCACTGCGCAGCTTGGATTTGTAGTGATCCTCCTGTTTTCATCCTCCCTAGTGCTGGGATTACAGGTGTGTGCCACCACACCCAGAATCTATTAATTGGGTAGTACACCTGGGAGTGGGGTTGGCCCAGCATTGGTGACAGGGATCAAACCCTGGCTCCTGCGCTTACTTAAGCAAGCACTAAATCCACTGAGCTATCTTGCTTGCCCTTATCTCCTTTTCTTGCTGGTCCTTTGTGGCCTCCACACTCTTCTTTGGACCATCTGTCCAGAACTCAGATATGGTCGTACTGCCCCTTGTCTGAGAAGACAACGCTCCCCCATCTCCTGGTTGTCCCAGACTTACCTGAGTGAAAATCCTGGAGCTTTGACCTACCTGCCCCTTTCTTCCCTCAAAGACATTACGCCTTCACAATGTGTGGCATGGCATAGACTGTTTGCTCAATAGCCACCTCTCCTGCATGAGCCCATGAGGCTATCTTACTTGCTCAAGTTAGCAGTAGCTTCTCAGGCAGAGATGGTTCTGGGGTTTCCTAGCTCCTGTCCTCTAATCCATCTTGCCATTGTACGTATCTTGGTTTGTTTCTCCCCTGCCATCTGAATGCCTTAGGATAGGCCCTGATACGAGTTCTTTCTGTATCCAGCATAATGTACACTTGGGATGTGGCAGGTCACCAGGTCTTTCTCCTAAGAAAGAAAAGCAGCTTCAGCATGAGCACGTTCCTAGAAATCCTGTCCTTTTGTGTATAGGGGAGGTGAGTGTTGGACTGCTGGGGGTGTCTGAAGCCCAAAATTGCAGTGTTAGCGTCGGAAGTAGGACAGGATGCCTGTCTCTCTCACAGCCAAGACCCTTCCTGCAAAGACCCTCCATCCACCACTAGGCACAAGGCTTCAAGACCGCTTCCATGTAGATTTTCAGGCCACTGGGAACTTGGTGATTCTTACTGGCCCTTTCCTCTCCGTTCCCTTTTTTCCCTCTGACCACCTTTCTTCTGCTGTCAACGTGGTTATGCCTGGGAGTGTCTTAGCAGCAGCTGTGGCAGAGCAGGCTGGCCCATAAGCCCTAGCAAGTGCTGGGATTGCCGGCAGGCAGCTATGTTGTGCTGTGCTAAAAAACCAGACAACTTCCTATGTTAGGGCACCTGCCCCTCTCAAGAGTTTGTGTCTAAGCTTGGGGAGGGACTGGAGTTAGGAGCTTAATAACTTTGGACCATGGGCCTTCTAGGAATCCTATGCCAACGTGAAGCAGTGGTTGCAGGAGATAGACCGCTATGCCAGTGAGAATGTCAATAAGCTCCTGGTGGGCAACAAGAGTGACCTCACCACCAAGAAGGTAGTGGACAACACCACAGCCAAGGTAAGCGGGACCGGGCTGTGGCGGCGGCTGTGGTGGCAGGTGTGGCCCACTGTCCCTCATCTCTGTCTCCTCTGTTCTCTCTCCTTGTCAGGAGTTCGCAGACTCTCTGGGCATCCCCTTCCTAGAGACAAGTGCCAAGAATGCCACCAATGTTGAACAAGCTTTCATGACTATGGCTGCTGAGATCAAAAAGCGGATGGGGCCTGGGGCAGCCTCAGGAGGAGAACGGCCCAACCTCAAGATTGACAGCACCCCTGTGAAGCCAGCTGGTGGTGGCTGTTGCTAGGAGGGGCACTTAGGATGGAACAGGAGAGGACACCTTCTCCAGATGATGCCTCTGGAGGGGGCAGGAGGTGCCTCCTTCCTCTCCTAGGCATTTGAGTCTGTGGCTTTGAGGTGTCCTGGGTTCCCCATCTCCCTCTGGCCTATCTGCCTGCTGCCCTGAGCCCTGGTTTTGTCAGGGTCCCCAAGGGAGGACACATAGGACCTGTGGCAAGGGCAAGGATGGGGGCTGCTCTTAACTGCTGCCTCTAGGTACCTTGGAAAGATGCCCCACTGTGCGCCTTCCTTTGGAACGAGGGCTCCTCTTGTCTCCCCTTCCCCATGTATGCTGCACTGGGTTTCTTTTCTTTCTCTACCCCCTCCCAAGAGCTGAGGCCTCCCTGGCTTCTGCTGTCCCCAGCTGCAGTCAGCACCTCGGGTCAGGACTGTAACCAGAGGAACTAAGGCCTGGGATCGGATCTAGGGCCCTGGGCTGGACCTCAGGACTGGTATGGGGTACAGGAGCCCAGCAGCCCATCCTTTCCCTTGCCTCTCCCCATACCCTTACATTCATAGCTCAAGCCGTCCAGCTGCAGTAGGGTCCGAATGCAGCTAGGGCAGGTGGGTGGGAGGCTGCACTGGGCCTGTGTCTTGAGCCCAGACGGAGCCTGCTCCTGCCACCCTTTGCCCTGTCAGAGCCAGGCCCATGTGCTGCCTGCCCACCGTGGCCCTTTGTGCCTAAGGCAGACGGAGGCGGAAGGCCCACCGTGCCAGAGGACAGGCACTAGCCTTAACCCTCACTCTGCCAGCACCCCCCTTTTGTTGAGGCAGCACATCTGGTTTATTTTTCCTCCCATTGCTTAGAGCTGAAGCGGGCAGAGCCTCATCCCTGCCTCTTCTCTGGGGAATATGGGTGCACCCCAGGGTTGGGGGCTGCTCTGCTCACCCCCTGCTCAGCCAGGGATCCTGGCCATCTGCCCTCTGACACAGCTTCTTCCTGCAGAAAACAAACCTGGTCTCTACCTAAGAAGCCATGTCCCTTGTGCTGTCTCGCTTGTCCCACCCGCACCCTGCCTCCCTTCCAGCTTGTATTTAAGTCCCTGGGCCACCCCTTTGGGGCCTTCACTCCCAGGTTTGTTCCCCTCTGGTGTCATGTCAGGCATTTTGCAAGGAAAAGCCACTTGGGGAAAGATGGAAAAGGACAACAAAAAAATCAATAAATTTCCACTGGCCCTTGGGTGAGCCGAGGGTTTTTGCAAGGACGTTGTAGTGGCTGAGTGTGGTCTGTGGTCTTGGCATACCTGGGAGTGGGCGTGCAACTAGAGCCCTGGGTTTGGTGTCTTGCCCTGGGGTCCTGGCTTGGGCTTACTGTCTTGGGGTTGCTGGCAAAAGCCCTTGACCCACATACTGGGGCCAGGAGAGCTGCGTGTGTTGCTGTGGCTGTCCCTAAGGGCCCAGCACCGATCTGTCGGAGGAAGTAGGCAGGCGGCCATCAGTGAGTACCCGGTGAGGCACCACCAACACAGGCACACATCCAAGACTTTGGAGTTGGACAGCGGCCCTAAAAAGTCAGGGCCGGAGATTGCAGTGTTCTCCACAAATGAGTCCCAAAGCACATATTGAGAGCACACCCCTTCCCACCCCTGGGTTCAGCACCCTACCCCACTTCTGTCTTTTGGCCAGGCGCCTTTGAGTGTGCACGCACCACTGTGGCAAAGTGTTTCGCGCTTAAGACTCAACTGAGCCTGGGGTGGAAGCGTTGGGAATGTGCAGGACAGAGAGGCTCTGGTGAGATGCTTGTGTCACGCGGAGGCTGGGTTCTGCATACAGGTCTAGATACTCCTGCGGGTGCGCGGCAGTAGGCTCGTCTGCCCCAGGTAGTGTGGAGCAGGCAGAGAGACCCGCGCGCCAAGCCCCAGCCCCGCCCGAAGCCGCTGAACGGCGGCCCCGCCCCCGGCTCCGCCCCGCCGGCTTCGCGGGCTGGAAAGCGAGAGAGCCGCGGGCGAGGGATCGCAGGATGTGCGATCGGGGCCCGGGCAGCCGGCAGCGGACGCGCCTCCCGAGCCCACTGGCCCCACTGGCCCGCACG
>NW_004524594.1:22063733-22091821 GCF_000260255.1 Octodon degus | reverse complement strand
GCGCTGGCGCCCCCCGGGCCGCCACCCGGTGCCGGGGCCATGGCGTTCACCTTCGCGGCGTTCTGCTACATGCTCACCCTGGTGCTGTGCGCCTCCCTCATCTTCTTTGTCATCTGGCACGTAAGGCTGGGCTGGGGCTAGGGCTGGGGGTGGGGTGGGGGGCAGGGGGCGCACGGAGTGGGAGGGCCCCTGGCTGAGGTCTCAGAGCCTTGGGGAAACTTGGAGTCTCCTCTCCACTATCCCCCATCCATCGGTTTATCTTCACCCCCTTTAACAGCCCCTCATTGTCGGCTTCCTTACCGCAGGGGGCCCCCCTTTCTCTAACGCCTCCGCCTGTCTATGGGCATGTCACTCAGTCCCTGACCCCCCCTCTACCCCCATCCATTCGTGGGGAGGAGGGGAAAATCAGGAATAGCTGCCCTCCTACCCCCTCAATCCATCCATCCCTTTTTTGTCCGTCTGGCAGTTTGTCTGTCAGTCACTACCCCCCCCCCGTTTTTCCAGCAATGGAGCCGGTTACTATGGCAACTGCATCTGTTTACAGGACCCGCATATCTGAATCCATTAACCCTTTCCCTTCCCAGCCCCCTCCCTGGTCAAGCAGCCATGGGCAGTAAGCACCAGAAACCTAGCCCCCACTGCAGCTTACTTTGGGGACCCCTCCATTCCTCTCCACTTTCCATCCTCCCTAATATCCCTGTTCTCACATTTCCACCTCCTGCATTCCCCCTTGCTCTCCCTCTCACCCTGATCTGGCCTCACACCTGGGTCTCTAGAATGTTACTATCTCATCCTGATGACTTACTTCTGGAAAGGATCCTTCTCTTCAAGGGCCTCCTCTACCTGTCCTCCTTTCCTTCCCTTCACTATACAACTATCAGTCAACTTCCAGCTCACTGTTGGGGGCTG
The DNA here is from genome assembly GCF_000260255.1 of Octodon degus. Taxonomy (NCBI): domain Eukaryota; kingdom Metazoa; phylum Chordata; class Mammalia; order Rodentia; family Octodontidae; genus Octodon; species Octodon degus. The sequence goes on along the minus strand of NW_004524594.1, from coordinate 22,090,912 downwards.
TGGTCCTCCTTTAGAGCCCTCCCTCCTCCACTGCACCCTAAGGTGTGTCCTACCTAGGTCCCCTCCAGGCCTGTTCACTGCAGCCTTTTGCTCAAACCCTCCCATTCCATCCCCCTTGATCTTCGTTCCCTTTGAGTTCTCTTACCCCTCTTCAGCCTCTCTCCCATACCTCTTCCTTCCTTCATTTGCTCTACCTGCCTCTTCCTGCTCTCCCCACTTCCTCTCTTTTTGTGGGACCTGCTGCTTCCCCCTACACTCTCCCCCATCCCTGTTTGCCATTTCCACTGCCTTTTTTAAATAGGAATTTTATTGACTGTGCTTACCGCTACTCTATGAGGAGTGAGCCCCCACAGGCTCACCATACAGCACAACCCCATGTCCACCCTGTGGCTTGCCTTTGTGTTTCTGTCTCCATTGCTTTTTTTTTTTTTTTTTTCTCCTCCTTGCTCTTTCCCTCATTTCATTCCCCTAGGTCCATCTTGATTTCTCTGTTTTCTGTTCACACCCAGGGCCCTGGACAGTGCTGTGGGTAGTAGCAGAAGGCTTGGATCCTAATGACCACAACCAATTGGGGGATCATGGGCTGGGAAATGTAGTGCTATCATGGAATACAAGAAGCCCCCTTTCATGCACCTCCCACCAGGTAGTCTTGGGATTCTCAGAGATGCACAATCTCCATTGGTTTGTGGGACTCCAGGATGCATAAGAACAAGACTTTGTCCTTGTGGATTGCCCAGCCTGAGAGGCAGGACCCAGCTTTTGAAGTAATACCTTTATTTCATTCACCTGATATGCACAGAGCACCTATTATATGTGAGGCACTGTGTTCTCTCAGTCATTTAGCTGGGTGATCTTAGCAAGTCATTCATGCTGAGCCTGTTTTCTCATCAGTAGAGTGGGCTTATGGACATCAATGTCCAGAGTGAGGTCTACTCAGAGGTCAGGTGAGAGGAAGTGTGGTCTTTAGTCTAAAGCTGATATGAACTAGAATCTTCTAGGGCAAGACCCCACATCCCACCCCAAGCTGAGACCAGGCCCCATGGGTCGCTAGGCAACCCTTGTAGTGAGCGATATGTGTCAGCTGTCATCATGGGGGACTGGTTTGTTCCAGGGGACTGAGTCAGCACCAGGCAGCCTGGGGGGTGGGAGGTGCAACACCCGCTGCCTGCTGGTGGTGCCAACTCAAGGGCAGACAGACGGCACCCTTCCGTTCCCTCCTGGGCCCTGTTGCTGTGCCTGTCAAATGGGGCGCTTGCCCAGAGTCAATGAGAAGATGGGGGAGGGGACCCAGATGGCTCCAGCTCCCTCCAGGAAGCCCATGTTCTTTCTCTCTGAGCCTTCTGGAATCTGGGATTTTGGGGGTGGTGGGCCTGCTGCTGCTCCTTGGGCTGGAGGGGAGTGGAGGGGGCCCTATCAGTTTCCCCAGGCGGCCCACCTTCCCCAGGTCAGTTCCTCTCCTTTAACATCTGCTCCTGCAGAAGTGCCCCCTTCTGAGGATACTGCCACCTGACCAGGTAGTCTTGGGATACAGTCCAACAGAAAAATACTTAGACCCCTCTACCTTACTTCACCAATGCACAAGCTCTTCGGATTTGGCTCCTAGAGAGCTCTACAATTCATCCACACCTCTCCATCTCTACGGTCACTCTGTCCACTCAGACAACCACTATCCCTTCCTGGACACTCCAACAAGCCCCCTCACTCTAGCCTGAGTATAACAAAATGGTTAGTATTTCAACTCTGTATTAAAATCCTGACTTATCACTGTGTGGCTTGGACAAAATGTTGTCTCAGCTTCCTCTGCAAAACAAATGAAAATACTAGCACTTAAGTCATTAGATTATTACAAGTGTTCATTGAATAAACATAAATCCAGTTGAGTGTCTTGGCTATGACTGAGCCAGCTTGTACCCCCACCAATCCTAAGGCACCAGTCTGACTGCCCCATCTGTTTCTTTGTAGCCCTCAGTAGCTCCCATTACTCTTGTATTGAAGCCTCAACTCTTAGTCTGGCCACCTACGTCTGGCTGTGTGTGCTGACCTCTCCAGCCTCATTTTGTAACATCCCCTCCTTCCCACACTCACTTTTACCCCAGGCCAATGAATCTGCAGCTGCTTCCTGAATGTTCTTTCAATCCTCTATGCTTTTGTATCTGCTATTCCTGCTGCTTAAACTGCTTTTCTTCCATTTGTTCACCAAACGCCTACTTAAGAGTCAGCCTGAACCCCTATGCTCCCCCTCACAGGATCCTGCTGATACCCCACATCCCTGATCACCTCCAATGTAGTTCTGAGTCCTCCCCCAAACCTGGGGCTCCTCCCTGGCAAGAGCTGCTGCCCAGATCTCAGGCTCTGGTGCTTAGCACAGGACCCAGCAGAAAAGGGGCCACGTTTTAGTTTTAGGATGTTTGGGAAGTGTAGTGGAAATGGGCCAAAACAAACATTAAGACACTGGGGGTGGGGGGAAGACACTAGAATTCCTTTCTGTGTGGTCATGTGACCTTGAACCAGGTCTTGTCCTTCCCTGGACCCCAGTTCTACACCTTGCCAAAAGCTCCATCTGACCCGGTCCCCATGTATAAATTCCTATCCCATGAAAGGAGGGAATCCTGCCTTAGCTGTTGCCCCCACCCTGATGGGCACACGCCCCTCCCTCAGATCATAGCCTTTGATGAGCTGCGGACTGACTTCAAGAACCCCATCGACCAGGGGAACCCAGCGCGGGCTGTAAGTGATACATGTGCTGTGCTGAGGTGTGTCCGTCTGTCTTCCATTTGTCTTCGGTGGCGGGTAGGAATGGAGAAGTGTAGGGGTGAGGGTGGGGTGTGGAGGACCAGCGGCCTTTGCCCCTTCTTTGTCCCCACCCCTGGAAAACACCTGGCACGAGTTCTGGGCTCGGGTTCTTCCTGGCGGGGCAGCAGTTGCCAGGCTCTAGGCCGTTGCTGTGGAGACGCGGGTGCAGTCCCCACTATGGTGACAGTTACCATGGGGACGGCTCAACACCGATAATGCAGGGGGCTCTAGCGCCCCCTGGCAGCCACGTGTGGGGAAGTGCCTCAGGGCCGACTTCTCTGCCTCCTCCATCTCAGCTTTTTCCTTCCCCTACAGCGCGAGCGTTTAAAAAACATTGAACGTATCTGCTGCCTGCTGAGAAAGGTCAGTGTCAGGGCTGGGTGCAGGAGGCTCCTAACAAGTGCTTCCTCCATGTTGGGGAGCCCAGTACAAGACCTTCTCTGGGCCTCTTTGATCCATGCAGCCTCCTGGGAATGGGTAGGCCAGATGCCATTTTGGTTGTGTGGTCATACGGGTTGTCACCTCCCTGTCCTCAACTTCTCTCTGTGTGCTTGAAGCTGGGGTCTGTTACAAGGCCACTCACCTCTTACTGTCACTCCCCCAGCTGGTGGTTCCAGAATACTCCATCCACGGCCTCTTCTGTCTGATGTTTCTGTGTGCAGCAGAGTGGGTGACTCTGGGCCTCAACATCCCCCTCCTCTTCTACCACCTCTGGAGGTAAGGGCAGCCACCACCACGAGGAGGCTAAGCTGGGGCACGGCTCATGGGCACTGAGGCTTCTCCCCGCCCCAGGTACTTCCACCGTCCTGCAGATGGCTCTGAGGTCATGTATGATGCGGTCTCCATCATGAATGCTGACATCCTCAATTACTGCCAGAAGGAGTCCTGGTGCAAACTAGCCTTCTACCTGCTCTCCTTCTTCTATTACCTGTACAGGTGAGGCCCTGTCCAAGAACTCAGGGAAGGGATGTCCCAGGCAATCCCAAATTCTTGCCTTTTGCCCCTGAGGACTGAGGGCAACCCAGGGTGTCACCAGGTGGGTGGCCAGACTTGCTGAGGACTCAGGCTCACTACCTCATCTTCCCACAGTATGGTTTATACGTTGGTGAGTTTCTAAGGGGGAAGCCGGCCAGGGAGCGAGCCCAGATCGGACCGGACGCCTGTGCACCCCCAGCCCTGCCCCTCGGCCGAAGAGGCCTCAGCCCTGGGGAGGGAGGGGGCACTGGTGCCCCCAGCCTCTCCATCCCCCAAACTGCTGCTGCGGGGACCCCCCCCCCCGCCTTCAGAGCCCGCCCCCTTGGACTAGGGCCAGGCAGGGCTCTAATTAGGGGCAGGGGCTCCTCTGCCAGCGTGCAATTAGGCATGGCAGTTAATCCTGGAAGGGGTGGGACTTTGGCTTGTCCACTTTGGAGGGGGGAAGACTTGGACCCTGCCACCAGGCAGAGCTTGATCCTGGAAATTCTGGGCCACCCCCCCTCAACCCTCACCCTGAGGCTCCCCCTGCAGGTGGGGGGCACCCACACCGGGAATGAGCAGGCTCAGCAGGGGGTAGCCCCACCCCTAGTCTGCCCTCTCCCCTCCCTGGACTCTCTCCAGCCCCATCTCCACTTGCCCCAATCCCAGCCTACCCTGTCTCTTAGACCTATTTTCTATGTTGCCTGGAGGCACCCCTTCCCTGGCCATTTGTGACAAAATATGAATAAACTACTGCAAACACATGGGCCCCTGTTCTGCTCCTGAAAGATGTGAAGTGATGGGGATGAGATGAAGGACAGATAGGTCCCCAGTACAGCTGGTCTTGCCCCATGAGCCACAGGCCCCTCTGGGAGCCCCCTCAGATGGATCTGAGGCCTTCTATGTCTCCTTAGCAGCTATCCTGTCATCCTCACTTTCCTGGTTGTGTCTACTAAAGCCTTTCCATTTGCCTTTCAAAGTCAAAACCTCTAGGAAACCCTCCCTGGCTCACCCACCTCCTAGACAACCCCAAGCCTAGTCCTCTGTGCAATGCAGAGACCCAGAGGTGTCTGAAGCTCCCCCACCAGGCCCCAGGAACAAGGGTCAAACCAAGTAAAGGAAATCAAATCTTCAATGTAAGGAAAAACCAGTGCCACTGGGGCCAGGGTATCACCGGACCAGGTGGAAGGTAAGCCAGTATATGATGAGTGGCTGAAAGGCTGCAGCTCCCAGAGTCAGGTAGAGCTGGACACGCTGCTGGGAGCCAGGACCACCCATGCTGTCAGGGCTCAGGGCTGCTGTCCGCAAAGAACGCACCTGGAAGAAAGAAATGCTAAGGCTGGGCCAGGAGGGGAGGGTTATCCCCAGCTGTGGCCCAGGTGAGAAGGCAAAGGGACAGCCCAGGACTTACAATGAAGTACATAAGTGCAGAAGAAGTCCAGCCCAGGGCCACATAGTAGCCATCACTGCCAAACAGCAGGCCTGTGAGCACGCTGAGGATCATCCTGGGGAGTGGAGGAGACTGATAACCCTGGTCCCACCAGAGGTCCAGAGCCCAGCAAGATTCCACCCAACCATGGCCCTCTCTTCTGAAGCTGTCCACACAGGGGCTCAGATTTAAAATAGGTCCTCAAGGCTCAGAGCTCAGGCCCAGGACCTAGATCTGAGACCTCTTCTCTCCTCTATGCTTTCCTAAACCCCCACCTCCTGAATTCACTCAGTTCCAGGGAGATGGCTGGAAACAGTGGTCTCTAACAGAGCAGAGGTGGAGGCTGAGAGCGGAGCAGATGTCACACTTCAAGGCTATGCAGGACCCAGACCCACGACCCCATACCCCTAGTCCAAGCCCTTTACCTCCTAGCTTGCCCCACATTATTTGTGCTCACCCCACATATTTGTAGCCACTGTAGGCCAGCAGGTGGAAAGTGCTTAGCTCACTGCGCAGCGTAGCTAGGTAGAGGCCCAGGAGCAGAGCCAGCACCTCTATCACCATCCACACCAGTGCTGTGCTTGCACACAGGCCCAGCACCTCTGGAGAGAACCTGTGGCCATGGGAAGGGACAGGTAAGAACCACCATACTGTGGCAGGGGTGAGGGTGAGAGGCTGGGACATGACACAGGTTCCTCCCTGGGAGATGGGAGATGGGAGGGAGCTCGGACCAACCTTTTCTGAATGCCCAGTGCCATCCCAGCGAGCAGCACATAGGTGATGAAGGCCATTGCTGCCAAGAGTCAGAGGGAAGCCATTAGCTCAGCTTCCTCGTCTAGAGCCCCTCATTACATGTTCATAACCTTGGTACCAAACTGCCCCCATACTTCCCTCCCTCTATGGCCCAACCTTTACATTCAGCTTCCCAGTACCCTGTCTAGAGTATCTTTCCTTAACCAATGCCCTCCCTGAAGAAATGCCACCTGACCCTTCTCCCAGAACTACCAGCTACATCCTCCCCTCCCGGTTTGGGAAAGCTTGTCAGTTTCCTGCTGTGTCTCAAAAACTGCTTCAAGGGCCAAAGCCATTGCTCATCCTAGACAAGGAGCACCCTGATTGCTGGCAAGACTACAGGAACAAAATGCAGATTTAGTGGCCACTGGCCCAAGAGTCTAAGCCCATGGGGATGACCTCAGCCAGCATTTCTAAGTCTGCTCTTTGGCATGATTCTGGCTGCCCTGATCACACAGTGAACTCCAAGCCAACTTTGAGAAGTTCTAAGAACTTGGAGCCAGTGAAAACCAGGCTTCAGCAGCAACTTAAAACTCCCTAGTCCTCTTCCCCCGAAGGCACTAGAATGATGTGCCCACCAGAGAGCAGTGTCTGGAGCCAGGAAATCAGCTCTGCCACATAGAAGCTATGAGCCTCAGAGATACTAAAGTTCCATTGAGCCTTGGCTTTAACATGTGAGGTGGGGATGCAATGCCAGCCTCACACAGTGCAAGAGGCTCATGGGGTGAAGGATAAGGACTTTTGTCCTTCTTGGGCCACCAGGGCAGGCTGAAATGCCTGGCAGTTCCTCTGGGAGCTGGCCCTGGAATACTTCTCCAAGGCCTGGTCCTGTGCAGACAGCAGGACAGTAAGGAGTGAGCTGCAGAGTTGGCCAGCCACAGCACAGTGTGGGGAGACTGACAAGTGCCAGGCAGACAGGCAGTTGTGGGGCCCTAAAAGGGAGAGATCCCTTGCTCAGGGGCTCAGGTTCCTAGAAGTAGAGATATTGGAGTGGACTTCAGAAAACAGGTAATAATCACAGAAATAGTAGTTACTGGGTGCTTCCTACAGGCTGGGTCCAATGCTGAACACACCTCACCTCCCTGAATCTTTACAACAATCTTCGGAGATAGGGGCTATTATTCTGGTTATACTGAAGAGTACAAAAACTAGCCTAAAGTTCCACAGCTGCAAGTGGCAGAGCCAAATGTAAACCCAAGGCTCCAGCCAGGAAAGTCACAGTTCAAATTAACAGGTGGGAAAGTTCCTTACTGGTCATCCAACCTAATCTACCTGGCATTTAGCATCCACCACAAAAAGCGCCAGGAGCAGATGCCAGATCAACACTTGACCTTCTCACTTCTCCCACCTCTAGGCACAGGTACTCTTGTGACCCCTTCCCTGGTCAGAGACTCACTGGGGATATAGAGGTCAGGGGCGTTGAGGTCTTGCCGTGGGGGCAGAGGCGCATCACGACTGTATTGTACTTCCCAGTTCTGGCAATGGTGGTAGCAGCCAGGTCAGGAGAAATACAGGAGAAAAAAGGAGAGAAGGTTGAAGTCTAGGGGACAGACCATGGGGTATGAGGGAGGCCTACTAGCTCACCTAATAGATAGCTCACCTGGTGTGTGTAGGGGAAGACCAGGAGCCCTAGCTTCTTGGCCACATAGGCTGTGTCCACAGCGAAAAAGTACTTGAGTTTGTTCACAGACACAAAGCGGTGCAGCTGGGAGGGGAGAAAGGAGGCTGTGGGTGGGCCACACCAGAGCCTCAGGGTGCTTCTCTGTGTGCTCCTTCCCTGAGGGCTGCTGTGAGGATCAGGTGGGATCCTGTGAAGCCCCAGCCCTAACCAGAAATCCTGCTACCCTTTCCCTAGGGGCAGGCCACACCTCCTTGTTCACCATGTCCTTTCCATGGGATGCAATGGAGCTGCCATAGGCCATAGCAGCATTGGCCATTGGGTCGCCAAGCAAGTGGTTGACACTGAAGGCCACATCAGTTCCTGGGGCTGGGTATCCCCCAGGCTGGCTGGAATAACCACCACTCGTGTCATCGAAGAGAGGAGGGGGATCTGGAGCTGCTCGGGCCCTGTGCTTGGAACCTGTGGATATGGAAGTACCAGAGTAGGTGTCAAGAATAGCAAGCAAGAATGTAAGCTGTCCCATCCCCTTGTTGAACCCTGGATGGGTCCTCGGAACACCAAACAATAGTAACAGTGAGGGAAGGCCAAGCTGGGTTAGGAGTACCTCATTCAGAAAGAACTTTCAGGAGGTCCTTTCTGAGAAATCCTTTGCTACGTGTAGGTAAAGCTGTTCATCTGGGATTTCTCAAGGGGAGTGGGTCACTCTCAAGGGAAGTGATCTCTGAACAAAGTTTTGGAGAGTATAAGTTTCTGAAGATGATGGGAAAGGCATCCCTGCGTGGATAAGGGTAGGAAAGGTGACAGCGGTGGGGGACCCTGCCCGATGCTAACAGAGGAAGGACGTTCTGGAAGCAACTCCATTCGTGCCCGGGTCAGATGGGGGGATCCCAACTGCACGATCACCACCCTATCTCGGATTGGGCAGAAAGTGCCAAGTCTAGGTCAGACTGCAGTCTCGCGGGGCAGGAACCGGAGTGACACTCCCCGCCCTGGGCAGTGGTGACGGCTGCCCCTCTCACTCAGGGTGAAGCGGGACACGCAGCCGATTTTCTTCCAGTCTGCCAGGACGCGCCCCGCCCGCCCAACACCCCCACGCACCGTGGGCTCCATAGCCCGAGTGATAAGCCATGGTCGCGACGGTTGTTCTCCCTGAGGGCCGGCTGCGCTGCCTCACGAGTAGGAATACTAGTAAGACAACTGCTCCTCTCCCTGGGCCTGGACAGAGGTTATCCGGCACCTGACACGTACCCGCGCAGGCCGATTGCGGCCGCCATATCCAAAACGTCATCCTTCGCCACTCTTCATTGGCTGTTCGGCTGCGCCGGTTCAGCCCACCCCTTCTTCTAATTGGCTACTGGCGAACTCTCGCCGATGTGGATTCGGCAGTAGTCAACTTCCGGAAGAGGTATAGGCGGAACAAATAGTGGGATTGACGGTTTGAGGCGGTAGCAGCCAATAGGTAGGAGAGTGTTGTAAATTATTTCCGCCTCTGCGCAATGAGACACTTGACGCCTGCCACGACTACACCAGAAACACCATCCAGAAAATTTCAGGTTTGAATCCAGAATTGAGTTTCAGTAGTAGTACCTACACCAGGCGGAATGGAACAGTCAGCTTCTGATCAATCCCTGCCCCTCCGTGCCCTTAGTCCTCCTTCTCTGTGCTTTCTTTCTTGCTCTTCCCCCATAGTTCACCCATTCTTTTTTTTTTAATTTATGTGTGTGTGTGTGTGTGTGTGTGTGTGTGTGTGTGGCCAGCTCAGCCCACCAGGGGGCGGGGCTGGCTGGCATGTGGCGCTGGGGGATTGAACCGTGGTCCCTCTGATTTGCTTAGCTTGTTCTAAGTAGGTGCTTTAGACCACTGAGCCATCTCACCAGCCCCAGTTCACCCATTCTTGGAGCGGAGCTCCAGGAGACCTTCAGGTGTTGGTGGGAGGCCAGGCCAGACCCGACCAAAGGGTGGCTCCTCTTCTTGCCTCCCACTTCTTTGGGTGTGAGTGCTGTCCACCATCTAGTGCTGAAAATGCCCTCCCGCCTCTACTGCCATCCCTCAGATCCGTGGGGACCTCCGATGGGAGAGTTTGAGATCTTGATTCACACGCTGCGTGAACGAGAGAGCGCATACACTTGCACATTGAAAAACTGCAACCTAGATTTGAAGTTCTGGAAATTTGGGTGGGATTAGATAGGCAGAATCCTGCACCGGGCCTGTCCTGCCAACTCTGATGGTCTAGTTGATTTGGGGGGCCAAGGTATAGGATTGCCTGAGATTGCATCCAAAACTCCTGAGTCATCACCAGCCCTGTAATCTCAAAGTGAGGCTCCTAAGCCTTCCTGGGGCGCCAGGGTCAACTTTCTTTTCTCCTTGATTTCTAGCCACTCCCACCTTCGCTGAAGACTGTTCAAGGGCCTTCATCTCACAGGCATTGCCTTCTAGGGAGCACATTCAAGCCCTTTGAGACCTGCCTCTAATTAGCTGTCTAATGTCCAGTTGACCTTTCCACTCCCCAAACTCAGCCCACATGGTCCAACAACCACTGTGTCTCTGCCCAGAGATCCCTTTTACCACGGATGCCCTTCCCCTCGTATGCACCTGACCAAAGCCTTTAAAATTTATGATGCTCAGCTGTTGCCTCTTAGAAAAACAAAGGCAGAGGGCGTTCTGGGACTTGGGGATCTGTGCGCCCCGCTATGGACCGCCGGCGGGCAGCGCGCGGGTCAGGGGCCGAGGGCAGCCATGTTCGCCGTCCCCGGGGCCGCTCCCTGGAGACTTTCGCCGAAGAGGTGGGCGCCGCGTTGCGCGACAGCTGGTGGCTCAGGCTGGAGTCGCAGTCATAGACTGCTCTTGGGCCAGACTGGGTGAGACGCCCTTTGGGAAGATGCGAGGGAAGCACTTGCGACTGCTGCCTTACCTTGTGGCTGCGAACTCCGTGAACTACGGCAGACCCTGCAAACTCTCCTGCGTGGAAGCTTTTGCCGCTGCCTTCTTCTATATTGTGGGCTTTTCAGATCTTGCTGTCATTTTGCTGCGGAAATTTAAGTGGGGCAAAGGCTTCTTGGAGCTGAACCACCAGCTCCTAGACAAGTATGCAGCCTGCAGTGGACCTGAGGAAGTGCTACAAGCAGAGCAAGAGTTCTTGGCCTGTGCCAAGGAGGTTCCTGAGGAGGAGGAAATTGACCCATTTGATGTGGATTCAGGGCCAGAGTTTGCAAATCCCAACAGGCCTGTGGCTACTATCCTGCTACCTGTGGACACAGATGAAAGTGATGAGTCCAAAGAACAAGAGCCTGAAGACAGTGATGGAGAAACCACCAGCTGCTCTCAGGAGGCAACTCTGGAACAAGGGGATGAGGCCATGACCTCAAGTGAGACTTAGAAAGGAATCAAGAAACAGCAGAGTTTGAAGGTTGCAGACACATTGTTTAAGCAGGGTAGTAAGAACTCCAGAATAGAAGAAACAAGGGTGGCAGTGGTAGCCTCTGCAGTTGTGGATAGAGTGGGGCTTATTGCAACACAGGGATAGGCTTGCTGGGTTGGAGCTACTTTGGAGCTCTCAATGAAGCTATGGACTGAGAAGAAAAAAAAAGAAAAAAGAAAAACAAAGGCAGTGGAGAACTGGCCTAGTCTGGAGGCCAGAGCATGGAATCGAGGGCCCCTTTGGATGTACCCAGTTTTCCCTCAATATAGGTTCTGTGAGAACAAGGTCTGCCATTCTCTACCCCTACCTTCTCTTCCCAGTGGGAAACACAGTAGTTACATATAGAAGTCACCTAATAAATATTTGTGCCAGATAAATAATAGATGAAATCTTGCTCCAGTCCTTTCTTCTGCCTATGTCTCAGCTACATCTTTAAATGAATAAGGCATGTTTAACCAAATACTTTTCAAAGAGTTCCCCTTTGCACAAACATACACTCCCACCCTCAAAATAATCCACCCAAGCGCCGGCCAGATAGCTCAGTGGACTAAAACACCTACTTAGGCATGCTCAGCAACTGGGGTTCAATCTCCAGCGTGCTGTGCAGGCCCTGCCCCCGAGGTGTGCTGAGATAGTGACTGAGACTGGGTGTAGTGGCGCACGCCTACAATCCCAGTGCTTGGGAGGCTGAAAGCAGGAGGATCTCTACGAGTCCAATCTATGTAGTAAGACCCTGTACTAAATACATTAGTCTTCCAAAGAATGATTGAGGTAGACTATTTCTCAAAATAATCCACCCAGCATTGCCGCTTCCTGTTCCACCCACTGATCATCTAGTTTAGGGTTGAATCTCAGAGCAGACACAACTCAAGGATGAAGGGCCTGATGCCCCAGAAGGTCAAGGAGCAACACAACACTGGGTCTCATGGGATCATCCCAGAGCAGATCACATGCTCCCATGCGACCAGATGAATGCTGGTGAACTGAACCCAACACCTTTCCATCCCAATTTCTCAGATGAAACAACTGAGCTTCAGAATGGAGCATGTTGGGGCTGGGGAGATAGCTTGGCAGTCTGAGTGCCTGCCTGGCAAGTGCAAGTACACAAATTCAATTGCCGATGACAGCCCTGAAACCAGGCGTGGTGGTGCACCCCTGCGATCCCAGTACAGGGGGAGGCTGAGACAGGAGGATCACTTCGAGTCCAAGCAGCGTAACGAGACACTGCACCAAATAAATACAATATTTTTAAAATTATTAAAAAGAGTGGAGCATGCTGGCCAAGGTCATGTGGCCGAGGGCTCCTGGTGTCCTAGCACCTAGAGTGCCAACCCTAATCAAAGTCCAGTACTCCACTCCGTTCAGCCAAATGAGGCTTCACATTTCTTCCTGAGCTGTAACTGTCCGGTTCCCACAAGAAATGAAGTTTTCAGTGTAGCGTCTAGGTGGGCTTCCTTCTAGACCTAGGCTTCGGACATTGAATAAAGTGGGCACCCGTCTGCCCACCCTCGAGATTCACCTTTCCCAACTTACAGCCAGCGAACCTCAGGCGCCATAGAACAAGGACTCTCCCAAGGACGCAGGCGCGAGCTCGGCGGAGCAGAACCCGTGCGTCCGGCCGCCCAGCCTGGGCTCCTCCGGGGCGGGGGCGGTGCCCGTGGTACCAGGCGCTGCCGGCGGCGCCACTGGTGCCGCGGGGGCGGGGTCAGCGGAGGGCGGGGCGCCAGGTACCACGGCCGCCAACGCGGCCACTGCTGCCGTGTTCGGGCTTGGACTGGGCGCAGTGCTCCGCGGCCGCCGAGCCGAGCGGACGCCCTTCGGGGCCGCGCCGCAGCCTCCGCGCCTCCCCTTATCATGCCCCGGGCCCGGGCTGGGGCCGCCCAAGCAGCCAGGACATCATGCCCGAGGGCGACGGCGGGGAGGTGCCCGAGCTCATCCCGGACAGCGAGCCGCTGCGGGAGGAGGTACCGCGCTGCGGGGCTGGAGCCGGGGAAGTGGACTGGGCAGCGAGCGGTCCCGGGGAGGGGAACGGGGCAAAAGTCCTCTAGTCCCTGCAGTCGATGACGTCATTGGGGAGCCCGGCCTGGGGTCCCGGGCGTAGGAGCCCGCGAGAGTCAGGGATGGGGCGGCTAGGCAGTAATGTGGGGGTCGACTCCTGGCCCCAGTACTCCCCTCAGTCATCCTCGCCCCTCCTGTGACGTCAGCACCAGGCCCCCACACGTCCCCACCCTATGGTGCTACCCAGCTGCAGCCCCCCACCACCACCAGGGCCACAGGGTGAGGCCCCCAGCCTGACCCAGCTGCTCACGCGGTGCTGGGCGGCGTCTGCAATGCAGCCGCAGTGGCTGGGACTGGGGGGAGGGTAAAGAGAAGGGAGGTGGCCTCTAGAATCCAATGCCTTCCCCCACAGGTGAGAGCTGAGGGTTCACTCTGCAGGATGGGATTCACACACACACACACACACACACACACACACACACACACACACGCACGCACGCACTGACCACCGCAGACGACCCTGCCTCAGTCCTGGCCAGGAAAATCTGCAGGGGCGGGGGCCTCCATGTGTGGTGTGACGCTGGGGTGATGGAGTGAGTGGTGATGTGTTTGAGCAAATGTGCCATGCATGTGTGTGTGTGTGTGTGTGTGTGTGGTCCCTATCTTTTACTTAGGCACCTGGGTGGGTGGGTGTAGGTGTGTGGCCCCTACCTCTTGGATGGGATAAATGTGCCCTGTGATCAGGTGAGGGTCAGCTGGGTCCTTTGGCTTAGGTCTTGGCCCAGTGTTGTGTACGTGTCTCTCTGGTGTGGAGGTGGGGTATGGGTGTGGGTGTGAAGTTGCTGGAGGGATGGGAGATGTACACTGTGGTCAGAGGAAGATCTGCCCTGTCTCTAGGCTTCAGAAAGTATGTGACATGTATGTACATCTGTGTGTCTTGGAATGGATGGGTCTATGGTATATGTGTGTGTACATGCACACACATGTGTATGTGCACACACATGTCCACGTGCCTCTTTCTGTGGTTGTAGGGGTTTATGCTTTGGGGACAGGCAAGGATCTGGTGTTAACAGGCTGTGTTCCCTAGATTAGGTGGGTCTGTGATGACCATGTGTTAGGGGTGTAAGGGAGTAGGTATGTGGACCTGAGGCGTGATGGATGACGGAGGACAGATTGCTCTGCACAGCCCTGGGGGCTGGGGGCTGCTTCCTCTCTTTCCTCAATGCCTAGTAGAGCTATGTAGGAGAGATGGGCATATCCCCCTGTTGTTTGTAGTTTCTTCTCTCCCTTTCTACCCCTTCCTTCCCTTTCCTACCCTCTTCTCTCATGTAGGCACCTAAGGGTGAGGTGGCCAGGCTGGCAGCTCTGAGAGGAAGGAGTGCCAAGCCCTCTGGGCCAGGGAGTGGCCTCTGCTGCCCAACATTGGTGTGTCCCACCCCCTCCCTCAGCACAGATGGGGAGTGGAGGATAGCCCTCCATCTGCTCCCCACTCAAGGCTCACACTTCCTCCATTTCCAGCTCTCCCTCTTTCTCACTGACTTAAAAGCCTCTCCCAAGTCTCCTGCCACTCCTAGTAGAGCAAAAGACCAGGCAGGATAACAGTCATAATGCTTGTTCCCATGGCCAGATCTAAGATCTTCATACATAAACCCATTAAATCCTCATAACCCTGGGTTAACGATGAGGAAATAGAGATCTAGTAAGGATGATGGACCTACCCAAGTCATGCCTGAGTGAGTGGTGGAGCCAGCACCAGATCCTGGCCTGTAGAGCTCCAAAGCCCATGCTCTTCAACTCCTTGGGCCCTGACACCCTGGCCTCGCATACCACCAGGAGCAGAAGTCAAAGTCCAGAGTGGACAGGAATATGCCAGGTCCTCACAGCAGATCAGGCAAAGCTCAAACCATCAGAATTATGTTCTCAGTAAGCAGCAAGGGGTATGCAGGGAGGGGTGCTCTTTTCTCCCCTGGCAGGGATGGATCTGCTGTGTCCGAGGTACAGCAGGGCAGAGTGGCGGGCAGCCTCAGGACAGATGGGCCCAGGTTCTTTATTTTTTTATTTTTCTGTATTTTAGGGAAGGGTCTACAGAGTGTTCAGGGTCTCACTACTAGATCGGACTCGTAGTGATCTGTCTGTTTACAGCCTCCCAAGAGCTGGGATTACAGGCGTGTGCCACCACGCCCAGTCTCAATCACTGTCTCAGCGGCCATCAGGATGTGGCAGACACAGCAGGCCCAGGGATCGAACCCCTGGCCCCTGCGCCTGTTTGCAGGCTCTTTAATCCGCTGAGCTATTCGGCCGGCCCTTGGGCCCAGGTTCTAATCCTGCAGCCAGCACCACTGTGAGCTGGCTGGCAGTAAGACTGGGAGCAAGTAATGAGCCCCATGGAGTCTCAGTTTCTTCTCCTGCGCAGTGTTAAGCAGAGTACTAGCACAGCAAATGGCCCTATCCTGACACCCTCTCCCCTCTCTCTGCCTACCCTGCAGCAGCGGCCCCTGAAGCAGTCCCTGGGAAGCTCCCTGTGCCGAGAGTCGCACTGGAAGTGCCTGCTCCTCACACTCCTCATCCATGCCTGTGGTGCAGTGGTGGCCTGGTGTCGCCTTGCCACTGTGCCACGGCTGGTCCTGGGGCCCGAGGCAGCTTTGGCTCGTGGGGCAGGGGGACCACCACCCACCTACCCGGCTAGCCCCTGCTCCGATGGCTACCTATACATCCCACTGGCCTTTGTCTCCCTCCTCTACCTCCTCTACCTGGCAGAGTGCTGGCACTGCCACGTACGGTCATGCCAGGCGCCTCGCACAGATGCCAACACCGTGCTCGCCCTGATTCGCCGACTGCAACAGGCACCACCCTGTGTCTGGTGGAAGGCCACTAGCTACCACTACGTGCGCCGCACACGCCAGATCACCCGCTACCGCAATGGCGACGCCTACACCACCACGCAGGTCTATCATGAGAGGGCTGACAGTCGCACAGCTCGGGGTGAGTTTGACTACTCAGCCCATGGTGTCCGTGATGTCTCCAAGGAGCTGGTGGGCCTGGCTGACCACGCAGCCACACGGCTGCGCTTCACCAAGTGCTTCAGCTTCGGCAGTGCAGAGGCTGAGGCCTCTTACCTCACACAAAGGGCCCGATTCTTCAGTGCCAACGAGGGACTGGATGACTACCTGGAGGCCCGCGAGGGTATGCACCTGAAGGACGTGGACTTCCGTGAGTCCCTCATGGTCTTCGCCGACCCCCACAGCCCACCCTGGTACGCCCGTGCTTGGGTCTTCTGGCTTGTGTCGGCAGCCACACTGTCCTGGCCCCTGAGGGTTGTGGCAGCCTATGGCACTGCCCATGTCCACTACCAGGTGGAGAAGCTCTTTGGCGCCAGTTCGCCTCCTCCAGGAGCCATGCCCAGCGGGCCGCCCCTGTCTCGGGTGGCCACAGTGGACTTTACCGAGCTGGAGTGGCACATCTGCTCCAACCGGCAGCTAGTGCCCAGCTACTCGGAGGCTGTGGTCATGGGCGCCGGCTCAGGTGCCTACCTTCGGGGCTGCCAGCGCTGCCGCCGCTCTGTTAGC
This sequence comes from Octodon degus, assembly GCF_000260255.1. Lineage (NCBI taxonomy): Eukaryota > Metazoa > Chordata > Mammalia > Rodentia > Octodontidae > Octodon > Octodon degus. The sequence continues at coordinate 22,074,341 of NW_004524594.1, read as the reverse complement.
AGCAATTCTCTGCCCCCTGCCCGGCCCAGTGGCCCCCGCCTCCCCTTCAGCCGAAGCCGCCTTTCGCTGGGCGCTGGGGGCCGGGCCACCCCGGGTGTTTTCCGCAGCCTGAGTGGGGGTCCGTTGGGGCGCCGTGGAGAGGACACCGAACCCTTGGAAAGCCCACCGTGCTATGAGGATGCCCTTTACTTCCCAGTGCTCATTGTCCATGGGGACAGTGGCTGCCGGGGAGATGGGCAAGGTGCACTCTGAGACCCCCTGTGGTCATGGCATTTCTCCCTCCTTGCCAGCCCACCATGGGTTTGGATACCTGATACTTGTCCAAATCAGGAGGGCAAGCAGACCAGCCACACACAGGGGTCGGGTGGGTCAGGGGTCCTTAGACAAACTAAAATGCTCTGAACTGGTCATTCTTGGGGGGGGGGATGTTACCTGAGTTGAGCCTATGATCCATCCCCAGCATGGCTACCTCCTGATTCCCACCCCCTTCCATGGTGGATGAGATGACTGGGGGGCCTCCCACACTGGGAAAGAGAAGAAGCTTCCAGAAGGCTGGGATGGGGAGGAACCCTGGAGACAGCTGTTAACTGCAGCAAAAGGCTGCCTGTGGGCTCCTCCCTGCCATGGCTAAGGCCACACTGGGGGCCCTTGAGCAACCCAGAAGCACAAATGGGCAGTTTGGGGCTGTGCCCAACTGGGATGACCTCCTGGAGCTGAAGAGCTGGTAGTGATGGCCCCACTGCCTGCCCAGAGTTCCCATAGTCTCCTGCTAGTCCCTTCATGCCTGACCTCACCTCTGCTCAAGCCCAGTCCTTGTGATCCTACAGTGTGGCCCCCTCCCATGGGAGCCTGGTTCTTTGAACACAGCCTTGACCCCTTTCTCCCTGGTACCCACTGTGCCCTCACCCATATCCAGCTCCCCTTAGGACCAGGGGTCCCACTCAGGACCCCACCACGATCCCACACTCCCTGGTCTCCATTTCTGCCTCCCAAAGTTCCCATCCACCTCTGTCAGGCACACCCCCCGCCCCATCCTCATTGCTCCTACAGGCTTCTCTGCTCTTAGCCCGTCTGATGCTCCGAGGGATGCAGGGCCACAGGTCATCTGAGGGGCTCTGGCCTAGCCACAGCCTCTTAGACGATGTCCTTACCTTGCTCTGGAAGCCTCTGCTTCTCCCACAGTGGAACCCAGCCCAGGGGACATCATCCCTCCCCCAGGGAGGAGAGAGGAGTCCCTTCCCTTCCAACTGGGGCTTCTACCCCTCTCAGGGGCTGGCAGGGGAGGGAGGAGGCAGAGAAGGTACAGACTAAATAAAGATATGAACTGGAAGGGCTTCTGTGTGTTCCTGAGAGGTGAGTTCAAGGCCACCACTGAAGCATGACAGGCCACCTGGATGGGGGTGAGGTGGGCTTCCACATTCCTGGGATCAGGGTAAGCAAAGAGCAACCTCTGTCCAGCTTGGAACCTCAGAGACAACTGTGTGTGTGTGTGTGTGTGTGTGTGTGTGTGTGTGTGTGTGTATCTTGGGGATGGAATCCTGCAAACTCTCCCTCTGATGCTAAGCTGCAGCAACCTGAGACCCAGCTGTGAGTTGCCCCAAGCAGCTGACTTTACTGACCCCAGTATCTAGGCCTGGGTCACTTGAAAAACATTGTCAAGGGGCTGGTGAGATGGCTCAGTGGTCTAAAGCACCTACTTAGAACAAGCTTAGCAAAGCACAGGGACCGCGGTTCAATCCCCCAGCACCACATGCCAGCCAGCCCCGCCCCCTGGTGGGCTGAGCTGGCGCCCCCCACAAAATAAATAAATAAACAAAAGTTAAAAAAAAGAAAAACATTGTCAAGGCCAGGTCCTCTTCTAGCCCTGTGGGACTTTCTATTTGCTGCTGGACATCCCTAGGACAAAGGAGTGGCATGCCTGTGACTACACACAAACACACACACACACAGCTCCTGTGGCTGTTAGTGTTACTGGTTGAGGGCAGTGGGTGAAGACGGTGTAGAAGGTGAAGTTGGGAAGAGCCAGCCCTGCATCAGCGCAGGCCAGCGCAGGATCCAAAGAAAGAGAACAAGCGGCCAAAGGGCCTCACTCCCTGAGAGAGATCTAGGTGCTTTACATGTACAGTTGCTCAGGGTGTTTACTGTACAAGGACAGTGGGCTGAGGTCATGGTAGAATCCATGCCCAAGCCTGGTGTAGGGCTGCAACCATTTGAGGAAAGGACCTTTTCTAATTTACTGACAGGTGCCATCAGTACTAGTAGGTGCCTTTACTATAAATGCCAGCGAGGCCTAGGGCCTCAGCCAGGCAGGAATCACCCGCAGGCCCCTTCCTTTGCATCTCTTAATTTACTAGAAGTGCTAGCTGAGGCCAGAAAAGGGAGGAGGGTGTGGAAGCCGTCTCTAAGGAGAGGCAGGGCAGAAGGCTTTCTGGACAATGGGTGCTGCCCAAACAAAACCCTGGAAACCATGAAGCAGAGTGGAGGCAAAGAACCAGGCAAAAGTAGCTGAGGCACCCATCCTATGCTCCAGTGGGGCAAGGTGTTAAGGGACAAATAAGATCAGGGCTGCACATCAGGATATTTAGCAAAAGTACAGCCGCCTACTGGCCACATGCGGAAGGCAGCATCAGCGAGCAGAGCTTTCCCTGCGCCAGCCCAAGCCTCCCTGCGAGAGGAAGGAAGGGAGCTCAGCCATTTGGAAGTAACCTCAGTGAAAAACCCCTGGCCAGCACCCAGATACTAAAAGAGCTCCGGGCTGGCAAGATAGCTGAGCTGACTAAAGTGCCTGCTTAGGCAGGTGCAGGGACCACGGTTTGATACCCTGTGCGCTGTGCCAGCCCCACCCCTGGGGACGCACTGAGACAAATTGAGACTGGGCGTGGTGGTGTGCGCCTGTAATCCCAGCGCTTGGGCAGCTGAAAACAGGAGGATCACTGCAAGTCCAATCTGTGTAGTAAGACCCTGTAGACCCTTTACTAAATACATAAAAGTAAATAAATAAATAAATAAATAAATAAATAAATAAATAAATAAATGAGCTACGGCAGGCAGGGAGGCTAATGTACTGTTTCTGGCTCCTTCCCACGCAAAGATCCTTCTTTAAAAAAAAATAATAATTTTATTGAAATTAAATAAGAAGAAAGGTTTGTACTAATAGTGTTTGGACAGGATATCATGTTGGCATCTTGAGCTATGAATGACTACTACAAAGACAACAATATGAAATGTATTAATTGTTGTAACTCTCCTACCAACCTGTTTTGAAACTGCCTCATTGCAATTTTTTTCTCAATAAAATTAATTAAAAAATAATTTTATTGAGAAGCAAATAGCAATGACACAGTTTCAAAACCAATCAGTAGGACAGTTTCAATAATAAATACGTTGCACATTGTTGTCTCAGTGGTTATTCATTGTACAAGATGCAGACATGACATCCCGTCCACAAACACTATTAGAACAAATCTTATTCATTGAATTAAGAGAATGTAGCTGTATATATATCCTATTTTGAATATACAGATACAAAATGGTCCTTCATTTACATCCCCTCTTTTTGTTTAGTTTTGTCAGAGAAGGGTATTCCATTGTCATTTAAATATTGTAGGTGCATGAATTCAGCAAAATATTCCAATATAGTCCAGTAGTCCATAATAGTAGTGGGTCATCTGCAGGACTGGCAATGTCAGAAGTTGTTGACCTGAGCCCTTTACAGCCCAGTATACCAACATGGCTTCACCCCTTATACCTCGTTTTTGTACCTTTCTACTGGATGGTTAAGACCAAGAGAAATAAGACCTATATAACAAGAAATGTAATTTTTTTATCTTATAAGGTCAATCAAATCCCCTCAAGATTTATCCTGAAACCCTGTACCGCAGTTTGTAGATCCTTTGTCAGTGTCAGCCATGTGGATGAGTCACGGCCATTGCTTGACCAATTTGGTCTCTGTGAAAGGCTGAGAGAATGTTTTTTCTCCATGTGACTCTTCCCAGGCACACTCTACATCATCGATCACATTCCTCTGCGGCTCCATAATCTTCTTGATCAGAAAGTTTGGAGCACAACTGAGTTACGTGTTGTTACAGTACAGGTTCTCCTATGTCCCGAGTCTTCACTGACCTTAAAAGGCTAGGGCCAAAATGTTGGCTGTCCTTGCAACCCCTGAAGGTCCTTCTTTTCCAACCTTCTGTTCCAACATCATATCCATAGCCACCTTTTGCTACTGGCCATTCTTCCTGCCTTAATAATAGAACTTCAGATGACCCAGCTAAAAGACATTTCCAGCCTCCCTTGTGCATACGTTATGACCCTGTGACTTAACTCTAAGATATGCAATATAAACAGAAAGAAATTTTCAAAAATGTTCCTTGGTTTAGAAACAATGTCAGTGAAGGGTGTTTTTGTCCTTTCTGCTTCATCCTTCCTTCAGCCTCAAATGCTTATGTGATAACTGGACCTCCAACAGCCTTTTGGTGTCAGAAGGTGACCTTGAAAATTGTAGCCATGTGCTGAAGATAGCAGAATGACAAAGTAAAACATCCTGGGTTTCTAATGACTGTAAGGGAGCTTCTTATCATCCCTGAGTTGCTTAATTCCAGATTCTAATGAGAAAGAGAAGTAAAATTTTAGATTAACCTACTGTTTTTTCTTGTTTCTGTTACTAGCAGCTTTTATTAATTTTCCACTGCCCCATGACAAATTATCCTAAGGACAGTGACTTTGAAGAGCAACAGATATCATGTTCTCTGTTGCATAGGTCAAGGTACAATGAGGACAGCTTACTTCTGCTCCATGGGGCCTAGGGCCTCAGATGGAGCAGCAATCACCCACAGCCTCCTTCCCTGGCACCTCTGACAGCTGAGGGCCTGGATTGTTAGCTGGGATAGCCCTGCCTGGCTTCTCTGTAGCGTGGGCTTCCTCACAGCAGGATGGGTAGGCTCCACGGACAAGTGTAATGGGAAGATGGCAGCCCTATCGCCCTCTGGGATGTGGTCTCAGAAGTCACACAGCAAGCCAGGCGTGGTGGCATATGCCTGGAATCCCAGCACTCAGGAGGCTGAGGCAGGAAGATCGTTGCAAGTTCAAGACCATCCTGGGCTACAAAGTGAGCTCAGGGCCAGCCTGAATTGTACAGTGAGACCCTGTCTCCAAAAAAAAGTCACACAGCATCATTCCTGTTCCTTTCTGTTGGTCAAAGTTACCAAAAAGGTCCACCCACTTTTTTTTTTTTTTTTCCGGAACCAGGGATTGAACTCAGACCCTTGCACGTGCCAGGGAAGTACTTATTCCACTGAGCCATCTCCCCAGCCCCACCACCCATTTTCAAGGGAGAAGGAATATAAGGTCCCACCTCTTCATGGAGATTTATCAGTGCCATATTAAGAACAGCACACGGGGCCTGGTGGTACATACTTGCAATCCCAGCATCTGAAAAGCTGAGGCAGGAAGATCACCATATACTTGAGGCCAGCTTGGGCTACATAGTGAGTTGAAGGCCAGCCTAACTACATAGCAAGATCCTGTCCCAACAAACAAAAAACTAAACAGTATGTGGGCTGGATGTGATGGCACGTGCCTGTAATCTCAGCACTCTGAGAGGCTGAGGCAAGAAGATGACAAGACTGAGTCCACCCTGACAATTTAGTGATTAATGAAACTTTGTCTGAAAATAAAAATTTAAAAAAGGGTTGTGTGAAAAAAAAGGGGGGGTGGTGTATGGCTCAGCATGAAGGTTCTGGGTTCAACTTGGGGAAAAAAAAAAAAAAAGAATAACACACAGGGAGCTGGGAAGATAAATTGGCTGTCTATGTGCCTGCCTCGCAAGCACAAGGAGACAGGTTCAATCCCCAGTACCACATGCTGTGCTGGCCCCACGCCGAGCTGGCCATGGAGACTGGGCATGGTGGTGCATAGCTGTAATCCCAGCACTGGAGAGGCTGAGACAGGAGGATCACTACAAGTCTGAACTGCGTAGCAAGACCCTATAAATAAATGATTTTTTTTTTTTTTTTTTTTGTCAGAACCGGAGATTGAACCCAGGACCTTGTGCTTGCCAGGGAAGCATTTATTCTACTGAGCCATCTCCCCAGCCCCTAAATAAATAATTTTAAAAAATAACACATGGGAAGTGCAGCATATTAGTTACTGTCATTAAAAATACAGTCAGATAAATAAATAAATAAATAAAATTAAACAAAAAAACAACTATACAGACTTAAAAATACAGTCAGTCAAAAAAAATTTAAAAATACAATTAGTCACCAGATGTGGTGGCACATGCCTGTAATCCCACCACTCAGAAGACTGAGGCAAAGCCTAATACTTTTATGATGCTCATTTGAGGCAGGGGAGGGGTGGTGGCATGACAGACATGAGCCTCCTTAGGGGCCGAGTGACATGATCAGGTCATTTATTGGGGTATTCAGGTGTTAGATTAAATAAGACACAAATTCTTTGTGACTCCTAGCCCCAAAGGATGCAGTCTGTCACCTTACTCTTTAAATCTGAGCTGAGTTGATTTTCTTTTTCTCTTTTGTTTTCACTTATTTATTTATTTGGTACTATATTGAACCAGGATCTCACACTTGCCAGGCATGTTCTGCACTGCTGAGCTATATCCCCAGGCCTGAGTTGGCTTTCTGACTTGCTTTGACCTATAGAGTGTCACAGAAAGGACGTTGGGCAATTTCTGACACAAGATCTCAAGAGGTCTTGGAATTCCACCTTCATTGCTTGGAATCAGAGTGGGCTCCTGCAGATGTGAGGTCTGGTGGAGACAGAGGCCCAGCAACAAGCCAGTAATGGCTCCCGGGTAAGGACAGATGCCACCTCAGACCTTCCAGCCTGGTAGAACAGCTGATGGTCTGGGCCTCAGGAGCAACACTAGGTGGTGAAAGCAGCAGATGCGCCACCAGTGGACTCCAGTCTAATTTTTGACTTCTGGCATTGGGAGAAGGTATTGTTGCTTAAAGCCACTGCCATTTGGGATGATGAGCTACTCAAAGTAGGACCCTGATACAGGTCCTGGGCCTGTGTCCACCTTCTGAGGGAGGGCGCAGGCCCTGCACAGCTGGGGAGACAAAGCACCTAACCCTGGTGTATGATGGAAAGTCCCTGTTTCAAGTCTCACATTCAGTGATCAGACTGTCTCAGAGCCAAGGTGGAGCTGGGATGAATCACTCAAAACCCTTCTCAAGAATTAAGGCCTGGGGCTGGAGAGATGGCTCAGTGGTCTAAAGCACCTACTTGGAACAAGCTTGGCAAAGCTCAGGAACCGCGGTTCAATCCCCCAGCACCACATGCCAGCCAGCTGCGCCCCCTGGTGGGCTGAGCTGGCCACACACACTAAATAAATTTTAAAAAAAAATTTAAAAAAAAAAAGAATTAAGGCCTGAGGGAAGCTGCCTATTCCAGGCCCCAGAGGTTTTACCTCTCCTGTGCACATGACCCTGTTCCAGGCCACCCACAAAATGGGTGAAACAGAGCAGCCAGTTCCCAGCTGCCTGCCTGGGCACCTCTGTCACTCATCTCTGTGTGCCAGCACCTTCCTCCCCTTCCTCATCCCCTGCTTCCTGCCTCCCACTCTTCCTTTCCCTCTACTCTCTTCTCTCTCTCTCTCTCTCTCTCTCTCTCTCTCTCTCTCTCTCTCTTTTTTAAGTTGTGTTATGTGAAATTTCAAACATCACAAAACTAGAGATATCCAGACAATGAGGGGGCTCATCCCTAGCACTTAGCGCTAAAACCACCATCCACCTGTGACCATTGTGGCTTCATCTACACTCAGTCCCTTTGCTGGCTCGGCTGGAGGATTGGGAGGAGGATCTTGAAGTTGTAGCCTTTCAGCCCTCACCCCCCAGGGCTCTGCCCACAACACATTACTCTCTACTTCACCCACCTCTACACCCCAGCTCCTACACCCCGCTTACTCCAGATACCTGGGGTGTTCCACAGGCCCCCCATGTGCATTTTGCCAATAACCATAGAACATAAACTAAGTCGTGTCTCGACAACTTGATGAGTTTCTAACATGTTACCTCCCATGGGCTCACAGTGGCTCTTTCCGCCTGGGCTCCCTTGTGTCCTTTTAACTTGTCACCAGATTTCTCAATTATTTTTATTTACATATGAATGAGTTAATTCACCATTTGTCCCCTCTGCTAGAATTAAATCTCTGGGAGGCAAATATCCACATGGATAGCTCTTTAAGTCAGACAGAATCCATACTCTGCCACCATAACTCATTGGAAAGTCACTTAGCTTCTCTCCACCCCAGTGTTTTCAACTGAGGCTGGGAGATGACAATAGATAACATCAGAGGCTGTCAGAAGAATTATACAAGATATATACAAGAAGCCAGGCAAGACAGAACACAACTATGTCGATTGCACATATTAATGAAGGTCCTTTATCTGATAGCTTTGTCAGAAAACCTCTAAACAGGGCTGGAGAGATAGCTCAGTAGAATAAGCACTTGACTGGCAAGCACAAGGGCCTGAGTTCAATCCCCAATTTCAAAAAAAAAAAAAAAAAAAGAAAGAAAAGAAAATCTCTAAATAGGAGAGGGGGCCAGGAAGATGCACTGCGGACTTCTAGTCTGTGTCCCAGAAAGTCTGTGACCCGAAGGCACAGTGGCCTCACCAGGTGCCTGCAGGTCTTTTACGCAGCTTGCCACCCCCGACTTCTGACTTAGTGCATGTGGAAACACAGTGGACAGGGTGCATGGTGTGTGTGTGTGTGTGTGTGTGTGTGTGTGTGTGTGTGTGTGTTTCCCGGTACCGGGAATCAAACTCAGGACCTTGCCCTTGCCAAGCAGGTGCTTGTGCCACTAAGTTATATACCCAGCCCTAGAGTATGTATTTAAGCATGGAAATTTAAGGTTGGATTCCAGAGGAACCTAAGATATATACATAAATGTGTTGGGGGGGGGAAACTTAAACCATGATGCTATCAACTATAAATACATAAAATAATCCTGAATAAAATTACAAAACACTTGCATGGCAAGCACAAAGGCATGAGTTCAATCCCCAGTTCTGCCCAAAAAAAAAAAAAAATTACAAAACACCAAAACTAAATGTAAAAAATCAGATTAGGAAAAAAACCCTAAAAAACTAAAAAAACCCCTAAATAATAATAATAATAATAATGGGCCGGGGAAATGGCTCAGTGGAATAAGTGCTTCCCCAACAAACACAAGGGCCTGAGTTCAATCCCTGGTTCCGCAAAAAAAAGAAAAAAAAAAAAAAAAACCTGCCAGCTACTCCTTGGATAAAGGACTAATATCTAGAATATATAAACAACTCAAAAAATTAGACCTCAAAAAAAAATTAGCCCTCTCCAAAATAAAAGATTCAAACAAGAAATGGGGACTGAAATGAATACACTCTTCTCAGAAGAAGTACAAATAGCCAGTAAAGGGCTGGTGAGATGGCTCAGTAGTCTAAAGCACCCACTTAGAACAAGCTAAGCTTAAGCAAAGCACAGGGACCACAGTTCAATCCCCCAGCACCACATGCCAGCCAGCCCCGACCCTGGTGGGCTGAGCTGGCCACACACACACACAATAAATAAATAAATAAATAATTTTTAAAAAAAAAAACAAATAGCCAGTAAATACCTGGAAAAAAAAATAGTGAACATCACTGGCTATTAGAAAAATGCAAATTAAAACAACACAGAATTCATTTTAGTCCAGAAAAAATGGCCATCATCAAGACCTTAAATAATAAATGCTAGTGAGGCTGTGGCAGGGGGCTGGGGGAGGAGCCCTTCTATATTATTGGTGGAAATATAAGCCTGTGCATTTGAAAATCAATATAGAAGGACCAGGGAGATGGCTCAGTGGAATAAGCGCTTCCTTGGCAAGCGCAAAGGCCTGAGTTCAATCCCCAGTTCCGCCAAAAAAAAGAAAAAAAAAAAAAGAAAAAAAGAAAAAGAAAAAAGAAAATCAATATAGAGATGTCTTAAAAAACTAAAACTAGAAATCTCATTCAACCCAGCTATTTCCTTATAGGTATCTTCCCAAAGGAGTTCAAGACAACATATTACAGTGTGATACATGCATACCTTATGGTTTTTTTTCTTTTTTCTTTTTTTGTGGAACCAGGGATTGAACTCAGGCCCTTGCGCTTGCCAGGAAAGTGCTTATTCTACTGAGCCATCTCCCCAGCCCCATACCTATGTTTATAGCAGCACAATACTTAGAGCTTGGAGGCAGTTTATAAATCAATCAGTACATGAGTGAATAAAGAAAAAAGAGGAATTTATAAGCCATGGAGTATGTCCTACTATGATATAATGGATAAACTTCAGTCATTTGTAGGAAAGCAGATATACTTCACAACCCTAATGAAGTGAAATAAATCAGACACACAAGCTTAAATATCAGTTTCTCTTGTGTAACAAAGCCAAAGTATACATAAAGCACAAAGTCAAAGATAGAAAATAGGAAACGGGCCCTCTAGCTGCCATCTTGGGTCCCCGCGTGTGTGCGCCTAATCTCAGCTGGTCCGCCCGAAACCCCCTGAGCGCCAGCCCTAGTCCCCTGTGCTGCCCCATATCTGCTCCGACAAGATGAAAGAAACTATCATGAACCAGGAAAAACTC
>NW_004524594.1:22059190-22062528 GCF_000260255.1 Octodon degus | reverse complement strand
AAAAAAAAAAAAAAAAAAATAGAGAAACTCGAGGCCCTGAGTTCAATTCTCAGCACTGGAAAACAAAACAAAACAAAAAATGTGATTGTGCTTAAATAGGGATCTGAAACAGGGAAAACTCAATAAACTTAGCTATTGTCATCACTTGTATCATCATTACAGGCTTAGTACCTCTTATCAAAAATCCATGGGAGGGGCTGGGGAGAAGGCTCAGTGGAATAAGCGCTTCCCTGGCAAGTGCAAGGATCTGAGTTCAATCCCCGGTTCCACAAAAAAAAAAAAAAAAAAAAAAAAAAAAAAAAATATATATATATATATATATATATATATATCTCAAAATAGTCTGGGGTATATTTTAGTTGTAGTGCACTTACCTAGCATACACAGGGCCCTGGGTTCAATCCCCAGCAGAGATGGGGAAAAAAAATGCATGGGGGCCCAGGACATAGCTCATCGGACTAAGCGCCTGCTTAGGCAAACGCAGGGACCTGTGTTGGACCCCTGCAATATATGCCACACCAGCCCCACCTGTGGGCATACTGAGCCCGCCACTGAGTACGGGTATGGTGGTGCACAACTATAATCCCAGCACTGGGGAGGCTGAAAGCAGGAGGATCACTACAAGTCCAAGCTGTGTAGTGAGACCCTGTACCAAATCCATAAATTAAAAATAAACAACTAGGGGCCGGGGAGATGACTCAGTGGAATAAGCACTTGCCTGGCAAGAGCAAGTGCCTGAATTCAATCCCTGGTTCTGGAAAAATAAATAAATAAATAAATAAATAAATAAAATAAATGCATATTGCCAAGCTGAGTGTAGGGATACATACCTGTGATTCCAACGCTTGAGAAGCTGAGGCAGGAGGATTGTTGCATGCTTGAGACCAGACTGGGCTGCAATAGTGAGTTCAAGGACAGTCTGAACTATGAAGCAAGACCTTGTTTCAACTGGGTGTGGTGGCGCACGCACCTATAATCCCAGCACTTGGGAGGCTATAAACAGGAGAATCACTCACTATGAGTCTGATCTACGTAGTGAGACCCTGTAGACCCTGCCCAAAAATTTTTAAAAAGACCTTGTCTCTCAAAAAAAAAAAAAAAAAGCTGTGTGGCAAAAAAAAATTAGACTATGAATTTTTTTTTCAGATTTTGGAATTTTTTGGACATAATAAAATATTTTAGGGGGGCTGGAGAGATGGTTCAGTGGTCTAAAGCACCTACTTGGAACAAGCTTGGCAAAGCACAGGGACCGCGGTTCAATCCTCCAGCACCACATGCCAGCCAGCCGCGCCCCCTGGTGGGCTGAGCTGGCCGCGTGCGTGCGTGCGCGCGCGCACACACACACTAAATGTTAAAATAAAAAAAATAAAAAAAAATATTTTAGGGCTAGAACCCAAGGCGAAATATAAAATTCATTTATATTTCATCTGTACCTTGTACACATAGCCTAGAGGGAGTTTTGTTGTTGTTGTTTTATAGTACTACTAATTGAACCCAAGGCATTCACATTAACTGAGCTACATCTCAGCTCCTTATTTTTTAAAATTATTAATTTTGGGGCTGACAAGATAACTCAGTGGGGGCTGGCTAGATAAAAGGGCTTGCTTAGGCAGACTCAGGGGCCGGGGGTTTGATTCCCTGCCTGCCGTTCCGGCTCCAAGGCCTCCCCGTCCCCATGCACTGAGCACTGAGACAGCTACTGAGGCTGGGCATGGTGGTGCGCGCCTGTAATCCCAGTGCGTGGAAGGCTGAAAACAGGAGGATCACTACGAGTCTGATCTGTGTAGTGAGACCATGTGAACCCCGTGCTAAATACATCAAAACAAACAAACAAACAAAAAACTCAGCAGACTAAGCACCTGCTTAGGCAAACGCAGGAACCAGGGTTTGATGCCCAGTACTACATGCCACATGGGCCACACCACCAGGCGTACTGAGCTGGCCACTGTAATCCCAGCACTGGGGAGACTAAAACAAGAAGATCACTAAGAGTCTGAGCGGCATAGTGAAACCCTGTACCAAGTACATAAAAACAAAATAATTTATTTTGATCCACAATCTCCATAAATTACTAAGTTTCCCAGTTTGGTTTCAAACTTGCAGTCCTCCTGCTTCAGCCTCCCAGAGTCCTAGAATTATAGGTAGGTAATTTTATACAGTATGTTTAGTGTACGAGCAAAGTGACTTCAAACCGCGACAAAAGGGCAGATGTGGAAAGTTCCACTTGTGCACCACATTGGCACTCATAAAGTTTGGGATTTTGAAGCATTTTGGATTTTGGACTTTTAGATTAGGAATGGTCAACCTGGAATTACAAATGGGCATGTTCTCTCTGTCTCTGTCTCTCCCTCTCTGTCCGTCTCCATATCCCTCCACCCCCCTCTCTCTCTCTCACACACACACACACAGCACCACCACCAGCAACAGCAGCAGCCAGCACAGTGGCTGGCACATGATAGACGTCCCATCAACGTGTTAACCAAATGAGTTCTGAGCTCCTACCAACACCCCAATGCCCTTGGTCGGCTAAGTCCAGGAGCTGAGGAGCAGAGCTGCTCATCCTGTCCCAGACCAGCCAAAGGGGCTGCCCCAGCTTGATTACACACAAATTGCAGCTCTTCTGATCCCTGGTCCATGGGCCCAAATCTATTCTCCTTCCCTGACTGTTCGAACTGTGACACCACCATATGCCTTATCCTTGGATCCAGGTCTCAGGGAACTGCCGGGAGCTTCTCTTGCATTTTTTGTGGATTTCATCTTCTCTATTATGTCATGCTCGCTCCCTGCTGTTCTCCAGGGCCCATAAGGATGAGGTCATTGCTGAGGGACAGGAAAGAGTCTATCAGGAAAGGGCAGGAGGATGTGGCACCAAGCTGAGAATTGCCAGCACTCTGGCAGAGAGCATGGAAGGTGCACTGCAGCTCCGCCGGGTGTAGCCTAAGAGCTCCTGGGAGTCAGACTCAACTGAGACACCCGGGAACAGAGCAGAGAGGCAGCCATAACCACACAGCGAGCAGTAGACGCACTACAGTTGCTCGCGGAGCTCTTTCTCCAGAAAGCCTGAAGACCAAAGTCAGCTAGTTTGCAGTAACGCAAGGTCAGACTCCAAAAGGCAGATAGGTGTTCCTTCTCTCTTACTGCTTAAGAAACAAAGAAAAGAAAGGAAAAGAGTTTATCAGTGGAAGGTTGAGGCAGGAGGTTGACAAATTCAACCCCAGCCTGGACAACCTGGAGACTCGGCAAGATCCTGTCTCAGGGGCCGGGGAGATGGCTCAGTAGAATAAGCGCTTGCCTGGCAAGCACAAGGGCCTGAGTTCAATCCCCAGTTCAGCCAAAAA
>NW_004524594.1:22056937-22058155 GCF_000260255.1 Octodon degus | reverse complement strand
CCAAAAATATTATATAAGAATTAAATATTTTAACAAAGATCAAGTCCAAGCCTTTTCAAGCTTTTGAAATAAATATATGATTTAGAAAGTCAATGTGGGGATGTATGAAGCTAAGGGTAGGAGTTCTCCTTCTCTGCTTGCTTCCCTTGGGCTGTGCTATGCTGAAAATATCCCCTCCTGTCCCGACCCGCGGGTTAGTCAACGAGGACCCTCGAGGGGGAGTGGGGATGAGAAGGGACAGGAGACACAAAGAATGGAGACAAGACAGGATTCTGATCAAGTCCTGTTTATTCAGGGGAGGTTCTGGGTATATATAGGGGGTGTAGGAATGAGGAATTCTCAGCTCTTGGGGTCAGCAGTTATTGAGGCAATGGGGAAGGTGCCACCCCTGGGGCATAGCACGTGATTCACGGGCAATGGGCAAGGTGAGAAGGACCATAAACTTAACTCAGCAGGGGAATAGAAACTTAAGAAAATGGCTGACACTACTATAAAATGGATACCAATTAATGGCTTCCCACACCCTCTAAAGCCAGGCATGGAGGCACACACCTGCAGTGCCAGGACTCAGGAGGCTGAGGCAATAGGACCAACACAAGTCTGAGGTAGCCTGGACTACATAGTAAGTTCAAGGCCAGTCTGAAGTACATCATGAGACCTTGTCTCAAATAAAAAAATAAGGGGCCGGGGAGATGGCTCAGGGGAATAAGCGCTTCCCTGGCAAGTGCAAGGGCCTGAGTTCCATCCCCCAGTTCTGCAAATAAAAAATAAATAAGCCCTCCAAGCTTAAGTTTTGGAAATATAATCTCCGAATTCACATGTTGGTAGGATTTGGAGGTACAGCCTTTAGGAGGTAATTAAAACTAGACAAGGTCATGAGGTTGTGTCCATTACAGGGACACAACAGGGTTAGTGTCTCTCTAAGCAGAAAGACCCAAGCTTGCACTCTGCTTTATCCTATTGTGCGGTGCCTTGTACCATTACAAAGCAAGAAGATGGCAGCACATGATATTGAATTTCCTAGCCTCTAGGACCATGGGTAGACAAATTTCTGATGTTTATAAATTACTTAGCTCATGGTATTCTGTTATAACAACAGCAAAGATCTTATTCATTAGTACCATCCACCTTAACCACAGATAACTGCCTCATGAGGAGGGAAACTCTTTTTTTAAAAAATTTATGTAGGGGCCGGGGAGATGGCTCAGTGGAATAAGC
>NW_004524594.1:22042535-22056487 GCF_000260255.1 Octodon degus | reverse complement strand
ATAAATAAATAAATAAATAAATAAATAAAATTAAAATAAAATAAATGCCAGGCGGGTATCAGGTCTGGCCTGGCACTAAGAGAGGGGTTTGCCCTGTTACACACACCTTATATTCACCCATTCCTAAAAACTATGGCTTCTGGGCCAAGGAGATAACTTGGTGGTCTAAACACCTGTCTGGCAAGAGCAAGGACCCGGGTTTGGTCCCTGATACCGCAGGATGTGCCAGAACCTAGGGTGTACCATGCTGACCACCAAAACTGGGTGTGGCAGTGCGTGCCTGTAATCCCTGCACTGGGAAGGCTGAGACAGGAGGATCACTGTGAGTCTGAGGTGTGTAGTGAGACCCCATACCAAATAAATAAATATTTAAAAACAAAGAAACAAACAACAACAAAAATCCCTGTGGCTTCTGGCCAGCACACAGAGCTTCTGAGCCAAATCTGCACTCTAAGGGAAGGGCCTCAGAGGGCTGACTGAGAGAGAACAGAGTTCTAGACCTCCAGGCAAGAAGCTGTGCTTTCATCCAGGATTAGAGGGAGAGTGTAAAACAGTCACTTTTTTTTTTTTTTTCCTTTTCTGAGATATGGTCTCACTAGGCTGGCCTTGGACTTCCCCTACCTCAACAGTTATTTTATTTTATTTTTTTGTTTTAGTAAGGGCCTACAGGGTCTCATTACGTAGGTCAGACTCATAGTGAGTGATCTGCCTGTGTTCAGCCTCCCAAGAGCTGGGATTACAGCTGCGCACCCCCACGTCCAGTCTCAATTGCCGTCTCAGCGCGCCCAGGGGTCGGAGCTGGCACGGCAGGTTATTTTAGTTTTTCTGTATTTGGTACAGGGTCTCACTACGAAGCTACCTCGCGGGCCCTTCAGCAGTCATTTTAAAGAAGTGTCAAAATCTTCAGGCACGGAGTGGCTTGAAAGCCCACGTGAAGCCCCCTTGGGGACAAAATGTCTCAAATATGACAAAACGGCACCTGTCCTGTGGGTCTAGGAGTCATCAGATGTGTAAATAACAAAGACATTTAACTATTTTAGCAACTAATTACAAAGCAATTAATATGTCCTGGGAAAGGCCTGGGGAGATAGCTCAGTAGAATAAGTGCTTTCCTGGCAAGCGCAAGGGCCTGAGTTCAATTCCTGGTTCCGCCCCCCCAAAATCAATCTGTCTGTCTGTCTGTCTGTCTGTCTGTCTGTCTGTCTGTCTGTCTGTCTGTCTGTCTGTCTGTCTGTCTGTCTGTCTCCTGGGAGAAGAGCTCGACCAAGCCCTCCAGGTGGCTGTAAGTCCGCGGTGCTACAGCCAGGTGGCGGTGAAGGTCCACTCATGGGTACCATCTGCCTGACTCTCCTCGGTCCAGAGAACTGAGGATCTGGTGCAGACACCAGAGAGGAAGGAGTGGGTACTAGGGCTGGTTCAGAGCATCCTGGTCGGAAAAACGGGGTTCGGAAGCCTAGAGGATCTGGGTGCACAAAGAAGGCGGTAAAGGACTCAGGCCTAGAGTGGGCGGAGCTTGTGTCCCAAGAGAGTGAAATTTAAATTTCCCTTTAAATTTCTGGGTGGGCTGGGCTGCACAGTGAGTTCAAGGCTAGTATAACTACTTAGGGAGACCCTGTCTAAAAGAAAGAAAATAAATAAATAATTTCTGGGTGGGGCTCTGCACTAGTAGTAGGTGGAGCTTGATGGGGTAGCTAGGTTTTTTCCTTGTGAGGGCCCTGCTTGCTGCCAAACTTTGGAGAAGAGAATTCCCTAGGTGGGCAGGCTATCGGGGCGGGGCATGCGGGCATCTTCTATAGGCTGGCCCAGGAGGTGGGGCTCGTGTAGGTGCCTTGTTAGCCGCGTGTGGGCGGGGTTCTTCCTCCTGGTGAGTTCAGCGAAGCAACGGGACTTGTAGCTAGGGGCGGAAACTGTAGAAGAGTTTGACGGGAATTTTACATGTTCTCCGGAGGGCGGAGTTTGTGTCTCCTGGACAGAGTTCATGATTCTGCAAGATACAAGATTCCTTGGGGAATCAAGGCCCTGTGAAGGGGCGGAGTTTGCAGTTGGGTTGAGCCGGGCACATAACTGCAAGTGAATGTGTAAACTCTGGGCGGAGCTCATACCTCTGGGAGACCGATATTAATCCTTGCCAGTCTGTGGGAGCCCAGGGGCGGTGCGCGGTTTATGGGTGGGGTGGGGAACTGGGCGGGGTTGAGAGGGCTGATGGCCGGCTATAGCTCTAGGAATCTGAGCTGGCCGGGGGTGAGGTTTGCGGCTTTAGTGGGCGGGGCCTCTGGAGCGCTCCCAAGGGGACTTTGGGCAGCAGTGGGTGGGCGTGGCTCGTAGGTCGCTGGGCAGAGCGCACCCGAGTCCTGGGCCGCCTTTGGGTGGGTGGGGAGGTGGTCCTGGGAGTAAGTGGGCGAGGCCTGAGACACAGCTCCCCGCTTGGGCGGAGCCGGGCCTCGGTGCCGGCTGGGGCTCTGCCCTGGGAGGCAGTCTGTTTAGGCCCGCACGCAGCTCCGCATCTGGTGCTCATTACCGGATGACAAAGAGTCGGCCCTGGGCCCCCTTCCCCACTCCCATCCCCCTACGAGTGCAGTGCATTTAACTCCTTCCTGCCCTCACAGCGCTCTGGATGCTCCGCCTGGGGTCCTAGGAGGGAGCTTCAGAGAGTCCCATCCATCTGATCTCATTCTCTATGCTGGGCCCGCACCTCCTTCCCAGGCTAATGCATGGGACACCCTGCGATCCCCACTTCCATCCAGCAAACCTCCCCCTCCGAGCTTCTCAGAGGTTAAAGCTCAGCAGGATCTGACGGGGGCGTCTGGTTTAAGTTAGGGGAACGTGAGTGGCGGCCGTGGGCGGTGCGTAGCTTTCCCTCCTCCCCTTCCGCGACCTCCCGGTCTGTCCCCAGCTTCGGCCCCTCCTCTCCTACTCCCCTGGGGTTCACCCTCTGGGCCAAAGGGTGTCCTTGGGCTCCAGGTAGGGAAGGGGAGTTGAACCATCTCTCCTCGCCTGCAGGGGTGGTGGCGGCGTCTCTGCCCTGTCCTAATTAGAGGTCTCGAGAGACTGAAACTAAAAAATTATAGAGGCGGTGGGAACCGGCGCCTCCGTCGTTCAGGTCTCGCCTCTTTCCCCTGAAGCAAGGAGCCCAGGATGGGGGAGTTTACCCCATACGCTGTAATCTTCCTGCTGTGATTTCTAAACGGGCCCCTTACCCCAGATCCCGGGGCTCCTCAGCTTTGAGCAGCCCTCGGCCTCGCTGGAGTGCGTTCTGCCTGACACCATCCCGCACCATCCTCACTCCGCACCAAGTGTCCTGTGACCCTGAAAGTCTTGCACCAGAGACTGCCCAGGGAGGTGGATCTGGTTCTGTTGACTTCATGTTTCCTCCACCTCCGCCTCCCGGGCTGATTTCTGCCTCCTCCCTAAAGCAAGCGGGAGCAGTGCCTCAGAGAACACCTACAATCCAGAGAGGGTGGCAGCATCCTTAGGTGACCTCAGTCTCAGCCCCAACTTCTGGGCAGCCTGCCAGGATGGGAAAGGATGTTCCAAAGAACGTTCAGAGGAACTCACCCACTACATGCCCCTTTCATTCCCACAGAACACCAGGCCCAGAGTCTGTCTGACCTCTAAACCCCAGTTTACTGCAGGTCAACAGAAATCTTAACCTATAAGTCCTCTCCTGGTTTCAGTCTCACCTTCTTGGAGTTTTGATACAAAGAGGAACCAATATGCCAAATCTCATATTCTTGGGCTTGCTGTGTGACCATCCCTTAGGCTCTGCCCTCTCTGGTCTACTACTTCCCTGAGAATCCCTGAAACTGTCCCTTAAGGGCTATTACCTTACCTACACAAACTGAAAGAAGATCCATTTCTTTTTTTCTTAGTCTTCCCAGACCCTCCCCTCCAGCATCAATGAGGTTCAGGCGCTTTGGCTGAGGTTGGCACCCCATTTATTGGAGAAGACCCCAGCACCCACCCCTGAGGTCCTGGGGGCCTTGGTGTATCCTCTGTCATGAGTGCCACATCCAGGGAACAGGAAGCCCTCTGTCCATCTGGGCAGCCCCCATGGGTCCCTGGTGTAGCCTCAGCCATGTGTCCAGCCATGTCCCTTCCCCCTACTTGCAGGGGGCATCTATGCCCTATCACACGCTGGTTCTGCAGGTCTGTACCCCTGTGAAGCTGCCCCTGGGGGGCAAGGGTTCTGTTTGGCCTTTGCTCCCAGCATGGGTGACCCAGCGATAGCAGTCAGTGATGCGCTTGTTGGGTGCGTGGGGGCCACAGCGGGTGCAGTATACGATGCCTAGTGCGAGCAGGACCACCAGGAAGACACATGTTGGCACCAGGAGTGCCACCAGCAGCCACCGGTCATCCCTCTGGCTTTGACCTGCTATACCAGCCTCTGCCAGAGCTGTTGGAACTGCTGTAGAGACCAACTTGGAAGTAGGGCCACCTTCCCTTGGGACTTGGGGAGCTTTGGAATGGGGATGTGCAGGGCTGTGTGAAGTCTGGTTAGCTGGGCTTTGAGGAGGCAAAGGAGTAAGAAGGACTGGAATCTGGGTGGCAGCAGGCACAGGGGCCTGATGGGCAGGGGTCCCAGGTGACCCAGAGGTAGTGGGCAGGCTGGGCTGGACAGTTGGCGTAAAAGAAAGCCGAGGGACTTGGGCCCTGATGCCTGTGACATCTATGAGTGGAGGGGGTTGGTGGGCACTTGGGGTGACATCCGGGGAGGCAGGATTAGCTGGAATTCCAGACAGATGTGTGGTGGTCTGGGTGTCAGCCACCTGAGAGTCTGGAAACATGGGAGATGGATGGGTAGGGAAGAATTGGGGATATTTGGCTGAGGTAACAGGGGGCTGGTGGGCAGGGGGCTGTGCTGGAGGAGTGACAGAGATAACTTGGGGCTGGTGGGCAGAAGGCAGACGTGGATAGTTGTTGGAGATCACAGGGGGCTGGTGGTCAGGAAGCACAGCTGGGTGCATGGCAGGGATCATGGGGTGCCAATGGGCAGGGCTCAGGGGTAGGTGTGTGGCAGAAATAATAGGGGTCTGGTGGGCAGAAGACAGAGTAGGGTGCGTGGCAGAGATCACAGGGGGTCTGTGGGCAGGGCTCGGGGGTGGGTATGGGGGGGCCCGGCGAGCAGAAGGCAGTGTGGGGCGCAGGGCAGAGATCACAGGGGGTCGGTGGGCAGGGTTCAGGGGTGTGTGTGTGGCAGAAATAATAGGGCTCTGGTGGGCAGAAGACAGAGTGGGGCGCATGGCAGAGATAACAGGGGGTCTGTGGGCAGGGCTCGGGGGTGGGTATGGGGGGATATGGCGAGCAGAAGGCAGTGTGGGGCGCAAGGCAGAGATCACAGGGGGTCTGTGGGCAGGGTTCAGGGGTGGGTGTGTGGCAGAGATAATAGGGGTCTGGCGGGCAGAAAGCAGTGTGGGCCGCGTGGCAGAAATCACCACAGGCTGAGTGTCAGAGATCACTGAGGAGTGATAGGGGATCCGAGGGGCACTGAGTAGGGGTGGCCAGGTGGGCTCCAGATGGGGTCTCCTCGGTTCTCGCTGTCCTGGGAAGCTGGGTCTATAAGCCAAGCCAAAGTCCGGTGGCTGTGTGGGTTTCATCCACAGGATCCTAGCACCCGCTGTCCATCCACCATCCAAGTCCTCCCAGGCCTCCGCCACCTCCACTTCCACCTCCTCCTCCTCCTCTTCCTCCCGATCGTCCACCACCTCATCTCCAAGGTCCTGAGAAGCCCTGGTGCCCATGGCACCCGTGGGGGTGCAGTTGCTCCCATCTTCTTCAAGCTCATGACCCTCACTGCAATAGCACTCAAAGCCACCAACATAGTTGACACACATCTGCTGGCACACACCGGCAATCTGGCACTCATCTGTGTCCACGCAGCGGTGTGGCTCATCCTCTGCTGGTCGGAAGCCCAGAAGACAGTGGCAGCTGTACCCTTGTGGTCCACCAGGCTCACAGTGTTGCTCACATGGGGCCTGGGCACAAGGGTCCTCACAGCTGCGCCCATCCGCTGCCAGTCGGAAGCCCTCAGTGCAGTGGCAGGACACCTGACCATCCATGTCCTCCATGCACTCATGTTCGCAGCCCCCATTGTCCGGACCACAGCCAGTCCCCGGGCACAAGGGCCCAGCCTGGGACCAGCCCACACCACCTTCAGGTTGCTTCACGCAGAGCAGAGAGGCCCCCCTGCCAGCTTGGCACTGCACAGCAGCCACAGACCCAAAGGGCAGCCACTCAAACTCCGTAGAGACCAGGTGGAAGGGTGTAGTATAGACGGTGGGGCTGGCCTGCCCAGCCTCATCTTGCAATGCTGGGCAGGCACCCTCAAAGCCAAACTGGCACAGGTAACCGTCGATAGGCAGTGTGCACGAACCCTCGTGCCAGCGATGAGCATGGCTGGCCTCCAGGGCCACACAGCGCTGAGCCACACAGGACCCTCCCGTGGCTTGCTGGGCCCAGTTGGTGAAGGCTGTGTCCTGGTCTCCAGTAGTCCACGTGAAGCCACGAAGTGGGCGCTGCACCTGGCAGTGCCGTGCCTGCCGCTGCAGTCCTATCCACAGCAGCTTGTCCTTTGGGCCAGTGCCCACAAGGCTGTCCACACGCCGGGCCTCCTCGGGTGTCCGCGGTGTGGCCAGGTTACCCCCCAGTTCACGGCAGGCACGCCATGCTTCCAGGAAGGTGCGGGATTCTGGGTAGAGAACGTAGCAGCTGTTGGGGCCACAGGTAGCGTGGGGCTCAGTGGGCCAAGAGGCCTGGCCCAGTGTGGGCACTGCGGCCGCCCAGGCCAGCAGCAGGCACAGCAGCATCACGACGCCCCCTGACTGGTGACTGGTCTGGCCCGGGCTTGCGGCTGCTCTTGACAGGGGGAGGGACGGGGGCCTCCGGCAGGCGGGCAGGGGGGCGGGCCTAGGCTGGGCTCTGGCCTTGTAAGGAGTGGGCTGGGGTGGTTGCCAGCTCCTGCTCCTGCTCCCCCAGGGCCACAGGAGCAGGAAGCAGTGGGGTGGGGGGTGCTGGGGTTGGCTGAGGAGGGAGGAGGAAGAGTACAGGGGCTGCCCCAGGCCCCACAGGGCTGGGAGTCAGAGAGGCGGAAACTGCTGCTTGCTGATACAGGACCCTCAGAAGCCCACTGCACTGCAGTAGGAGGCTCCGTTCCTCAGTCGAACTCGCCTTCCACACACTCACAGACACACTTACATGTGCGTGCTCCTCTCCTCATCCGTGGGCACGGGCAAATGCATGACTGCCCCTTGTGCCTGGCTCAGACCTGCCCTTCACTTCACCTGGCTCAGGCAAGTCTGCAGACCCCTGTCCCCTGTGCACATCTGCCTGACACATTGCACCCCAGGGGTGCTCCTTCCAAGATGGTGTGGTGGTCTACATGGCTGAGCTTATGAAGTCCCTCACGTTCCTGTACAGGCCCTGAGTGGCCAATGACCAAGGCCTGAACACCCCCACTCCCCTACCCCCACTGTGTTCTCTGTTCCTGAGTCCCTTCCTCAGTCACCCTATTCCCCAGAGTTATGGCTCCAGCTGGGCCAGCCTGAGGGGGAGGAAGGCTGCCTTTTCTTCACCCTTGCTCAGCTGGGGACCCTGGGAACCTGCGATTAGAGGGGGAGGAGAGCCCCCAAACAGGAAATGCCTCTCTGGGCTCCTGCTGCAGGAGGGCAGAGTGTGTAAATTAGGGGGCTGGACTGCTCTCAGGGGGCAGAGCTGGCTGTGAGGGGCCTAGTGAAAGGCCATGTATGGGCACTAGACGCACAGTAACACATTCACACGTGTGTGACAGGGCCTTCATGTTATGGAGCCCTCCTTGCCCCAGGGGGCTGGTACATAGGCCCCAAAGACCTCTTTCTGCCCTCCTCCCAGGCCTCTGAAGGCAGCCACAGTGAGCCTGTCACCTAGGACAGGAGGCGGTCCTGAGGAGGTGGTTGAAGGTTAACTTGTTCTCAGCTGTATCACTTTTCTTTTCTTTTCTTGCCTGATTGATTGATTGATTGATTGACTGAAGCAGGTTTTTGCTATTTTACCCAGGCTGGTCAATCACTTGCCCTGCCTCAGCCTTCCAAGATGCTGGAACCATAGTCCTGTGACACTAGCTGACCCAGTATATTCTTAGTAGATGTTTGAGCCAGGGATGAGGAGGTAGAGGAGTGCTTCTACCCCTCAGAGCGCTGCCTGGGTACAGCTTTTTACTCTGCCTCTGATCTGCTGTGTGACTTCAGGAAGGTCACGGACCCTCTCTAAGCCTCCATTTTTCTTATGTGCAACATGGGGATACTGTGTCCAGGTCTTTTAGCTCAGTGGGGCTAACACATCACAGTACAGAGGGCTTTGTCAACTGTGGAACATGAGGCAAATGTTCCTTAGTCTTTTGAGTACAAGCGCTGGGGGCAGGTTGGACTTTACTAACCACCTTTCAATACTCAGCTAGTCCCTACACACCCAGCCAGCGTCTAAGAACCAGGGATTACAAAATGCCTGCTCTGTGCCCAGAAGTTCAAGGTCTATACCTGTGAAGCACATGGACTACTCTCCTAGGGAGAAAGTCAATAGCCACCTTCTATCCTTGAGTTCACCCTTGACTCCTCTTTCTCCCACACCCCAACCCCAGCCTCTCAGCAAGTCCTCTCAGCTTCATTCTTAGAATCAACTCACGGGCCTGGTGAGATGGCTCAGTGGTCTAAAGCACCTACTTGGAACAAGCTTGGCAAAGCACAGGGACCATGGTTCGATCCCCCAGCACCACATGCCAGCCAGCCCCGCCCCCTGGTGGGCTGAGCTGGCCACACACACACACACACACACACACACACACAATAAATAAATAAATAAATAAATAAATGTTTAAAAAAAAAAGAATCAACTCACATCTGACCACTTCTCATTACCTTCTTTGCCACCCACCCTTTGCCCATCTAGAAACCATATATAGCCTCTCTCTCTCTTTCCCTCTCGCTCTCTCTCTCTCACTTTCTCCACCCTGAGAGAGAGATGCTTGCTCTTTTTTAAAAAAATATTTTATTTGAGGCTGGGGAGATGGCTCAGTAGAATAAGTACTTCCCCAGCAAGTCCAAGGGTCTGAGATCAATGCCTGGTTCCGCCAAAAAATTATTTTATTTTATTTATTTAGTCTTTTTGAGACAGGCTCTCTTTTCTATGCAGTACTGGCTGGCTTTGAGCTCAACTTGTAGCCCAGGTTGGCCTCAAACCCTTAAACTCAAACTTGTAATGACCCTCCTGCCTCCACCTCCCAGAATGCCACAATTACAGGCATGAGCCACCACTCCAGGCAGAGAGATGCTCCTACAACCTAGGTCAGTTCAGGGAAAAGGTCAAAGTCTTTGCTATGTGATCTGGCTCTAAACTAATCCCACACTGTCCCTCCACTCACTCCCTCTACTCCAACCACTCTGGCCTCCTTGCTGATCCCCAGCCTGTGGGGCACCCGCCTCCAGACTTTCCCTGGCAGCGCCCCTGCCTGGAGTGCACTTCCTGCAACCTCCAAGTGCTTTACTTCTTCTTTTGCTTTTCTCCAATTGGTCTCAGTTAAGTGTCAGAATCCCCAACCAATCATGCTCCATTTCCCCTTTCCACTATGACTCTGACACAGTGTAAACAGATGTGTGTGTTGTTTCCGTGAGGCCTGAATCCTCCTGGCCAGTTTCTCAGCCTTGATCTTCAGTGCTGGACAGTGTTGTAAGGCCTGTGCTGTACCTGGGGGTGATTACCCATACCTCCGACTTCTGTTTACATACTGGTAGTTGCTTGGGACAATGTTCTCAGACATTGCTGAATAGCACCATCACCCCCAGGGAGAACCTCTGCCCTTGGAGACTGTGAGCTCCGTGCTAGGGTCATAGTCCTGTTCCCTACTGTATCCACAGATTCTAGACAGCTCTTGGACCATGGACACTGCTTATTAAAAGTTTGCTGAGGGCTGGGGAGATGACTCAGTAGAATAAGCGCTTCCCTGGCAAGCACAAGGGCCTGAGTTCAATCCCTGGTTCTGCAAAAAAAAAAAAAAAAAAAGTTTGTTAAATGACTAAATGAGGCTTCCACAACTGCTTAAGGAGATGCAGGGAGACCTGGGGTTCTCCTTGAAATAAAGCCCACTTGTTCCCCATATTCTTTGGCCACCCCCTTGAAGTCAGCCCTCCTAGACCTGGTAGTTCTCTCAAAATCAGCAAGTCATTTTGCAGTTGGGGACACTGAGGCTCAGTGAGTCATACAGCATACAGTGGCAGGGCTCAGACTAGAGCCAAGGTTTCCTGGTTCTTATTCCAGTTCCCTTTGTGCTATAGTCTGCTGCAGCATCCTTCAAGCTGGGTATGAGATGTGATGTCAAGAAATGACAATGAGAAGAAAGAGATGCAGCTTGGGGCCCGGCAGATAGCTCAGTAGAATAAGCACTTGCCTGGCAAGCGCAAGGGTCTGATGCAAGGGCCTGAGTTCAATCCCCAGTTCCGCCAAAAAAAAAGAAGAAAGAGATGCAGCTTATCAAGGTCCTAAGGTCGGAGCTCAAGATGAGGTGGGCCTAGAAGGACGAAGAGGACAGGAGAGAGAACACCAAAGGGGAGGCAGCGTGCTTTGCAAGACCCCAAAGCCAACCCTGAAAGCTGCAGCTCCACTGTGGTGGTGTTGGGGAAGAGTGACAGTGAGAGAGCTCCCAGGCTGGTTTTCAGTGGGTGGAGGGGACCCAAGGCCAGGGACCCATTAGGAGGCTGTTGTAATTGTCTGGGAAAGAGGAGGGAGCTGGCTGCAGAGCTGGGGAGCAGGGCGGGCCGGGCTGGGGGAGGCAGCCTCTTGAGGCTCCTTATGGGCGGTCCTGAACCTGGTCCAAGGGTGTGGTGAGCCCAGTCATGATTCGGGCAATGGCCAGTGCGGGGGGTGGGGTGGGGGGGTGGGGGGGGTGTCTTAGAGCATGGCTGCAGGCCGTCTGGTGAGTGGGCGGGCTGGATCAGAGGGCAGGACCCCAGCTTCAGTGGTGGTGAGGGTTTGGGGAGCAGGCAAGGGAAGAAGGAAGAGGATGAGGGTCAAAGGCTAGATTCCAGCTGTACTAGCTGGGTCCCCTTTGTAGATGGGGGGATGTCTGAGTGGGATACTTTGAGGGGGCTTGAGGAGTCATTTTGCCCCCAACAAGACCACGTGGATCAAGGGTGAGTGTTGGAGGTGCACATGAGCACCCAGTCTGGAATCATACCTGGTGCTCATCTGCCTGCTCCCCTTAGGGGTGAGGCTGTCTCAGAACTTTCTGCCCTGGTTGGGATGATGGAGGACACAGTGACACAGTGAGAACAACCTCAGGGATCTGGTTATGAGGAGTGAAAAGGGGGCTGATTGGGATCTTCCTTTCCCAGCTGGTCTGGTTGAGTTAGTCATAGCACAAAGAAATGCTAATTGATGCAATAAATGTTTGGAGGATGGGTGAATGGATACATACTTTTTTTTTCTTTTTCTTTTCTTTTCTTTTTCTTTCTTTCTTTCTTTTCTTTTTTTTTCTTTTTTTCTTTTCTTTTCTTTTTTTTTTTCTTTTGTCTTTTTGAGACTCTTCAGTTCAGGCTTACCTTGAACTCACTTTGTAGCCCAGGCTGGCCTCAAACTCACAGAGATCCTCCTGCTTCAGCCTCCAGAGTGCTGGGATTGTAGGTATGCACCACCATGCCTAGGTTTTTCTCTGTTTTTTTTTTGCTTGTTTGTTTTTGGTGGAACCAGGGATTGAACTCAGGCCCTTGTGCTTGCCAAGCAAGCGCTTATTCTACTGAGCTATCTCCCCAGCCCCTGTTTTTGTTTTTTTAAGATAGGATCTTACTGTGCTCTTCAGTCTGGCTTTGATCCACTATGTAGTTCAGGCTGGCCTCAAACTTCCAGTGATTCTCCTGCCTCAGGCTCCTGAGTCCTGGGATTATAGATATGCACCACCACCACCACACCTGAGTGGATATGTAGATGGAGCTCATGGGAGATACACAAATGGGTGGATGATTGCGTGGATGCTGAGGCCAGTACATGGATGGATATGTAGGTATATGGAAGAATGTTAGGAGGAAGGGTGGGTGTGCAGATGGATGGATGGATGGATGTAGGAATGTATAAGTGAATGGGTGTGTGGGTAAGGTGTTTATTTTATTTTTTAAATTTTTATTGTTTAAAATGTATTTAGTACAGGGTCTACAGGGTCTCACCACGTAGATCAGACTCACAGTGATTCTCCTGTTTTCAGCCTCCCAAACGCTGGGATTACAGGCACTCATCACTGCAATCTCAATCACCAGGAGTGGGGCCAGCACGGCACACTGGGGATCGAACCCTGGCCACTGCGCTCTGCCTAAGCAGGCGCTTTAGTCCGTTGAGCTATCTGACTGGCCCTTATTTTATTTATTTATTTTGTAGTATTGAGGATCGAACTGAGGACCTTATGCTTGCCAGGTAGGTGTTTGTGCCGCTGAGCTATGATCTCCAGCCTTGAGTAAGGTGTTTAGATGCATGGGTGGAGACAGGGTATAGGCAGACATGGTAGGCCCTGATTCATGCCTACAGCCCCCATGATGAGTGCCGTGCTCAGAATGGACCTCTATGTCTCTACAGGGGTGCAACCCAGGTTAGTGGGACAGCTTGGGCTGCCACCCTCCACAGAAATCAGTGTGATGCTCCCCTGTCACCACAAAGGTGTGCTCTCTTATGGGACCTGAGGCCAAGATGTTTCCCTGTCTGGGGAGGTGAGTGACCTTGTATCTACTAAGCTTGGTTAGGTTCAGCTCACATTGAGAGTCAGAGTCAGGGTTCCCTGCTCTCATCATGGCCCTTATGGGCACAGCTCACCTCAGGAGAAGCATGAAAACAGAAGCCCAGAGCCCCAGGAGGAGCCATGTCTGGCAGCCACCCCAACAAGCAAGAAGCAGATGGTGCTTTCAGGTGTAGCATGTGGGCCTATGGGGGAGAGGAGGGCGGTTTGCAGTGGGGCTGGGCCTGAGCAGGCCCTGTGGAACAGCCGGGGGGGGGGGGGGGGGGGGGTTGGGGGGGGGCGGGGGGTTGATGTGATTGGGGGGCGCCCCCCGGGCCGGCATCCTGGAGAGCCTTGGCACTCTTGGGCTGCTGAGCCAGCGCATTGCTTTGTGTACAAATCACCTCCCTTCCGTATGTTCCCATCCCCCACTGCCCTCCATGTCTAAATTCTTCCCAAAGCAGCTCAGCCTCAGGCTGTCCGAGGACAGGACAGACTCCGTGGAAGGAGAGGCCCCAAGGAGGGAGGTGGGCAGGAAGAGGGGAGGAAAGGAAGCCTGTGCAGCCCCCAGCCCAGTGTTCTGCATTCCCTGTGTGCTTCTTGCTGGGGGAGCTCTGCAGTGAGGCCATGCATGGGGACAGAACGGGTGGGAGAGGAAGGCTTGCGAAGGCAGCCCAGGAGGCAAGATGCTGGCCCTCCTCCCTACCCCCTAAAGTAAAGGATTGTGCTTACTGGAGGGGCTGAGGGTGGGGTGGTACCTTTGCCATGGGGAGAGACCCTGTGTGTGTTTGTGGGTGAACAGCAGTGCTCTCTGTGTGTGTGTGTGTGTGTGTGTGTGTGTGTGTGTGTGTATACACTTGCACTGCCATCACTGTGGATAGCCACAGCTAAGTGATATGTATGTGTGTCCTAGTGAGGCCACACCTGCACTCACAGCTGTGAGAATGAAGCATATGGCTACCCCTGATTGCCCAATTTAGGTCTAGATGGGAGCCCACTTTCTTTTCTTGGCAGATGCCTGACCCGAACATCTGGACACATTTGTCCTCAAGAAAGGGAAGCCTGGCCATGTGTAGTGGCACATGCCTATAGTCCCAGTACTCTGGGAGACTGAGGCAGGAGGACTGCAAGTTTGAGCTCATGCCAGGCAATTTAGCAACTTAGGGAGACCCTGTTTCTAAATAAGACTGAGGATGTACTTCAGTGCATAGGCTCTGGGGTTAGTTTCCTATAT
>NW_004524594.1:22011328-22042266 GCF_000260255.1 Octodon degus | reverse complement strand
GACAGAGACAGAGAGGAGGATGAAGACAGGATGAGAAGAAAAAGAAACAAAGGATCTGCAGCTCAAGGTCAGCCTAGGCTATATAAAGAGACCTTACCTAAAAAAGTAATCCTGGAGCCCAAGTCAAACTGGAAGGGCCTATACCTGCCCCTCAGCATGCAGACAACCCTTCCTGAGGATGAGGTATCTTTAGTTGTAGAAGGGGTCTCTGTGGGGGTGGACCCTGTACTCAAGGCCTGCCACCTAGGGGGACCAACTTACCCCAGTTGGCTAAGAACTAGAATTCTGATTTCAGCACTGAAAGTCCCTGGGCAAAGAAGGTAGATGGTTGTTGTGGCCATAGGGACGACTCTTTCCACCACACCCTTCCCCAGCTACCTCAGTCGCAGCCTACCCTCCCATCCCACCCCCCTCTGGAACTTTCTCAAAGGTTTTTACTTTCCCTTCCTGCTCTTTCTGTCAACGCCTCTTCCTCCTGCCCCCTCAGCATCCCCAGGGATCTCCCCATCTCACTGCCTTTCCTGCTGTCTCCAAAGTCTTCCTGTCCCCTCTCTTGCTCTCTGTGTCTGCTGTCTCCAACTTCCATTGGTCTTGGGGACCTGTCCACTCCTCAGCCAGCAACATGGACCCTTTGGTCAAGATCTCTGTTCTCTGCCTCCTTCTCTAGCTCCCCTCTCGGTCTCCAATGTTTCCAGTCTCTGTCACAGTCTCTGGCTTGTCATTGTCCCTGGGTGGTCTACCCTCCTCCTCTCTCCTGGCACCACACCTCTGGGACGGGTTGGGGTAGGAGCCAGCTCTGGGGGCTGTGACCAGGCCCGGAAGGAGAACCCAAGCAGACATGATATTTATGTTGGGACTTCAAAGTGCAACAGAGGCTGTGGTGGGGGTGAAGAGGGGTTTGGGTCAAGCAAAAGCCAGACTGAGATTCGTTTAGGCTCCTCCCTGGAGAGGGTCTCCTTGGTGATACACATCTCCCCTTGGGACTCAGAGATCCAGAGCAGAGACAGAATGGGCTATTTTGGTGCAGAGTTCCAAGAAAGGCACTTCCTGTGCCCTTGTCCCAGCCCTGGCCTCATCCTTTCTTCCTGTCATCCTGGGCTCCTGGCCCGCCCCCCCCCTCAGCATCAGCCTGCCTGGAGAGACAAGGGGTTCTGGGGGTGGCAGGAGCAGAGGGCTCGATCTCAGCAGGAAAACATCCCTGGCGCTGGGACAGCTGTGCATTCTCACTGTCTGGCTGAGGCCTTGCCTGGCAAGGCCATGTGGGTCTGTAACCCTGTCAGCCCCAACTGACTGGGCCAGGCAGGCCCAGACCCTTAGAGCCTCTGGAGTACACTTTCTGGCTGCCTGCCTAAGGGACAGAAGGGCCATCTCGAAGTTCACCCCACCCCTGACCCCCACCCTTGGCCTAACCTCTACTAAAGACACCCAGCTGCTGGGTGGGGCGGGGTGGGTGGGCAGGGCTGATTGTCTCATCCTGTAGCCCAGCTCTGGGGCCTAAGCCCCTCCCAGAAGCCCCACCCAGCAGGCACCTCTTCAGGCTGGGCCACCCCTTGGGAACCCTTCCAACCCCAGATCTGGGTCAGGAGCCTTTCTCTGGGCCCAGGATCCTCAGGACCCTAGCCCACCTAGGCCCCCAGAGCACCAGCCTCTGGGCCTGTGCCCCTCCCAGACCCTCCTCAACTCTTCCTGTGAATCAGGCCTGCTGGAATCTGATGAGCTCAGGCCTCCCCGCCCAGTGCTGCCTGCCTCTGCCTCCTGCCTGGCGAGTGGGGTCCCCACACCCCTCACAGGGGTCTTCCTAGCAACTCACCACCCCCTCTGTGGCCATTAGGGGCTAGTGTTGGGAGTAAAGCGGGATAGGCCAGGGTTTGGAGGGAGATTAGTTAGGAGAGAGGCTTGACCTCTGGTGGGTCCTCAAAAGTATAAAAAGTGTGATGTGCCTGTCTGCAGCATGTGTCTGCGTGTGCATATACCTGTGTGGGTGTCGGCACATCCTGGGTTGGCACAGTGGGAAGGGAGCTGAGTACTAGGTTTTCAGAGTGTGTGTTACTGTGTCTGAGTGGGGAGCTCCTCATGGGTCAGTAGGCTCTAGGCTGGTCAGGTGGTCCCCGAGGAGTTGATCACCACAGGTGTCTGGGATGACTGTCTCCATGTGTCTTAGCAGTGCTGAGGTTTGCTTGTTAGCCTTGGGGGTGATGGAATTACTGTACTTGCCATGGCTGGGTGTCACACACTCTCATGTTCGAATGTGGGTCAGGGTGTCACTGTGTATTAAACGGCAGGCATGAACATGGGTCACAAGGCCATGGCAAGGTATTGAACATCATATTGAGGGTGGGTCTCAATGATTGCTGTCCATCCCACCCTGCTCAGGCCATCCCATAGCCCTGGCTTCTGGCCTAAACTGGCTGCAGAGCCCGGGACCATGGGCTCCTGTGTCACCCCTTTCCAGGGCCCTTTTTGCAGAAACCCTGCTTCCCTCATTGCACCAGACTGGGCGTGGGTCCTCTGGGTCCTCCAAGTCCCCTGGGTGGCCTCAACTGAAGGAACCTGGCTCTGGGCTGGAGATGAAGTGTGTGCACCCCCTGGTGGCAGTGATGGAGAAGGCGCCACCTGGAACACAGGAACACTTCTCTGAGCCGTCGGGAATGCATCGCTCTGTATCGTTTCATCTCTATTTACTTTATTTATTCAATGTGTTTAGTACAGGGTCTAAAGGATCTCACTATACAGATTGGACTCATAGTAATCCTGTTTTCAGCCTCCCAAGCGCTGGGATTACAGGCATGTGCCACTATATCGTCTCAATTGCTGTCTCAGTGAGCCTCCGGAGCAGGGCTGGCACAGCACTCTGGGAATTGAACTCTGGTCCCTGCACCTGCCTAAGCAGGCACTTTAGTCTACTGAGCTATCTGGCCAGCCCTTTGTATCTATTTACTAAATGCCAGTTCCAGCCCAGGCATTGTCCTAGGCCCCTGAGATTTAGCTGAGAATGAGGCTGACTTGGCTCTGGCACACCAGCAGAACAGACAATAAACAGACTCACAGGGCCACAAGGATGATTTTAGAAGTGCTAAATGCAACATTCCTAAGCAAGGAAATGACCAATGTCAAGTTGGGATCCCAGGCCTGTCCTGTTGCAGTGAGGGTAGAAACAGCATGTCCTCTCTCAAAGCTGGGGCTTCCTTTTCCATACAGACAAAATGTTTGAGGAAGTGCAGAACCCCTAGATCACAGTGAGGCCTCAGTACCAGACCAGTGTGAGTGTGATGAGGCTCAACTTGCTTTCTTGGGACTGTGGACACTTGGTCCCACCAGGCACTCAAGTGGACAAGGTAGTGAATCTATCTGCAGGGATTATAGAACCTGGTGTTTAAATCTTTTGCCTTTAACAAGGCACATACCCTGAGGAAACCTATTTCCTCATCTGTAAAATGAGGATGATACTAGTCATAGACTGGTCTCTTACTGCCTGAGCTCCTGCCCCGGAACCATGACCCCAGCCATGCAGTTTTGAGCAATCACACACATCAAAGCACCGGAGGAGAGCAGGAAGACCTGGGAGTGTTCCATGAGCCATTGATGAGGGACAAGTTTGATTCCAGGAGCTGGGACTGAGTGTGGGAATGAAAGGAAGGGTTTATAGAAGTCCCAGAGGTGGGGGCCCAGAAGTCCTGTTCCAGTTCCCAGCTTCTTAGTCTAAGCTCTATATCTGGTTCCTGGGGGTTCCCTGAGCATCCCCTCAGATATTCCAGGTCTTTCCTCTGGGATCAAGCCAGACACATCCTGTGTTAGATTCCCAGAAGCAGCCCTTTTTGCTTTGCATGGTCCCTCACTCCTAGTTGTTACACTCCAGTCAGTGGACAGGTCTTACTGAGCACTTATTGTGTGCTCACACTGAACAAGGCACTGGCAGAAAGGACATACAACAGAATAAATGGGAGGCTTCCTCCTAGAAAGGTGCTGGGCAGGCATGGGGGGAGTACAGAGTTGGGGAGCAGCAATTCAGTAGCCTAGTGAGGAATTCAGGAGCTCCATACCTGGGCTGTCAATAGGTTGTGTGAAAGCCTACCTCCACAATTTCTGCCTCCTGGTTATCATGTCATATGTGGGTTGATGTCCCTTTGTGCTCAGTTCATAAAAGGAGGGTCACGCAGACTGGTTGGGGTCCTCCTCCATACTGGGACAATTCTTTCCAGAGGAATGGTTTCTGAAAGGCTGGTATAACCTAGAACCCTAACTCCAAGGGACCCGAGGGCCAGTAATACCGGTCCTTCACTGTCCCCAGGCTGTCCTAAGGCTGCAGGTGATCAAGGACAGTGACCCCTGACCCCTGCCTTGGGCGCACCCTTGAGGCAACTTCCTAGGCCTTGTGCGCCCCCTTGTGGTCGGTGATTGATATTTTTATTTGTTCTGATTTGTCTCCCTTGGGGGTTGCCCTGGGCTTGAGGGCTGATTTAATGTGTGAACATGGCAGTTGCCTTTTTGTACTTCAAAGGGGCCAACGAGCCATGCCTTGCAACCCAACAAAGCTTTTATGACGGCCCAAAGTTTAATACAGAGAAAACAGT
This sequence comes from Octodon degus, assembly GCF_000260255.1. Lineage (NCBI taxonomy): Eukaryota > Metazoa > Chordata > Mammalia > Rodentia > Octodontidae > Octodon > Octodon degus. The sequence continues at coordinate 22,037,695 of NW_004524594.1, read as the reverse complement.
TTCAGAGCCTCCTTTCCATTCTAGTTCACCTCCCGAGGGCTCTCCTGGGTACCCAGATGGCCTTCCAATCCTGGGAGAAGGCTCCAACTTGGTGGTTTTTGTCCTAGAATGTGGCCTGCGGCCAATAACATTCTCAAGACTGATAGACTGAGAAACTCCTTGTAAGAGCCCTTTGGGCAGGGAATAGGCTCAGTGGAGAGAGCTGCTGAGAGCTGGCACTGTGCTGCCTCTTGGGTCCTCCAGGCACCAGAAATGACTGAGCCTTTCAGGGCCTAGAGGCCCCCGGTAACCCCTCCTGTACTCTTGTTGGGAGATGTATAGAGGGCCAGACCTCTGCACACCCAGCATGCCCGAGGCTGGGCCTCAGTTGCACTTTTCCTCTATTGGCCACACTCAGCCCAGCAGCCTGCAGAAGAACAAGAGACAAAGGACACAGAGTCTCTAAACCTCTCAACTTTACCCAAGTCCCCAGCCCCAGCAGATGTGCTCATGGAGCTAAGTATCAGAGGTGGTGGCAGACACAGGAGTGGCCTGGGGTTGGGGTGGCCACAGGCCTTGCTGAGTGGGCTGGTGGCGCTGCTGGCATTCTCTACAGGGTCCAGCCCCAGAAGACCTTCTGGTCCCTTCCAGCTACTCCTCTGTGGTCAGGCTTCCCTCAGTCTCTGCCTGCCCTGGCTGAACAAGGTCTCCTCCAGCTTGATGCTCTCCCTGCTCAGCAGCCTTACGCTCTCCCCAGCTGTCCTTGGGGCTGCCTTTGACCCCCATGTTCCCTTCTCTCTGGGCTTCTTTCTCCTCTTCCCGGCTGCCTGCTTCTGGCCGCCCACTACCCATCTCTTGTCTTGCATCCTCTTGGGTCTCAGGCCACTCTGCACGACGGTAGACGAGGTAGCCAGCTGTGGGAAGCCTGTGGGCCAGGGCTCCTGGGGGCAGGCGGTGGTAGCTCTGCTCCTTGTACAGGAAGAGGCCGAAAGCATTGGGCTGAGTCACTCGGAACTTGGTGGCACAGAGCTGGTTCAGAGTGGCAATTGAAACCCCCGGGGGCACAGCCAGGGTCTTGGAGGTACACCCACTGCTGGGATCCTGGTAAGCCACTCTGAGGAGATGCTGTACAAGACAAGTAAAAACAAGACTTAGTCCTGCCTGGTATGTGTCTGGTGCCAGAGACCGGTGACAGTGGCATAGGAATAGGGCTGGGCGAATTGGCTCCAGAGGTGGAACCAATCAACAAAATGATATCCATAGAAATTACTCATTCTGCACCAACTGGCTTAATCTCCATAGCCATCCCAGGGACCCATCTTATAGATGGGAAGATTAAAGCACAAAGAAAAGAATAACTTGCTCAAGGCCCCAGAACCAACAACAGGTAGAGCTAGGATGAACCCATGATCCAGGTGCAAGTTAGGACTTGCAAGCAAGGTTGAGAAGCATAAGGGCCAGGTGTGGCTGTCTCTGAGGACACCTAGACCACAGCCCAGATGTGACAACAGGCTGAAGCCTGATGACAGGGGAGGCAGAACCCTGGCTAAGGCTGGAGGCCAGGATTTGGGGCCCATGCCTGCTGCCTGTGTCTCTTTCCCACTCCATGTTGGTCTCAGCGCCCTATCTTCAAAACGCAGATAATCACTTCTCAGTTTCTGTGAAGACTAGGGAAGACTGCCCTAGGAGGGTCAGTCCAGCACAGGCTACACAGAGCACCCCCGCTAAGAGGATGCTGCTTCCACTGTGGGGAACAGAAGCAGGTGGGACCCTGTAGGAGGATGTCAGAGCCTGTCTGGGCCTGGCTGGTTGGGGGGATGGCATGGCGGGATGGTGTTACCTGGAAGCTGTGGGTAGCAGGCAGGCACCGCTGCTCCCAGAGCCTTAGAGAACGCTGCAGCTCCTGTGCAGGGCTCAGGGGGAGAGTGTGAGATTGGCTTAAGCTGCTCAGCAGGGCCAGGCTAGCCGACAGGCTGGTCAGGTAGTAGCCACCTGGGACACAAGAGGCCAGCATGCAGCTCAGGCAGGGTGGAGGTGACCAGCTTCCTGGCCCTACTTACTCAGGGCACAGCAGCTAAGGTCCCCCAGGCCCACCCAGGCAGGGAGGTGGCACCCCTCACCCTCTCCAGTGAGCAGGGAAGGCTCCAGAAGTTCCGACATATACTCAGCTTCCAGTAGGAGGTCAGGAAGGTCACACTGTGCCAAGACGAGGCTCAGCAGGGGCAGGAACTCATCAGCACCTGCACTCTCCCCTTAGGGACATGGGAGGAGACTTCAGGCTCCTATAGGGTCAAAATCTAATCTTTGCCTGAGACAGTGACCCCTTCCCTTTGTCTGCCAGCTCCAGGGCCATGGGATCACCCCAGCAATCACAGGCTGTACAGAGGCCTTACTTTTATCATCCAAGATGGGGCCCTGGGAGCCTCCCCCTTGGGGGGTTGGCTCTAAGTCAGGGGCCTGGGCAAGGGGCGGTGGGGAGCATACCTGCTTGGGTCCTCAGGGTTGTATAAAGCAACTTGCAGGCCTGCAGGAGCCGCTTGACCTGGGCACTGGGTGAGTAGGTGTGGAGCAGCTGCAGTAGTTTCTGGCGCACCTGCTCAATCTCCGCCAGGGAGGGCAGGCTCAGGTGAGAACTAAAGGCCCCAGGGCCCTGGGCCCGGGCCAGGCGGAGGCCCTCAACCAGGCGGCCAAGGGAGCCATCAGCAGAAAGTCGGCGCCGAAGGCGAGCTGTCAGGATGGGCCGGAGAGGCTTGAGCACGGAGTGATGCAGAGACTTCTCTAGGACATGTTCTGCCAGATGAGGGACAGATGGGGTCAGAGAAGGAGCAGAAGCTCCACCAAGCAGGAGGCCCTGAGGAGGACCAGGGTGGGGAAGAGGCAGAGGGTGGCAGCCACCCGAACAGCAGTGAGACAAAAGGGCCCATAAAGCAGCAGAGCAGCATCGGTGAAGCAGGCAGCACTACAGTGAGGCAGAGAAAAGTAGCTGGGGAAAAGCCGGAGGTAAGGGAGCCAGGGACCAAAGAGATCCAAGGAGGCCCTTACCGAGCCTCTTAGGGGGCAGCAGTTTCTCAGTCTCCAGCTCCGCGCTCAGCATGGCCCGGGCCCGGCTCAGTGCCTGGCGGATGCCTTGCAGTTCTTGGGGCTCCTGGTCAGCCCGCACCTGCGTCAGGAGATCCTGTACCAGCTGGCCTACACCTGTGTGTCTGTCTTGCACCAGTGCCGCAGCCACACGAACCACCTGCCGCTCAGGAGCCAGCAGGGAGCAGAAGGCAGAGCTCATGGACCTAAGCAGTGGCCGCCTGTGCCACCTGCGGCCCAGACTGGGGGAGACTGAGGGGCTGCCCTGGGACCCTGGCAGCCCCTCCTCTTCGGAGCTGCTAGGGGAGCCACATTCCACCTCCTGGAGCGAGGGCAGGGGTGGGAGGCTAGGGCTGGCGCCCCCTGGCACACGGTAACCCACGGAGCTCTCCCTCCGCAGTAGCTGTCGAGTGGGAAGCCTCTCAGTGTGGTTGGAGGATGCTCCCGGCATCACAGGGACTGGGGGAGGTGGCACAGCAGGTGGAGATAGGGGGCTAGAGGTCTCCGTGGACACGCGCACTTTGAAGCTCCTTTTGAATTTCTCGCGCTTGGTGGGGCCAAGGTCCCCTGGGAAGAGTGGATTGAAGAAGCACAGTGCAGCGCCAGTGCCCTGGTCCAGCTCATGTGGGGAACGGGCCTTCAGCCTGGGTGCTGGTGGGCCTTCAGACAGGGCTGGCTGAGCTTTGGTGTTGAGGGAGGAACTCCAGAACTCTAGGGACCAGAAAGCAATGAGGCCTCAGGGCAGGCTTGGAGAGGGCCCACTAAGGAGAGGTGTGGCACCTGCCCTTTCCCTCTCGGCCTCAGCTTCTCTGTGTGATGGATGGAGGGGACCCTTACCAATGCCCAGGTGGGAGATGGCCTCCAGCTCCTTGTGGGTGGCTGCCTGCTGGATGGCTCTGGGCAGTCCAAGAGGAAGGAGAAGGATGTCCCTGAGCCAGAGAGGGGTACAGACAGGAAAGAGGGATGCTCAGGTTGGGGGCAAGAGGATCTGAAGATCAGGGAGGGCAGAAGATACATGGTACCCTGTGGGGCGTCTCACCGGGTGTGACAGTAAGCGCAGATGAGCTGGACTAGGTCTGGGAACAGAAGCTCAGACCCCTCCAAAGAGACACCTAAGAGACACCGAGAGGAAGGTCGTTTGCTGCCTTCCCCTCCCACCCCCCAATTTCCAGCCCCTTCCACCCAGGCTGGCCCCTCTCACCACCAGGACTCTCCTGGATGTAGTGGCTAGAAACGAAGGAGGGGCCACTGGCCTCTGGCAGCCGCACACACAGGGCCTGGCACTGGCGGGTGTTAGATTTCCGCACCAGGAATGTCTGCAAGTGGCTGAGGTCAGGAGGCCAGGGCCTCACCATCTAGCCTTTCTCCCTCCCACCCTCAGTGGCCTGGGGCCCCCCAAGACTCACCCCTGGAGGTTCAGTCCTCAGCACATGCAGGGCTGCTGCAGCATTGGCCCGAAGCTGTAGCCACACAGGCCGGGTGAGCAGCAGGCGCTCCCGAAGGCTCACAGTGCGTGTAGACCGCTGGGGCCCACCTGCCTGACCCCCACTGGCATCAGGTACGTCGTAGAGTGGGTCCTGGGGTGGCCTGAGGCCGGGTGGCCACAGCTGAGCAGGGCCAGGGCCCCCATGCCCAAGCCCTTCCCAGCTTCTGGGTCCCCTCCTCCCTTGCCCCCAGATGGACTTTTCCCTTGCAGTCCCTTCCCTCCCCACCGGGCCACCTTTCCAACTTGACTAACTTTTCTCTCTCCAAGTGTCCATGGGCGAGGCTTGGGCTGGGGGCTCTGGGATGGTGTGCCTCTGGCTCTCCCGGGTCTTCCATGGCTAGGAGCTTCTTCTTTCCCTCTGTTAGGCTTCTCCTTCTGTTAGGACTCAGGAAGAGAATTCAGCCTCCAGGCACAGGCGCATACATTCCCAGCGGTGAGTAACACTTCCTGAGGGCGGTTCTGCCCTGTCACACCCCATCAATTAACTCTTCTGTGTCCACTCTGCCTGGCCAGTGCCCCAATTCTTCTCTGTTCTAGCCTGGAGGGCACAGGATCACCTTCCTGCTAGTGCAGTGCTGGGAGCCCCAGCTCCAGGGTGCCTCTTCCACACAGTTCTTTCTGAAGCCTCCTCCCCCTATGTAGCAAGGGTTGGGAGGGGTTAAGCAGGGCCCACCCCATCCCTGAAGACCAGGCCACACCCCTGGGTCACCTTAAGTCTGTGGTCAGTTGCTCATCTTTCCCTGCCTTGGGTGTGGGGGATCAGCCTTGCAGGAGAGCACCCCCTACTGGTCACAGATGACTCATTCCTGAACCTAACTTGGGTTTTGGGATTTCAGGTTGCCAAGGAGAAAGGATGCTGTGTCTCTATGGAAACCAACCCCTTTGCTTAACTGAGGTTCTGGGGGTGGTTCTGACTAGAGCTAACCAGGGGGAGTGTGGCGGCGAGGTTGTCAGCACATGGTGCTGCGGTTGGCTGCTGCCCACGCACAGGCCCTGCCAGCCTGCTTGCCAATCTGCCAAGCAACTGGGGCAGGTGCAGACTTGACCCAGCCTCCAATCACATGCACCAGGCCCTTCCCCGGCTGAAGCCACGTGCTTCATGTGTGCCAGGCTCTGCCTGTGCCACATGTAGTTTCTAACTCTAGGCCCAACCTGCTTCTCTAGCCTATACCACAAGTCAGAGTACCCCAAACTGTAGGGACTCCAGAAGAGTTGGCCTGCCTCAGGCACTCCCCACGGAAGATGCAATTCCCTTCCTGGGTAAATGAGACACTTTGGTCATGCCAGAGTTCCAGAAAAGGTTTTAATTCCAGTTCTTGCAATGTGGGAGGCAGATACCAGGAATGGCCCTGAGAACAGCTGGGGAGCCTGGCTACCACCTCCAGCTGTAGACAGACCTTCAACATAGTATTTCTGGCTTAGAGTTCCTGTGCTGGAGGACCTAGTTCCTGGGTTAGTGGCTGGGGTCTCCACATCTGAGGTCACCAAGAGGAATGTTGCTTTGGCGTAGGACAGAGCCCATCTCCTTTGTCACTGACAATGAGGGGTGGGTGGGTTTAGGGATAGACAGCAGTCCTGCTGGGACCAGGTGAGCTCTACAGCTACAGCTGTGCAGGCTGAGGAGGGGTCCAGAGAGAGAAGGCTGGAGGGGCGTCTGCAGCAGCACTGGCGAGCTGGCTGGGCTGCCCCTGGGGTGTGCCTATTTGCCTTTTGCAGGAAAATTTGAATCCTGAGTATGGTGCCAGCTGTTCCAAGGGATCCCCTGGCTGTGAACAGCAGTGTCAGGGTCCTGGGGGTATGCAGGAAGAGAAGTCATTAAGAAAAAGTTAAGCCAAGGAGTAGGCAGCCACTTCCTGAAGGGGACCTAGGAAGTGCCTCCTCTGGGAGCCCGTATTCCAGGAAGCACTCCAGGCAGCCCTGACCCATCCTGGCCAGGGCTGTATTTCATCTCTACATCATCTAGCTCCATCAGTCTAGAGCTTCCTCCTCCCAGTCGCTGCTCTCCAAATTCCCACAAACCCCTCAGCCCGAATCTGGGCCACTAATTGTTGTGGCCCATTTCTCTCTGGGCTCATTCCCTTCTCTCTAGGCCAGACTGGGGGTGAGGGCTGGGGTGTGTGTTAATGGCAAGGGGAAAGGGAGGCAGGAAGCAACCATGGCTCTTACCATCTGCTTTTCTTTTCTGAGGGGACACTGCTGCCCTGGCCTGCATAGAAGAGAAGCCCCCTGTGAGAGCCCAGCTTGGCAGTACCCACTCCCTGCTGCTCTGACTGGTGGGAGATGCAGGAGTTGGAGTGGCACTGAACTTTGGGAGCATGAGGTCCTTTCTAGGCAGAGCTCTGGGGTGCCTCCTATTGAAGGCCCAGCCAGCCATGTTATCCTCCCCACTTCTTCCATCAAACCTGCCCTGGAACAAGACCTCTGGGATGTGGGCACCCCAGGGTAAAGCACAGGGCAGAGAAGCCACAGGCATTAAGGAAGACAGAAGAGACAGCCAAGGCAACACACATTCCTTGCTCTAGCAGAGGACCATGAACTGCTAAAATGCCAGGGCACCTGGACAGAGGATGGTTGCTGAACAGTAGGCAGGAAATGGGGGTAGGCGATAAGGGAAACAGTGGACTCACCTTTTTGATAGCCGTCCAGTCCTCCAGGATGTCAATCTCCTGTAGCATGTATACAATATAAGGGCCTATGACAGGGGTCAAGGAAGCAGAACAGCCATGGAGGGGGCAGGTACCAGGCCCTCAGCCTGGTAGGCTGAGGTGGCACTCCCTGGTAGGCTGAGGTGGCACTCAGAAGTGGTACACAGATTAAAAATAAATAAATAAATAAATAAATAAATACAGCCAGCCCCACCCCCTGGTGGGCTGAGCTGGCCACACACACACACACACACACACACACACACACACACACACACAAATAAAATTAAAAAAAAAAAGTACACAGAAAGTGCTGAGAGCCTGAGTCCACGCACAAGCCCACCTTTTACCTCTGTACCTCCTGGCTCTCAGCCTATTTCAAGGAGCCCACAGAAGGTACCAATTCCCTTCCTGCCTTCTCCAGCATCTGCAGGGTCCTGTTTCATCTGGCCTTCTGTCATTAACTGTCCCCTTGCTGAGTGACATCTTCTACCTGAAGACAGAATCTAGCCTCTTCCATCCTAAAAGCCATCCTCCCTCACACCGGCATGAGGTCTCCACACTTTCATCCCACCGCTTGCTCCTTCGGGGATGCCTCTCAGGTCCTTCCCTCTTGGCCTCCATCAGCTCATCTCTATGTTCTCAGGACTGAAGAGACAGGAAGCCAGACTGAAAGGCTCCTCCCAAGGGGGGCAGAAGCAGCAAGAGCACAGGGAAAAGAAAAGCCACAGACATTGGGGGAGACAGGAGAGGCAACTTTTGGGATGACATTGAGCAGGCAGGGAGTAAGAGGAGAGGGAATGGTTGGGCCGAAGGTTGAAGTCTGGGACTTCCTGTAGCTGAGACTGGGAATATGGAGGAAAAGCTAGGGGGTCCTCAAAGACTGATTCCCTACTTAGGAAGTTATGGTGAGTCATTAGGCTTAATTTTTTATTTTCCTCGGATCCATATAGCTAGGGGGCACCCAGGAACCCCAAACTATTCCTGACAGTTGGACTGGCTTGAGAAGTCATGTGATACTGAATGGCCATAAATGTGTGCTGCCTGACTCTTTCATGTTACCTCTAAGCCCCTCCTGAGTCTGCAGCCTGCCATGACATCCAGGCCAGTGCTGTGCCACCTTGGGTGGAAGGATACCAGAGACGAGAGGTGCCTTCTTCCTCTTGCTAGGTGGCAGCGAGTCCCAGGTCCTGGAGTTGCCTCTGGCATGCAGTTTGTCATCCCACCATTCTGTGGCCCCAGACCCACAGTCAGGATCAGGGGACCAGCACACAGGCTGGGGCCTCTGCTTATCACATGGGCCACCTGCCCCACCCCCAACTCCCTCATCACCACTCAGGCCAGTGGACTGACTCAACTGTCCCATCCCTTAGGACTGTCCAGGTCCTGGCTGAATAGCAGTACCAGCACAGGGAAGAGGCTACCACCTTCTTGTAAGCCATGGTTTCTTCATTTGTTGAGGAGACTGAGATAAAATCAATTCCTACCTCTCCAAGACCCCATATAAACAGAGGTGCTGTGGGCATGGAGGGTACTATGGCTATCATACATGTGTGGGGTCAGGTGACCCTGCTGTGTGCTAGATCCTGGACTAGGCCTTTTCCAGGCCTCAATGAGTCCTCACAGCGACCCCAGGAAGCAGAAGCCCAGAGAAGGGTGGGTACAGGCAGAGCTGGGCCCCTGCTTCACCTGAACTGATGTCCAGGCTCTGGCGATCCTCCTCCAGCCTCTGGATCCGCTCCTGCAGCTCCCCCTGGAGTGTGTCATAGAGCAGCAGCTTCTCGCTCTGGAAGAGGCGAAGATGCTCAGCTGGGCACCACCCAGTGACCTCAGCCTCGCCCACCCTGCACAGGTCCCTGGGCCTTAGCTCACCTCCAGGTGCTGCTTGGCTCCCTGCAGTTCACACTCGTACTTATTTCTAATCACATCCAGACAGAAGCCTTTGTAGATTCCTAGAGAGACAGAGACAGACAGACAGACAGACAGAGAGCAAGAAAGAGAGCGAGAGCGAGCACAAGAGTGAACAAGAGTGACAGCCCTGCTTAGATGGGGGCCCAGGGCCCAAAAGGGAGGGTGAGATATTCCAGAGGACAGGGAGTGGCTGGGCAGGGATAAAAATGGAAGGGGCTATGTTTTGGGAAGGCACAGGACAGCCACGGACCTGCCACCTGGATGCGAATCTTAAGACTCTGCTGCAGTCCCCCAAGAGGCTCTGTATACTCAGGGGCTCTCTCGGCCCCTACTTCCTCTAGCCTCAAGCGCAGCTGACTCAGTCGCTCCCTGAACAACCTGGGAGGTGAAAGGTAGTCAGACAACCCTGTGTCTCCCACAGCTCTTGGGCAAATGTTGCCATGAGGGCCGTGAGTTTGGTACTCGTCACTCTGGGCATCAGTCCCAAGCCTCCTGCCTCCTCGCCCCAGCTACCCTGTGACCTAGCCTGAGGCATCCATGTGCTCACTTCTCCTTTAGCTCCGAGAACTGCTTCTCCAGGTCCAGCATTTCATTGACACACTCACTGCGGCGCCGCTCATAGTCCTCGTCATCCATCTCTGGAAAAGGAGACTGGTTAGGGCTGGCTGGCTCTGGAGCATGGGCAGCCATGAGGGCGCGGCTCACCTGAGCTCTCCTCTTCTGACTCTGTCTGGCTGCCACTCCGTTCCTCCTCACTCTCTTCCTCTTCCCCATTCATCTCAGCAGCCGAATCACCCTCTACTTCCATCTCTTCTGTGTCTTTGCTTGGAGGCTGGACAGGCATTTGGTCTCTGGAGGAGGGGTGCAGCTGTCACAGGAAGCCTGAGCTTCAGCAGGCTGTGTGTGGGGAGGGAGTCTGTATGGGAGAGGTAACTGGCCTCACACCAGTAGCATCTTCACCTCTCACATGGAAATGCTCATCCCCTTAGATGTTGCTGCCGATCCCAACCCTGGAAATACTGGCTGAAGATCTGATCCACTGATGGGGAGGGTCATGGGCGGGCTCCCCAGTGGCAACTGAACTGGGCCTAACTTGACTCAAGGCCCTTAACAGAGTGGACTCCTTTACGCCATCTAATAGCCAGTTCTCCTACTTCCATTACACTTCCTATGCCCAAGTGGTTTATTTGGACTACAACGTCTTCTGTGCCTCTTCCCAACACTCTACAATACTCTTGCCTTCTGCTGTGTCTGGGGCCCCAGGGACCCCAGGGCCTCACTGCTCCCCTCACTGTCTTCTCTTGGCAGAAACTATGTGTTGAAAACTCGAGTTCCAGTACAAGTGTTCAGAGATGTGACCTGTGAAAGGTGATTAGGTCTGCTCTCATGAATGGACTCATACCACATTACAAGAGTGACCTAGTCTGGCAGTGGGTTCCTGATAAAAGGTGACTCTGGCCTTGTCCCTTCTGTCTCTTACCCTGTCACCTGATACCATGGGATCAAGCAGAAAGAAGGCTCTTGAAGATACTTGAGTCCCTAAACTTTGCACTTCCTAGCTTCCAGAACTCTTACAAAATCTTTTATTTTTTAAAAAATTTTATTTATTATTTATGTGTGTGTGTGTGTGTGTTGCCAGCTCAGCCCACCAGGGGGCGGGGCTGGCTGGCATGTGGTGCTGGGGGATTGAACCGCAGTCCCTGTGCTTTGCAAAGCTTGCTCTAAGTAGATGCTTTAGACCACTGAGCCATCTCACCAGCCCTACAAAATCTTTTATTGTTTTGTTTTTGTTTTTTGGTGGAACCAGGGATTGAACTCAGACCCTTGCTCTTGCCAGGGAAGCGCTTATTCTGCTGAGCCATCTCCCCGGCCCTTCCTACAAAATCTTTTAAAAAGAAAGAAATCTCTGTTCTTTCTAGATAGTATTACCCAGTCTAGTTTTTTTTTTTTTGTGTGTGTGTGCATATGTGTTTATGGTGTGAAGACTTGAACCAAGGACCTCACACATGCTAAGCATAAGTTCTACCACTGAGTTACTCTCTCAGCCCTCAAGTATTGATTTTTCAAGACAGAGTCTCGCTATGTACTTAGTTCAGTCTGGTCTTGAACTCACTACATAGCCCAGGCTGGGTCTGAACTCACAGTGATCCTGATTCAGCAACGATTTTCCTGCCTCAGCCACCCGAGTGTTGGGATTACAGACATGTACTACCACACCTTGCTTCTTTTGCTCTATTAGTGTACCTCTTAATCTTACTGAAACTGATCCTATAATTAAGGACTTCCTTGTGGCTGTCACACTACCTCAGGGCTCATTTCCAGATCTTACAAGCACTTTTTTACTTGGAGACTGGGCTTGAACTTGCAATCCTCTTGTATCTTCAAGATACAAGAAGTCACTCAGTGACCCAGAGTGCTAGTGGGTTTTTTTGTGTTTTTGTTTTTTTAAAAATGTATTTGGTACAGGGTCTCACTATGGCAGGTTGGACTCATGGTGATCATCCTGCTCCCAGCACTGGGATCACAGGCGTGCGCCACTATGCCCAGACTTTGGCTGCTCAGCCCACCCTGGGGGTGGGGCTGCTATGGCGTGTGGCGCCTGATTGAACCTGTGGTCCCTTGCCTGAGCAGGCCCTTTAGTTCGCTATCTTGCTGGCACTTTTTTTTTTTTTTTTCTTCCCTGAGACAGAGTCTTACTATGCAGTTTGGGTTGGCCTTGTGCTCACTTTTGTAGCCCTTAGGCTGGTCTGGAACTGCAGATATCCTCCAGGCTCAACCTCTGGAGTGCTGGGAATACAGGCATACCTTACCACAGCTGCTTCCAGGCCGCACGGTGGACACCTACATCTGGGGCTGAGATGGCGCGTCCCGGGGACCACAGGGCATATGGGGCTGGGAATCGACTCAGGTCCTTGTGCTTGCCAGGTAGGTGCTTATGTCTCTGAGCTATCTCTTTGGCCTGTGTGTGCCATTATACATGGTCTACAGGGTCTCACTACACAGATCAGACTTGTAGTGATTCTCCTGTTTTCAGCCCCCAAGTGCTGGGACTATAAGCATTCACCATCACGCCCAGTCTCAATCACCATTTTAGCATGCCCCAGGGTCAGGGCCAGCACGGCATGCCAGAAATCGAACCCGGGTCCCTGTTTCTGCCTAAGCAGCTCTTTAATCCTCTGGCCAGCCCTTTTAATGCTTATCTTAATTGGCCTTTCAGCAACATTGAACACTCCTAGATATTCTTTCTTTCATTCATTCATCTGATAGTTATTGAGCACTTAGGTATCATCAGCTACTGTGGTACAACTGTGACAGACTTTGACCTCAGAGGACTTACAAATTCTGGTTGAGGTGGCAAAGAATTACGATATAAGGAGAATTACATCAGACGTTTGTGGGAGGGGATTCTAACCAGGACCTGGCTATAGCAGTGAAAGCTTCTGAGGTTGATGAAAGATGAACCTGGGGGAGGCCCTGAGTTCATTGAGGGAGGAAATATTCTTGGCAAAGAATGCAAAGGCCCAGAAATGGGAAGGGGAGGGGCTGGAGGACCCAAGGGTCTGACCTTCAACAAGACCTGGGCTGCAGATCAGTCATCAGCATTCAGCAAGTTCTCCAAGCAATCAGTTGGTGTGGCCAGGAAGGCAGAATGTGGAGAGTAAGAAGGGCTATATGGTGGAACTCCCACAGTCAGTAAAGGGCTAAATCGGAAACTAAGGAGGAAAACCCAAAGTAACAAAGAAAGAATTTCAAAAGAAAGGAATAGTGATTCCTAAGTGCTAAAGGTACCAAGAGATCACTACAGAGGAAGACTAAAGAATGCTCTTTGCAGATTTTCTCTGTCATCTGAGGGCTATGCAACTGTCAATCTCTTTCTGGGTTTTTTGGATTTTTTTTTTTTTTTTTGTATTTTAGGGAAGGGTCTACAGGGTGTTCAGGGTCTCACTACTAGATTGGACTGACTCATCGTGATCCGCCTGTTTACCGCCTCCCAAAAGCTGAGATTACAGGTGTGCGCCACCACGCCTAGTCTCAATTGCCCTCTCAGGGTGCCCTGGGGGCGGGCGGCACCTGGATTGAATCTTCTGCCCCTGCACCTGCTTGAAGGTGCTTTAATCCAATGAGCTATTTGACTGGTCCAATCTGTCTCTGTTGTTGAGGAAGGATCTTGCTATAGTTCAGGCTGGCCTTGGGCTTACTATATAGCCCAGGGTGATCTTAAATTCATAGTGATCCTCCTGCTTCAGCCTTCTGAGTGCCAGCATCACTGCTGTTCTTCCAACCTCTCTGCCTACTGCTTTGCAGGCCCTTAAGATAGTGTGAACGCCACTCCCATTCCCTTCAGGAAGCATTCTGTTTACATCTCCTACTGTCCATTCTCACGTCATTGTTCTACCAATGTGTGTGGCAGCCTTACTAGGGTAGGAGTTGCATTGTGCTCCTTGCTCACCTAATGCACTACTGGCTCACCTGATGAAGAGCTGCAGATACAAATTACATAAAACAAGTTTTCAGTGCAGGCGCCTGTAATGGTGACCAACATTCCTTGACACTCATTCAAGTAGGGTGCTGTCCCTGGCCTATGGACTTTAGACACATTTTTGAATGATTTCACTAATGATCTGAGCCTGACCTGAAAATCGGCCTCATTTTTCCGATTCTCCGATCTCAGTTCCCACCACCGGCAATACCTCCTCACTGTTAAGTGTATGCAACTTGTCAGAAGCGGTGCTAAATTGTACCTCTTCCAGAAAGCGCGTCTCTCTTGCAGGTGACTCTGATTGACTCCTAACTAGTCACAAACTCCCCTCTTTAACCCGGGTGCAAAAACTAGAAAACCATTCCTGATCGAGAGTTGAAAAGACTGCAGGATTTAAAGATGGAAAAATCACACTCCAAGTGCTGTGCACATGCAATTTACGTCTCTAGACAGTAAGCTCCTCGAGGGCAGGCTTCCACAGAAGGCAGACCCCCTCCCCACAATCACAGAGGCCAACTTAGATTTTCTCAGGCTCTCCGGGAGCCTTCCACCTCGTTCTACCTTCAGGTACGCCGGCGCGGGCTAGAGAACAGAGGGATGTTCCGCGGTCAGCTGCGGCCCTGCGGTCCCGCGCGCATCACGCCGGTTAAGTCTCTCCGCTCTCTCGGGAGGAGATTGTGTTCGTTCCTACCGGCTGATCAGAGAGGTCAACCCAGGCAGCAGGTATGGCGATACGCACCGCGGGATCTGTGGCCTCCGGCCTCACGTCCGACTCCCTGAGAGGTGATCGAGTCCTTCTTTTGGCAACCGCTACTGGGCTCCCGGAAGCTCTATGTAGGTCCCTCTTTCCCCGGGAGGCGGGGCCTACGGGCATTTCCGTGTACATCATCAAGAGGCGCTGATCTTGGAAGCTTGCGATTGGCCAACTGGGTTGGAGGTATGCTGGGATACCGCGGGTCGGTGTCCATAGCAACCGGGAGACATCCACACAGGCCTTCGCTTGGCGGGGAAGACCTGTGTGATTTCTTGACTTTACAGCAAGCAGCCCTTGGTCCTTGGCCACCTCCCCACAGCGCGTAAGGGGAAAACCCGGGACCCTAGCTCAGGAGAGTAACAGAACCAGCTGTGGATGTGAACACTCGTTTATTTACACATTGTCATTCGAAGGCAAATAACCAGCCCAGGCCGTCAGAGGGTACAGATCTCAGATTGTCCCACATAGAGCCTGCAGATCATTCCCTCCCGAGAGCGCCCGAGGGCGGAGGCCCGGAAGAACCGTGAAGTTTAGGTTTCGGCCCAAGAGTTAATAATTAAATTCTATGCTTTCATCTTTTCTTTCCAAAAGGCCCGTTTCAGTAAGTACTCAGACTTCTCAGCTCTGTTCCAGTCATACCTTTTACTCTCTTACTACCCATTCACCCAATATTGTTAATAACAATAATAACAATAATAATACTGTAATAATATTAATACTTCACATTTGTACGAAGCTTACAGAATGTTTTCACATACAGCATCTCATCTGAGCCTCCCAAGAGTTCTGTGAGGTAGGCATTCTCACCTCCCTTTTTACAGACAGGGTAACTGAGGCTCAGAGAGGTAATGGGATTTGCTCAAGGCCACACAGCTAGTTAGTGGTAAAGCTAGGACTTAATCCCAGCACCCCATATTTAAGTCCAGTGTTTCAACTCCACAGCTACCTCTGTAAAGTGGAGTGACATTTCTTACCCCAGTCAGGCCTGAGGTGTGGCCTGAGGAGCCAGAGGCTGAGACTTCTCAGACTAGGGAAGGGAAGGACTCAGCAGCGTCGGGGAGAGTTGGGGTACTTGGCCTTCAACTCCTGTTTGAATTGGCGGTAAAGGATCTTATTGTGTTGATTTTCAGCTTCCTTTTGGGGATGGAACTTCAAGGCTTCTTTGAAGCCTTTATGAACCAAAAAACCTTCATTCAGCACCTCAAAGTCAAACCCTGCCACGTGCAGTTCACAGGCCTGTAGAGGGAGAGACAGGTCAGCAAAGTTTGATGACATTTCCAGGACCCAAACAAGCATCTCTAAAGCCACACTCCAGCTTTCACACCTCTCTGAAGGCATCTTGGAACTTCCACCCAGCCACTTCCCAAACTATGATCTCTCCTCTATCACTGCCTCTTTTCCATCATCCCATTTCTGATCCCATGCCCCCTCATAACCATTTCCCCCCTTCCCTTTCCCTTTTAGGCACCTGGCTGATGCGATTGAAGCCGTACTGCCGAAAGCGCTCGTCAAAGTTAGGCACCTTGCCTCCAGCCACGTAGAAAGGCTCCCAGGGGTCCTGCCAAGGCACCACGTAGGCAGGTCTCAGTAAGCTTTCTTCGGGCAGGTTGACCCAGCGGGAGTAGTTGGTGGGTGCCTGGCAGGGTGTGCAGAGCCCATAATAGAAGGGCCGCACCTCCCCCACCTGGTAGAGCTGCAGCAGCTCTGCCTTATCCATGGGCATGCGGCGGGCACGGCGGATCTCGAAAGCTGGCACCACTAGGGCTGTTCCCCCCCACTGGTTGCTCTGATCCAACATTTCCCGCAGGCCTCTCCATAGCCCCTCGCTGGGCACCATGTCCATATCGATCACCAGAGCATAGTTGGCCCCCTCTCGAGCCAGATTCCTCAACAGGTTGTTGGGGTAGGAGACGTTGGTGCCCAGTGCGTAATTGATCCCAGGTTGGGCCACCTTGGCTAGCTTGTCAAAGACCTCTTGGCAGGAGCGAAGTAGAGCAAATTCTCCCGGCTCCCGGGGGTCAGGCACTGCGGCCTCATAACGTGAGGGGCACACAAGATGCATGGCGACCCTGGCGCGCATGTCGGGGCAGTGGCTGCTCAGAGCATAGGCCAGCACGGTGGCCAGCTGCGCCTCTTCCTTAGTGGCTGCAAACACTGAGACGGACAGTGGGCCCTCCCAACGCTCCAGCAGGCCCGATAGGTGCAGCAGGTTGTCTACGCTGGCATGCGTAGCCAGGATCACATCGTTGGGGTCCATGGTGGTCTTTAGGAGGCCCCGATAGACGCGGTAATCGCCACTTGAGTCCAGGACGCCTCCGGAGGCCAGCGCGGTGCGGAGCTGCGCTTTGACTTGGTCCACTGATCGCGGGGACGGCGGGAAGAACTCAAAGTATTGCTCCTGCTCCTCCTGCCCGTGCAGTCCGGACAGCAGCGACAGGTAGAGCAGCTGGAGCATCGCCACGAGCATAAGTGCGGCCAGCAGCAGCTGGTAGAAGGCGCATCGGATGGCGTAGGACATCTGCATGGTTCCAAGGGCTCGGGGCGCACAGCAGGAACCACCGGGCTGCGCAGCAGGGACCACAGGGCCTCGGTGTCTACTCAAGTCTAACAGCGACCGCACGCCCGGATTTACCGCAGCCTGCCGAGCGCACCCGAGGCGTCCCGAAGCGAACCGAGCCCCGCGCACAACCCCCCCACCCCCACGCAGTCGGCCTGCGCTTGTCTCTGGGAGCTCGAGCGCGCCCTCTGCGGGACAGGAGGAGCCACTGTACCCGCCGCGGGCTTTGCAAATGTCGATCCTGCCACGATCCCGCGGCTTGGCCGCCACCGCCACTGCCACTGCCACTGTGCCCGCGTGCTCAGGGACATGCACCTCTTCCGCGCGGTTATTGTGCAACCATCTGTACCTAGTGCATCTTGCAACCCAGGCGCGCACACCAGGACTCGGAAGGGAAATTGTGTTTAAAAACTCCGCGGCAGCTTAATGAAGAATGGCGCGGCTCCTGGCAAAAGCGCGCTCCCAAAAACAAAACAGTTCCTTTCCATTGTTTTTTTTCCCCTCTCTTGAGTCCTACCGGGCCGGTGGTAAGAGGTGAATGATAGGAAACCGAAGGTTCGGAGACGATGAGAGATAAACAAATGTGGAAAGAGAGAGTAGGCGTGGGACGAGGTGGCCGAGTGGTTAAGGCGATGGACTGCTAATCCATTGTGCTTTGCACGCGTGGGTTCGAATCCCATCCTCGTCGGTTCTGTTTTACAGAGGAAGGTTTCTTAATTTTCTACATCTGGCCCATCTGAATGCAACGAGCTAACTGAAAAACAGTGGAATTCTGCCCAAATCTTTGCCCTCTTCGTATTTGTGCACCAGGCATCTCGCTCATGTTCACTCACCAGGTATCACAACCTTCCGGACAGGATCCAGGTGGGTGTGGTTTGTTTCTCCTTATGAAGAGGACCCAGGAGTCTGGCAATTATGACTGAAACTGGGATTTTGAGTAGTGGCAAATTGTGGGCTAATATTATCCTCTGCAGGAAATAGAGGCTTCTTTCAGAGGTAGGGGGTCTCTCAATTTGGCCTACTGATTTATATTTTGCAGCTTGGTCCACTAACACCTACCTTCTCTCTGACAGAGGCTGAATAAGGCATAGGGGCCCTGGATCTGCAGGTACTGTCCTTGAAGGTTTTCATAGCCAGCAGGTGCCAGGACAGAGGAGGAAGGCAGGTGATACCTGGCTAGGAGAGAGGATGTTGTAGCAGAAGGGAATATAGGTGATAGAATAGGTCTGCTGGTGGTTTCATTATAGTCCACCCTCTGGCTCTTCCCAGGGATTACCGTTCGACTTATAGTTCTCTTGAGAACCAGAACCAACAGTGTACATGTGACCGAGTAAGTGATCGAGTTGGCTGCTGTGACTATTGGGGCTAGCGAGTTGGAACTGTACAGAGCAGGCTAGCAGGCTGGAGATCAGGGAATAAGCTCAGGTCTGAAGGCTAAGTCTGAGGACCACCGGGAGGTAGATTTACCTCTTTTATAAGGCCTTCCGCTGAAGGGACGAGGCACATTCACATTATAGAAAATAATAAGGTATAACGAGAAATATGTATTTGGTCTCTGTTCCTGGTTCCTAGCACAGTGCGCCTAAGTCTTTTGGAATTTCCTGGGTAATAGCTATATCCTTTGTTCAAATGAGCAACTTTGGGTGGGATCCTCAGTGCTGCAAAGGGGACCTGGTTGCCGGAGGAACCAACCCTGTGATTAGAGGTTTGGAGCTTTCAGTCCCTTCCCCATCTGAGTGGGCTGAAGTGAAGTTGATCGCCCATGGGCAATAATGCTGTCACTCATGCTCATGTAGCCAAGTCTCCATAAAAACACAGAAGGACAAGCAAGGATCAGAGAGTGTCGCAGAAAAAAGACCAAACATGTGAAAAACAGCATTGAGATTTAGAAGGCACCGGTGGGCTTCTGACTAGGATCTCTCCTAAAGGGTCAGAGCTCTGCCTCGTGAGGGTTTGGGGCTTTTAAAGAGAAAGTGAGCAGGGAGGTACCTAGGCAGATTTGGCACTGATGATTGGAGGGCTGGGTGACATCATGGGTTGCTGAAGGAGTTTACATATCCCAGTTTCAAGGCCATTAGTTAAACAGGCAAATGTTACAAAAAGGGAGAAGTGTCCTGTTATATTTGAGGTTATATTTGAAGTTACATTGCAAGGTCATCAGTTACAAAGACAGCAAAGACAGGGTTTTTCATAGAGAAGCATTCTGCTATTGGGTCTGCAAGACATGTCCACATGGCCTTGGCGGCAGCCTAGGTAGACTTTTATTTATTTATTTATGTATTTTTTGAGGGGTAGGCTTTTATTTAAAATTTAAATTTTCCCCTTTAAGAGCTTCCATGGGCTGGGGAGATAGCTCAGTAGAATAAGCGCTTGCCTGGCAAGCACAATGTCCTGAGTTCAATCCCCCATACCAGAAAAAAAAAAAAAAAAAAAAAAAGAAACCCTTTAAGAGCTTCCAGATAGTAGGCACCTGAACATGTAGAGGTGCCAGGGGTAGTTTGCCTCAAGCAGATAGGAAAACTTTGTGCTCCTTCCCTACACCTTCCATGGCATCTCTTTCATTTAGCTGTACCCTCTGAGATTGTCTTTATAAGAAGCTGAGTGAATACTTATGTTTCCCTGAGAGTTTTTTTTTTTTTTTTTTTTGGAACTGTGGCTTGAATTTAGGACCTTGAGCTTGTCAGGTAGGCACTTGTGCCATTGAACTACCTCCCTAGCTCCTTTCCTGAATTCTGGAAGCTGCTTTAACAAATTAATTGAACCTGACTAGGGGGTTTGTGAGAACCCCACTTTATATCTGGTCAGTCAGAGAACAGGTACTAATCTACTACTTGGGGTTGGTACCTGTTATGGTTTATGTCTAGTTGTCCCCTCAAAACTTCTCACAGTCATGGGGCAGCTTCTGGAGTTTGTGACTGATTCATGATCCAGTGCTGGGATTATGGGTGTGAGTGCCCTGGGGTGGATACTCTGCATTACAGTGTAAGGAGGAAAGAAGTGAGCTAGCTGTCTGAACTGCTGGCAGTCCTTTTGCTCTTTTCCTCTTCCCTGCTGCCATGAACGGCTGCTCTCTCTCTGCCATGTGCCACTCTGCCTTGGAGCCAGCTGAGTGTGGACTGAAACCTCCACTGACTGTGAGCTAAGTAAACCTTTCCTTCCTTCACTTCAGGTATTTTATCCCAGCAATGAGAAAAGATTAACTGAGACAGCACCAGAAATGGGAGCCTTTGGTCTAGACAGCCATCCTTATTTAGGATCCCTTGATTCCCCATAACTACAAATATGCCTTAGTGTCTTTATTCTTGCAATGGGTTGCACTGGAAGTGGTAGATTGGAACAAATATAACTTCCAAGGACCAGGAAGGGCTCACTATAAGGATTGACTCCTCCACCTGTGGTCTGTAGCCAACTCCAAGGAGAAGTTCTTTATAAATTCTGGAAACTAGATCTTTATCAGAGATACAATTTTAGAATATTTTCTTCCATTCTGTATGCTATTTTATTTATTTTTTTTTTATTTTAGTGGTACCAGGGATTGAACTCAGGGCCTCGTGCTTGCCAAGCAAGCACTTATTGTACTGAACTATATCCCCAGTCCTGTTTTATTCTTGTTTGTTTGTTTTTACTTTCTTGATAGTGTGATTTGAAGCATGTTTTAGATTTTGATGAAAAAACATTTTTTTTTGAATCATGTATTTGATACAGGGTCTCACTATGCAGATCAGACTCGTGGTGATCCTCCTGTTTTCAACCTCCCCAGCTTTGGGATCACAGGCATCTGTCACCATGCCTAGACTGTCAGCAGCTCCATGTGCCCAGGTGCTGCATGCATGACCCAGGATTGCCCTGTGCTTGCCAAAGCAGGTGCTTTGTCTGCTGAGCTATCTCACCAGCTCCTTAAGATTTTGATGAATTTCCAATTTATCAGTTTTTTTCTATTGTCACTCATGGTTTTGGTGTCACATCAAAGAGTTGCACTTTTTGCATACTTTTTGTCCACTTATTTACTTTATTTATTTATTTTTAAAAGCTTTTTTTTTTTTTTTTTTGCAGAACCAGGGATTGAACTCAGACCCTTGCACTTGCTAGGGAAGCACTTATTCCACTGAGCCATCTCCCCGGCCCCTTTATTTTTGTATTTTGTGCAGGGTGTCACTACACAGCTCTAACTTGTAGTAATTCTTTTTTTTTTTTTTTTGCGGAACTGGGGATTGAACTCAGGCCCTTGTGCTTGCCGGGGAAGCACTTATTCCACTGAGCCATCTCCCCAGCTCCTAGTAATTCTGTTTTCAGCCTCTCTAGCACTGGCATTACAGGAGCTGGCCACTCAGTTATTATCATCAGAGCTCAGGTCCTCGGTCACTGAGGACTGCTGTGGTTCTTTCTGGGGATCTCTGGTCCTTACCTTGAGCATCCCTTCCTGGCTCCAGTGCAGATCTCTCAGCCTGCTGGCATAGATCTTTCATCCAGCTAGTGCAGATTTGCTAGCTTCCATCACTGACCTTCGGGCCTTCAGTTCAGATCCTTGGTACAGACTTGCATGGGATATTGTAGTGGTTTTAGGCCTCCAGCTGGACTTATGGAGGACATTCCCATGGATCCAGGCCCTCAGCTGTGTTCTTTGGGTCTCCAGTGTGTGGACAGATCTCTCACACTCTTTTGCATTTGACTCTTTGGGTGAATACTATAAAATAATCCTGAGCTGGGGAGAGAGCTCAGTGGCATAAGTAGCTGCCTGGCATGTGGCTAGATCCTGGGTTTGATCCTCAGTACAAAAAAAAATCAACTATAAATTATATCTCCTATATTAAATCTGTTCCCTTGAAAACCCTGGCTATAACAGATATGCACCAAAATGTTATATTGCTTTTGTTTTAAAATTTTTATTAGTAGATGTTTTCAGTACACAATGATTATTCATCCTGGGGAGTTGGTACCTCTACATAACACATCTTTTTATTTATTTATTTATTTATTTATTTATTTAGTGTGTGTGTGGCCAGTTCAACCCACCAGGGGGCGGAGCTGGCTGGCATGGGGTGCTGGGGGATTGAACCGCGGTCCCTGTGTTTTGCTTAGCTTAGCTTGTTCTAAGTAGGTGCTTTAGACCACTGAGCCATCTCACCAGCCCAACACATCTTAATTCTCCTAGTTGCCTTTATTTTTTTATTTTTATTTTTTAAAAGACACCCCAAATTTATTATTTATTTATTTGTGGCCAGTTCAGCCTGCCCTGAGGGCACAGCTGGCATGGCATGTGGTGCTGGGGATTGAACCGTGGTCTGTGCCTGCTTCAGTTTGCCTAAGCAGGTGCTTTAGACCGCTGAGCTATCTCACCAGCCCCTCTAGTTGCCTTTAGATCCTTCAGCATATTTAAGAAAGTTCATTTAAAGTAATTGTGTATGGGACCTGCAAGTCAGCTCAGCAGTCTTAGGCAAGCTTAGGCACAGTGTAGGGACCGCAGTTTGATCCCTGGCAACATATGCCAGCTCAGCCCTCCCCTCAGGGTAGGCTGAGCTGGCCACAAAAAATAAATAAAGTAATTGTGTAGTGACTCCAATTTCTGTGCTTCCTCAGGGACAGTTTCTGCTGATTTCTTTTGGGAATGGGGCACACTTTCTGATTTCTATTCATCTTCATAATTTTTTGTTGAAAACTGGACATTTTGAATATTAATAATAGATAACTCTGGAAATCAAATTCTTTCCTCAGGGTTTCTTTTATTGCTTGTAGAAGTTATAGATATTTGCACAGTGACTTTTATTTATTTATTTATTTATTTATTTATTTATTTATTTTGTGCATGTATACTTATTTAATGAAAATTTTAAGCAGGTACAGTGCTGAACACCTGTAATCCCCACAACTAGGATGCTGAGGCAGGAAGATCACAAGTGCAAGGCCAGCTTGGGCAAATTAATGAGTCTATCTCAATAATAAAAATAAAAAGGACTTGGGATGCAGCTTAGTGGTGGAGCACTTGCCTAGCATGTACATGGCCCTGAATTCAGCCATAAGCACCAAAGCAAACAAAAAAAGGGAAAATAGACAATATAGCACATACTATAACCTGTCGAAACAAAACAGATTTGGAATGTCATCATTTTAAATTTTAATAAAATAGATTTCATATTACATACAGTAGGTCCATCCACTCATTGTTGATAAAATTTTTAGAAATAATTTCTATAAAAAGTTTAGTATTTGAGAATTTATTATAACATAACTTCTACAGGTACAGATTCTCTTAATTTTGTGATTCTTTTAATTTTATGAAACTTTAAAAATACAGAAAAGTACAAAAAATAAGACAAGATACCCTTATACCACAATGCAGAATTAGTGAGTTTCTTCATATATTTACTTGCAGAGAAATGGATATTTATATAAAAAGATGAAGCCCCTCCCCACCCCACCCCCACACTCATTCCCATCCCTTCTCCATTCTTCACAGGCCACCATCAGAAGTTTGGTCTGTATCCTTCCAACTGATTTCAAAAACATTTACATATCTATGCGTAACCATTAGCAATATAAAGTATTGAACTTCAGGCAAAATGTTTATAATTCAAATTTACAAAGTCACTGTACTATATATATACCATTCTCCAACTTTTTTCCATCTCAACTTTTTAGGTATTTCTGTGAACATGTGGCTTTCATCTGCTGCATTTTTATAGATGCGTAGTATTCCATCATAAGAACTTTACATTCTTGTTTTAGATGGATATTTGAATTGTTTCTAATATCTAGCTTCTACAAATTGAGCCACAGAGAAACTCCTAGTATTTCCTGAGTATACACATTAAGTATGTATTTTTTAATTTGTTACAAGAAATGCTTTCCTACTCCCAAAGTCAAAACCATTTTTTATACACTAGCTTTTAATAATGCTGTCTCCATTCTGGTTTTACTTTGTTGTATAATCCATGATCCATTCTTAGATAACAATTACCTCCAAATAATTTTTTAAAAATTATTTCCTCTTCTCCTAATGCCATCTCTTTCATATTCCAAATTCAAACAAATGCATAGGTCTTTATAGAATCTCTTCTGCTTTGCTGAATCACTATCACAAAGGCTTATTACTTGCATATAATCATATGTTTTTGTTTCCTCTGTAGTACTTGTAACTTTTCTTATACTGGCAAAGATCGCCAGATTTATGCTGAGTATAGTAACAATCCTTTATTTCCTGCTCCCAATTTTAGGGAAGTCAGTGTGACTTTTTTTTTTTTTTTTTTTTTGGAACCGGGGATTGAACTCAGGCCCTTGTGCTTGCCAGGGAAGCACTTATTCCATTGAGCCATCTCCCCCGCCCAATCAGTGTTACTTTTGATGTAGTTTTTTTGTTTGTTTGAGCAGTCTTTATCATACAAATGTCTTTTTCTTCAGTATGAACTATTGGTGTCCTCTAAAGTCTTAACATTTGTTTAAAAGTTCATCCCACTCAGGATGCTCTACTTCAAAATATTTCTGTTACACTGTGAGATACAAATTCCTGGTGCGTGTTTTCCCATTCTGAAGCTATTTACAGGTCTTAATGAGTATGGATTTTCTGATGTCTAATGTGGTGTGACTTCTGGCTGAAAGCTTTTCCACATTCACTACATTGATAAGGCTTCTTACCTGTGTGTATTCTCATATGCAGGGCTAGAGTTGAGAACTGTGAGGAAGCTTTCCCACATTCATTACAACTGTAGGGCTTCTCACCTGTATGGCTTTTCATATGCACTGTGAGAGAAGAACTCTGAGAGAAGGCTTTTCCACAAACATTGCATTCATAAGGTTTATCACCTGAATGAATCCTCACATATACAATAAGTGATGTTCGTTGAGAAAAGGCTTTTCCACATTCATTACATTCATAGGGTTTCTCTCCAGTATGAATGTTTTGATGCTTTATGAGGTACTTCTTCTGGCCAAAAGTTGTGTTCCACATTCATTACATTTAAAGGGTTTCTCTCCAGTATGAATTTTCTCATGCTCAGTAAGATTTGATTTGCCACTAAAGGTTTTCCCACACTGTTTACATATGAAAGGCTTCTCTCCGGTGTGAGTTCTTTGGTGTCTGATGAGGTTTGACTTCTGAATGAAAGCTTTTCCACAATCTTTGCACTCAAAAGGTTTCTCTCCAGTGTGAATTTTCTGATGGGTAAGGAGGTTCTCTTTCTGGCTGAAGGATTTTCCACAATCATTACATTCAAAAAGCTTTTCTCCAGTATGGGTGTTCTGATGTTTAATGACATACTGCTTTTGGCTAAAGGCTTTCCCACATTCATTACATTCAAAAGGCTTCTCTCTAGTATGAAAATGCTCATGTTCAGTTAGATTGGATTTGTGGCTGAAGATTTTCCCACATACCTGACAGGTAAAGGGGGCTCCCCCACTATAATTTCTCTGCTGACTGAGGTGTGACATTGGAATGGAAGCTTTTCCACATTCACAAGACTGTTCGCCAGTATAAATTTTCTGATGAATGAGGATTTACTTTTGGCTGAAGATATTTCCACATTTCTTACATTTATAAAACTTCTGTATATGACCTCTCAAATGCAGAACGAGGGACAAAGTTTGAGAGATAATTTTACCACCAGTACCACAATCAAATTTTTCTCTCTAGTATAAAGTTCTAATATTCAATGAGTATGCTATATCTATATTCACTGATTTCTTTCCAGTATGAATTTTCTGCTATTCAATGAGATCTGTCATCTAGCTAATGGCTTTTCAATTATTCCTTAAAAGCACAGTGTCTCTTTAGCATGACTTCCATTCAGTGAGACATGTGAATAAATGTTCACCCACATTCAGTAAATTCGTAGGATTTCTCTCAGGTAAAGAATGCTCTGCTATCAGACAGGGTATAAAGGGATTTCTACAATGACTCACAAGGGGCTATTATCACAATGAGTACAGTCTGGTAGAGGATTTCCAAATTAATAAAATTGGTGATTCTTTTCTATACAGCTTCCCTCATAATTAAGTCTAAATTATCTTTTGAAATCAAAATTTCAGAAAGGTGTTGCCTTAAGAGAAATAAGGTCTGTAAGAAAAGGAAGGATTGTTCTAGTTTTCTTATAGTCACTTTTTTCTCATCAGTGTTTATTGCAGATGGACACAACTTGCTTCCCAAGTGTTGATGTCTCTGTATCTGCTCGTTATGTTCTCAGGATTATTCTAGCAAGACTCCACTTATTTCTCCACCATCCAGTTTCTCTTCTTCAATGGAAAATCACATCCAGTTTGGTCTCTTTAAAACCTACTGTGCTGTGACTAAAGTACCATTCTAGAATTGAGGATGAGGCTCTAGGGCCCCGAGGCCATCTACAGGATGAGAAAAGTGTACTTTCCAGAGATGCACAAGGAAGTTGCCCTCCTACTTTTGCGCCACGTGTACCGAGAGGCCGTACCGACCCGTGGACCTGCACAGTGACTTTTAAAACCTATAGCTGTAAATTGGGCATGCTAATGCAC
>NW_004524594.1:22005033-22010698 GCF_000260255.1 Octodon degus | reverse complement strand
TTTAAAAAAAATTTATATAAAAAAAGAATAAAAAGAAAATTTCACCCAGCCTTTGCAGCTTTCCCTCTGTTGGAGTTCTCTGTCTCTCTCAATGAACTTAGGACAGGGTCTCACTACATAGCACAGCAGGGATTGAACCCCAGGCACATGTGCTCTACCTAAGCAGGCACTTTAGTCCACTGAGCTATCTGACCAGCCCTGGAGTTCTCTTTCAACATCTAGTTTAGCTGTTTACAACTTGGCCTTAGCCCTCACTTCCCACTTGTGTGGTCCTAAAGATCAGAAAATATAGGGTCTTCTCAGGTCTCCTCTAAACATGTATTTTGCCATCATTTGTAGGACTTTATTAGTAGTACATGTTGTGGGTACATAGTGGACACATTCATCATGGGAAATTTATCTGATCTTAGCTTTATTTGCTTTATTTCTCTTTCCCTTTCTCCCTTACCCTCGTCCTCCATCCCTGGATTTCCTTCCCGTCTGCAAAAGGTCTATGTCCATTTTTCTATCATTTGTTTGCTCTTTAAATTATATTTGTGTTTCTCATATGAGAAGTCATGCAATGTTTAACTTTGTATGTCTGAGTTATTTGGCTTAGCATTATGATCTTGTAGTGCATCCATTTTTTAAAAATTACTTAGGGGCTGGGGAGATGGCTCAGTGGAATAAGTGCTTCCCTGGCAAGCGCAAGGGCCTGAGTTCAATCTCTGGTTCCACCAATAAATAAATAAATAAATAAATAAATAAATAAATAAATAAATTTATCCCTCTTTGTGGCTGAATAGTATTCAATTGTGTGTATCATATGACTTTCTAAATTAGACAGGGTCTTGGTATGTAGTTCAGATTGGTCTTAAACTATGCAGCCCAGGATGATCTCAAACTCATAGCAATTTTTCTGCCTCAGCCTCCTCAGTGTTAGAAAGAACTACAGGTGGGTGCTACCATGCCCAGGCTAAATTCCCTGAAATTGGAGGAAACTTTTTCTTTCTTTTTTTTTTTTTAAACATTTATTTATTTATTATTTAATTTCTTGACTTTTTTTTTTAAGGCTTTCTTTCTTTCTTTCTTCTTTTGTGTGTGTGTGTGTGCGTGTGGCCAGCTCAGCCCACCAGGGGGCGGGGTTGGCTGGCATGTGGTGCTGGGGGATTGAACCACGGTCCCTGTGCTTTGCTAAGCTTGTTCTAAGTAGGTGCTTTAGACCACTGAGCCATCTCACTAGCCCCAACTTTTCATTTTCTCAAAAAATCTCTCACCAGCTTCTCCCCCCAGACTTTTCAGCATGTCTGTTGTCTGTCTTATCTATCGTCTTTTCTCCAGACAGTATGGGTTGTTGATTTGCCTTTCAGTGTTTTGGAGAACTGCTCTCCTTCTGAGTAGAGGCTCTCCATCCTGGGATTGACTGATTTTGTTGTGGTATATATGGGGATTGAACTCAGGGCTTTTGCACTAGCTCCAGCTTCAGCCCTTTTATAAAGTTTTTATTCTGAGACAACATCTTCCTATGTCACTAAGTTCCCCAGGCTTGGCTTCAACTGAACTTAAAACCTCTTGTCTCAGCCTCCAGGAATGCTAGGACTACAGGCACGCAATAATATGCACACTCTACAACAAGCCCAAGTGGCTGGTGTCAGCCCTGCTTGTAGCACTTGAGCAGGCCCACACAGCTCAGTATCATTGCTTTACAACAAGGTCTGTTCTGCTCCCTCTAGAATTAGGGACCACGGTCCTGCCCTGGGAATCCCATCTTGACAGCCACCACCAACCCCAGAAAAGGAAGAGGGCAAGGAAAAATAAAGTGCTGCAAAACTCTCCTATCATTTTTAGTTGCTTCTTTCCTGATCCAACATTCACTTGATGATGTAAGCTTAGATGATTTCCTAGCTGAGTTCTAATGAAGTTAATTCCAACAATTCTTGCTTATCTGTTCAGTGTTTCTTTAAAGGGGCGGGTCCTTGGAATATTCTATATCACTACTTACAGTCTTGCAGAACAACTTTGGTTTACTCATCTGTAAAATGGGGATATTAGTGCCCAGAACTTCTGCTTCATAAAGTCTTTTTATTTTTATTTATTTATTTAATTTTTTTTGTAGTACCAGACATCAAAGTCAGGATCTTATGCTTGCCAGGCAAATGTTTATGCTGCTGAGCTATCTTCCTGGATCCTATAAAGTCTTTAGGCTTCTAAAGAAAAGGGGGTTTAGCCAGGTAACCTCAGGTAAATATGCTTTTGCCAAGAAGCCCTGAGAAGAAAAAGCAAGAAAGCAAATAAACATGCTACTTGACTTCATCTAGAATAGCATGATAGGGATGGGGAGATAGCTCAGTGGCTAAGTGTCTACCTGGCAAGTACAAGGTCCTGAGTTCAATCCTGGTACCAAAAAAAAAAAAAAAAAAAAAAAACCCCACAAAAATAAAATAACATGGCAACTCTAATGACCACAAAGCCAAAGCAGGCCTAGGGAGCACTGGGGGTAAAACAACTGTCTCAGAAGTGAAGGAGAAGGGTACCTGCCAAATGTTGGTCCTGTTCTCCAAGTCCCAGTCAGATGGTCCAACCAAGTCTAGAGGTCTCTGCAAGAGTCCTGGGACTCCAGCTCATTTGGCCCAGAATCGTGTGCCTGAGCTCTAGCTCTGACTTCCTCCAGTACTCCATGCTCAGGCAGGTCCCAGGTCCCCACTAGTAAAGGTCTGGATCTTAGGAAGCTGGGCCAGCCTGTCTGACCTTAACCATGGCACTCCATGCCTTCCATCCGTTGTCCTGGCCTCCCTCTGCCTGCCAGAACCAACCCAGCCATGACCTCTGCCTTTGCCCCATGCAGCCCAAGGGCTCCTTGTTAAGTACAGATCTGACCCTGTCCTTCAGTGCTACAGGATGAAGCGAGGCCTCTTAATCCTACACAGAAGACCCTCCATCACCTGACTGTAACCACTGCTCTCATCTCATTCTTTCCTGCCCCTCCTTTGTCTCCTGGGACCCCTGTAGAAGTCCCTATTGGATATTCCATGTTTGTGCCTTTTATATACTTTAGCACCTCCAGCTCAACCAAGAACTCATTTTTGTCCTTGAAGACTCAGTTGGGGAAAGCATTCCCCAGACTGCCTGCCCTGCTCTTCAGGTAGGGTTAGCAGCGCCCTCTTCTGGACTCCTGTCTGACAGGCTTCTGGAGACCCTCATGTGCCCCACCACAGGCTAATTGCTTCTCATGGCTTTGGGAGCGAGAACAACTCCCTTTTTCAGGGTCTCCAAGCTAGCAAAGGCCTGGCCCAGGGCAGGTATCTGTGAACAGTGGTCCACGGAATGAACCTTCCCTGGAGGGTCTGCCATGGGGACTATTTCAACTACCACAGTCATTATCTTGCGTCAGTCACCCTTACCCCACCCAGCTCGCTGAGACCAGCTGAGCCAATGCTTTGGAAAGAAACACTGAACACATCATACAAACAAAGGGCTATAATTAGATCTGGGAGCAGCAGCAGGCAATCTGGAAGAATTGGGGAGAAAAGGTGGGATATATGCTTAGGGCTCCTGTCCTGAGCCCCTTGAGGAGCAGGTGACACATAGGAGAAATAGCACCTGCAGGGCATGGAGAGATGGGGCCAGTGTCCCTGCTCTACCATGGACCACTCACTCCTCCTGGGACTCATTTTCCTCACCTGTGCAATAGGGTGACAGACCCCTGCTCAACTTCTCTCAAGGCCTCAGTAAGGCTTGGGGAGGGCGGGAAGGGAAAGAACCTTTACAAACTGGAAAGTGTACTCCCCCCACATGCAGGCTGTCATTCTGGAAGTTGGGCCCAGCTGGTCTCTGGGGAGTAAGGACTAGGTGCTGGCCATGAAAACACTGTTTTGAGGGTCAGAGCCTGGCCCTTTGAGCACCCTCAGAGACACCCCCCAAAAAACTTCCCTAGCACGCTTGGCTCTGGGCGGGAAGGATGGGACCACAGGGACTCCTGCCTGTCCCCCGCCAACCGCCCCAGGTCGTATCGGCCGCACCCTCAGCAGCCCCACTGGTAGGCAGCTCTGCGCCTGAGTCTCAGCAAGTGGCTTCTGGGTGAACAGGTGCAGTCCTATGGCAGGAAGAGCCCTGGCCCTGTGCCCTTTTCCCTGATCACCCACTTCAGTAAAGCCTGTCCCTCTTCACCCTAGCCCATCCCTGGTGAAGGACAGGACGCCCTGTGGTGGGCTGTTTCTTATAGAACACAAGTGGCCACCAGCTGGGGATGGAGAGCAGCTTCTGCCCATTCTGACCACATATAGGTGAAGGGCCCAGGCTCAGCAGAGGCCTGAGTTTGGCCTGTTCCTTCTCTTGGGTCTGGGTCGGTCTCAGTTGCAGAAGGGCAATGAGAAGAGGGCTGTGGGGAGCCCTGATGTCCCCTTCAGAGCAGCGCCTTGAAGAGGAAGGAGAGAGAGGCACCACAGGAGAGTCCCAGGGCCAGGAAGAAGGTCATAAGGGCACCAGCCACCTCCCTCTCATGTGGCAGCACCTGCCTAGAATACACAGAAGTAGAAATGCTTAGAAAACACTGGGCGCAGATCTGGAGTAGCCCCAAAGCCCTTAGCCCCAGCCCTGTGTCGTTGCAATCTGGCCCTTCTCTGGGCTCAGTTTGTCCATCTGTAAAATGAGGTCACTGGACAAAGCCATCCCTCAGTTTTCTTGACAAAATGTCCCTAAGCTGACCCTCCTGTTACCTTTCCTCTCCTGAGATTCTCAACTCTATTGCTTCTGGAGGAAACAATCCCCAAACCCTGCTTTTGATCAAAACCAGTTCTCCTTCAACAGAGAATTTTGGAGCTAGATGTGTTCTGAGGGATGACAGTCCAACTCTTTGATATACTGATGGAGAAACTGAGGCTATGGAGGCAGCCCCAGAACCAGTTCCTGGGCTACTGTGGTAGGTATCTCTGTAGCTCCAGGTATGGGACAAACTGAGCTGGCCAGGGCAAAAGTCCCCCTCCCTCATAGCTGTCCCTTTTCCAACAACCAGCCCCCTCCCTAGTCCCAGCATGTGCCCCAATAGTCCCCCAGACCTGGGCGCCAGGCACATGGTGAGGGACACCAGGTAGCCATTGGAGATGGCAAACAGCAGCATGAACGTGATGAAATAGGCATCCTGCCGGAAGAGGATGGGTAGCCGTGCTCGCTCGGGCACATGGCACAGCATGAAGAGAGGCACGAACAGGAATCGCAGGCATACCAGCAGGGGCAGCAATCGGCTGTCCTCATCTGGCTGTGGCAGAAGCTCAGGTAAGTGTAGTCCCTGGGGCCAGGTCTCTGTTCCAGGGGCACTTTGGACACTTACAGGACAGACCCATCAGTCACCCCCAACCTCCTCTGCCTTATCCATGAGTCAGTGGGGATCTAGTGCTTTGGCCTGTGGGGAACAAAAACCTGGGCCAGGCAAGCAGGTATAGCCTGGAGCTAGCCTTGGCCTCTCTCTGCATCTAGCGTGTGCTTTCTCCATCACAGAACTGGACAAGGTTTTAGACAGAGTTCATAGTTTTCAAACTTGGTTTCCCAGGGAACCCCTAGGGGTTCCACAGACCCCTTTGGAGCAATTAAGATTCCTTTTCCCTCACTAACTTTTGATATATTTAAAATGGCACATATTTGTGGGATACCATGTGATAGTTTGATACAGGTTTTTTTTTTTTTTTTTTTT
>NW_004524594.1:22002922-22004933 GCF_000260255.1 Octodon degus | reverse complement strand
AAATGGCACATATTTGTGGGATACCATGTGATAGTTTGATACAGGTTTTTTTTTTTTTTTTTTTTGTATTTTAGAGAAGGGTCTACAGGGTGTTCAGGGTCTCACTACTAGATTGGACTTGTAGTGATCTGCCTGTTTACAGCCTCCCAAGAGCTGGGATTACAGGAGCATACCACCACACCCAGTCTCAATTGCCCTCTCTGCGTGCCCCAGGGATCAAACCCTCGGCCCCCGCGCCTGCTTGCAGGCACTTTAATCTGCTGAGCTATTTGGCCAGCCCTTCATGCATAGTTATGTAACGTTCAAATCAGAGTAATAATCTCTAGCTCCTCAAGCAGTTATCATTTCTTTGTGGTAAAACTATTTAAAATCTTGCTGGCTGGCTTTTATGAATCACACACTGCAGTAACGCTATCTGTGGCACTGTATACTGAACAGTGCCCCAGGCACATTTCTTCTCTCCAGCTGGACCTTAGTACTTCACTGAGCAGGGTGGGCAGCTGGAGATCCAACACCCTCCCCTCTGGTCTGCTGCCTTTACTGTGTCTTCTCAGGCAGTCTCACTTAAAGAAACAACCCTTTGGCTGAACGCAATACAAAACTCAGGAATCTCATTCCAACCCTTCCCTGGGTGCAGGAACCATCTTGTGACATCCTCGGGGCATGAGAGTTGAGGCTTGGGCTGGATCCCGGGGCCACAGAGCTCAGCTATGGACACATTTTCTGCTGCTGAAGAGCTCAGGGTAAATGCGAGCTGCATGCCTAGGGGCCCAGGTGCTCACAGCCATGTGGGGGTGTTCTGGTGTTCCACTGCCAGACCAACTGGAAATGTTACTGTCATCCCTCTATGTGATTTCGTGTCCTCTGGTCTCAACTGCTTCCTAAAACCATGGCTCACCCAGCCAAGTGTGCTCACCCAGAGGAAGTAGGAAGTCAGGCTCCGGCCCAGCCAGTCCATGATGTTGAAAAGCAGAAAACAGCAGATAGGGTTGAAGAACTGACCTGGGGGACAGACAGGGCTGGCAATTCACCTGGTCCCTGACTCTTCTCTCCCCTCTACCCCCCTTGCTCCCCTACCCTTTTCAGCACCCCAACACTCACTCCACTTCCCGGGGCCAGTGGAGCTGGTCACCATGGCTGTGATGGCAGGAAAGACGGACAGGGTGACTGTGAAGACCAACACAAGGCACAGCGCCATCAGCCAGATCTGGGAGCCAGAGGCAGGGGCGTGAGCAGCAGGACAGCCCTGGGCCCCACACACGGCCCAACCCTCTCACTCAAGCCCTGTCCAGAAGCAGGACACTTAGGCCTGGCCACTATGCCTCTGACCTACCATGACCCCATAACTTTGGGATGGACAAAAGACTAGTAAGGCCTCGTTCTAGTCTAAGAGTCCCTGATGAGGGCTGGAGAGGGTGTCCTTCCCTTCTTTCCTTCTTCCCAGGGATACTATTTGGAAGCTGTCTCCCAGCCAAACCTTCCGGAAGACAACAAAGACTGAAGCGTTTTCTGGTTTCGGAGGCTCATCTGCTTCAGGTTCTGGCTCCTTCTCAAGGTCAAGATCCAGGGTCAGGGTTGCTTTCTGGGGGCTGTTGGGAATCCCATTCTTCTTATCTGTGGAAAGAGGGAAAGGTAGTACTATGCCTGTTACCCAAGTTTCTTGACAGTCATGCCTGTAAGAGGGAAAATCCCAGTAGCTAAAACAAATAACCCTCCTCTAGCACAGAAACATGGGAAGGGAATTCATGACGGCACTATACCATTTGTTTATTAAGCACATGCATGTGCCAAGTAACAAGATAAGCATTTTTGATGAGTTATTTCATCACCATTGCTTTGCAAGTGAAGAAACTGAGGGTAGCTGGAGGTGGGAACACATGTCTGTAATCCAGCATTTGGGAGGCTGAAGCAGGAGGATTGCCATGAGTTTGAGGCTAGCCTGGGCTACACAGTGAGTTCAAGCCTAGCCTGGACTACATAATGAGACCCTATCTCAAAAAAAAAAAAAATG
>NW_004524594.1:21994644-22002822 GCF_000260255.1 Octodon degus | reverse complement strand
AAAAAAAGATAAAAATTGCAAGGTGTGATGGCACAGGCCTATAATCCCAGCATGTGGGAGGCCGAGGCAGGAAGACTGCCATGAATTCAAGGCTAACCTAGATGCCTACAGGATTCATGGCCACTCTGAACTATATTGCAGGACTGTCTCAAAAAAAACAACAACAAAAAGATAATTTTTTTCCTTCTGGCTCTCCATGCCAGCCCCACCCCTGGGGTGCGCTGAGACGGCCATTGAGACTGGGCAAGGTGGCAAGTGTCTGTAATCCCAGCACTTGGGAGGCTAAAAAACAGGAAGGATCACTACAAGTCTCATCTGTGTAGTGAGGCCCTGTAGATCCTGTACCAAATACAAATATTAATTAAGTTATTTATTTTTTGTATTTTAGGGAAGGGTCTACAGGGTGTTTAGGTTCTTACTACTAGATCAGACTCATAGTGATCCGCCTGTTTATAGCCTCCCAAGAGCTGGGATTACAGGAGCATACCACTATGCCCAGTCTCAACTGCCCTCTCAGGGTGCTGCGGGGGCGGGGCTGGCATGGCAGGCCTGGGGATAGAACCCTCGGCCCCTGCGCCTCCTTGCAGGTGCTTTATCCGCTAAGCTATTTGGCTGGCCCTAATAATTTTTTAAATCAGGAACTGAAGCTAGAGGTGTTAAGGCCACACAAGTTGGATTCAAATTCAGTTGCATTGGGATCCAGAGTTTACTGCATGAAGCTCTATTGCCTCTCCTTTATATAGAAGAAACAACTCTTCTTACTTCATGGAGAGGCTTATAGGGAGACTACTACATCTAGATACTCTCCAGGTTCTTTCTGAATAATACAACAATAGTTTTTCTGGGGACAAACCTGGGCTTGTGTTGCCTTCTAGTATTGAAACAATGATAACACACTAATGGTGGATGGCTACTGACAAACCTGAGACCAAAAGGGCAGCAAGGATGACTTTTATAAGGAGCTGGGGAGATAGCTCAGTGGTCTAAGTACCTGTCTGGCAAGCACAAAGACAAGGGTTCCATCCTGGTACCACATGTCATGTCTGCCCCCAAACTGGGTGTGGTGGCACATGCCTGTAATCCCAGTGCTGGGGAGGCTGAGACAGGAGGTTCACTACAAGTCTGAACTGTGTAGTGAAACCCTGTACCAATTAAATAAGGTTTTTTTTTTTTTGGCAGAACCGGGGATTGAACTCAGGCCCTTGCGCTTGCTAGGGAAGTGCTTATTCCACTGAGCCATCTCCCCAGCCCCTGTTGTTTTGTTTTTAAGGATGACTTTTGTGATAGTCTTCTGCTCACACACGCCTCCTAGGGATGGAACTTTAGTGAGGACAGAGGAGAATCCTTCCCAGGGAAGCTGGCTCATGCTTCCTCCATGTCTTACACCTGCCCTGCAGGTCTTGGGGCTTACCAGACTGAAGGAGCTCAGCTTTGGTCTCCAGTTCTTGAGCTGGGACGTGTGAGGACTTCTTGGCAAGGTAGTAGCGGGCAAATTCCTGAGGAAGGATCAGGACCTGTCAGCTCTGTCTGAGGCAAGGTGCTCTGGATCCCTCCCCACATTGGCTTGGAGGCTGGGGTTCCCTGGTTGCTGACCCTTTGGGG
The DNA here is from genome assembly GCF_000260255.1 of Octodon degus. Taxonomy (NCBI): domain Eukaryota; kingdom Metazoa; phylum Chordata; class Mammalia; order Rodentia; family Octodontidae; genus Octodon; species Octodon degus. The sequence goes on along the minus strand of NW_004524594.1, from coordinate 22,001,220 downwards.
AAATCAGAGCTGAGTTCAAATCTCTTCTACCTCCCCTGGCACCTCAGGGCTTCGGACTCAGAGCTCCATCTGAGATGCCCTGTTGCGAGTCCTCCAGCCCAATATCAGGCTCACCAGGTGGGGCAGGATCAGGTAACACACGATGGACAGGAGGATGCCCACACAAGGTGTGATGAAGTACCCCAGGGCAGAGGTCTGGGCATCCATACCACCTGTGACAGAAACAAACTTCAGCTGCAGAGGACAGGTGCCTAGGCCCGTGGGGCCTTTTAGGACAGGTGCCTCCTGTCCTACTTTCTCTAGTACATATCTCAGGTCCATCTCCCACCTTCCTCTCCTTATTTCACAAACAAATTCAAGAATAGCCCTTCCCACCTTCTACTTTTAGCTACTATGTACCACAAATTTTCTTTTATTGTATGCAGGCTCAATACAACCTGAGCAGAGACCTATCATCATTTACATGAGGCAGCTACGGTACAGAGAAGTTAAATGTCTTGTCCAATGACCCCAGTCAGTAAGACAGATTCAAATTCATCTAGCTGAATCTTAGACCTACCTCCTCTCCTTCAACCTGCTGGTGCATACTACTGATACTCACAGGAATCCTGCTCCCACCCCAGGTTAACCCAGGCCTTACCTGCTCATTCTCTCTCATTGCAGGACCCAAGAGCCCCACTCCCCAGACTCAGACCCAATCCTGTCTCTACCTAGGCAGCTTCCTCTTATACACCCTCTCAGTTCCTCCAAAATCCAGAGGCCATCGCAGCCCTCCAAGTCTACTCACTGGCCATGGACATGAGCATGGCAAGGGCAGCGAAGATCCCAGCAAGGCCCTGGCCGCTGAGAAAGATGGTGCTGTAGGTGGATGGCATGGTGCCTAGCTGTCCGAAGAGGCTGCCCTGTAGCACTGCGCAGAAGGCTGTGGATGGACAGGTATAGAGCCACCACTCAAGCTGGTGACCTCAAGAGCATTACGGAGGAGGCACTGGCAGGCAAATATGGACTCAGTGGGCAGAGATGAGCTTTCTTAAGGGTCCCTGGTTATTCTGATGCAATATTCCACATTCCTTCCCCTTCTAAGGTTCAGCCCTTGGTCTATAGGGGTCGGGGCCAGGAGGCTGGTCCTATATCACTATGGGACTGCAGCAGATGACTTTTCTAGACCCACTGGGCCTCAGTTTCTTCATCAGGGATCTGAATGATAATGCTGGTTTTCCCTTCCTGGGTCCCGTAGATTCCAAAGAAGCTGGGGAAGGAGGGAAGAAGTGCTCACAGTTGATGAACCAGATGGAAACCATGGTGATGGAAAAGAAAAGCCTTGGGCTCATGTCCACCTTGACCAACGCTGCTGTCAGGGCAAAGAGCAGTAGTATGGCCAGCAGGCTGCCCAGAATGCGCACCACCTCAGGAATGCTGCTTGGAAGGGAGTAGAGGGCACGTGAAGGCAAGCAAGAGGTTCTACCAAGGGCAGGCCAGTGGGCCGGGGCAGTACAGAGTGAGGAGGGGGAGGGTGGGCAGCCTGGGGCAGGGTCTCACCACTGGTACAGAAAAGAGTTAAGGAGGGTGAACAGCAGCAGGGGCAGCTGGGACAGCAGTGTCATCCAGTTGTTGAAGTTGAAAGTGTCTGTGGGACCTGTGTGGTTGGAGCTCAGGGTCTCGGCTGTGCTGTTCAGCCCCGCCAGGCGTGCCTGAAAGTACTGTCAGAAGGAAGGCAGTATAGGTCAGGGATCCCTCAGTGTACCCACCCCCATACTTAAAATTGCTTACTATGGGTGCCTTGTCCTTGTACTGTCCCCAGCCCCTGGCATAGTCCAAGTTCTATGGATGTGCACTGAATTGACTGGCTGAAGTCTGGGACAGAGCCCAAACCCTAGGATCCTCCCTGCATGGGTCTTGCTACACCCTGCCCTCTTTCAGGGCCCTGGCTTCAGGCCCCACCCTCACACCTCTAGATTTATGCACTCTACGGCTGCTTATGAATACTCACCCTTAGCTAGGTTCTGCGTAGGTGCTGGGCCACTGCATTTTTTTTGGAATGCATCCTGTTTACCCCCTTCCTACTTTCTACCCACACCTATACTGCTTGCAGGGCAGAGGCCCAAGGGTTTTTTGTTTTATTTTATAGTAGTAGGGACTGGAGCAAGGGCTGGGTGCATGCTAAGCATGTGCTCTGTCACTAAGCAACACCCCCAGCCCTTTAGCCCTTTTTTTGTTTTGTTTTGAGGTGGGCCCTGGATAAATTGTGGAGGCTGGCCTGGAACTTGCAATCCTGCCTCAGTAGCTGAATTTACATGTGCACACCACTGTAACCCACTAAGCCCCAAGTATTTGGAACAGCATTTGAGAGCCTTCAGAATTGGATCCCGGCCTCTTTTATGTCCTGTCCCTTGCTCTGTTCTGCTAAACTTGAGGCACCCCGGGGCTTTGGGTCTTTTTCTAAATAGTCTTTGACCGTCACTTGGAATGCCCTCTCCTTTTCTATTTTCCTCCAAGTCCCCATGTACACTTTGCCCACCCAGCTCTCAATTTATGAATCTCTCATGCAAATTCAGGGGTGGAAGTACATGCTCATTAACCCCAGCGCTGGGGAAGCTGAGGCAGGAGGATGAAAATTTCAGGCCAACCTGGGCTACACAGTGAGGTCAAGGCCGGACTGGACAGTACAGCAAGCTTGGTCTCAAAAAAACTAAATCCAAGCCAGGTGGGTGGTGCATGCATGCAATCCCAGTACTTAGGAGGCTGAAGCAGGAGGATCATTATGAGTTCAAGACCAGAGTGGGCTACAAAGTAAGCTCAAGGCCAGCCTGAACTACATCATGACACCCTGTCTCAAAAAAAAAAAAAAAAAAAAGTGAAAAAAACAAATCCATAAAACACACCCCGAACCCCAAATCTCTTTTATGAAGCAGAAGCGATGTTTTTCTCCTGGGGACCCACAATACTCTGCTGTAAGCCAGGGATGGCAGATGTCATGTTCTCCCCCAAACCCTGGCATTGGAAAATGAACTTGGGGCATTTGCACTCACCTAAAAGCCCTAAAAGTTATTTATTATTCTTAAGTTCTGAGACAAGCTTTTACTAAGTTGCCCAGGCTGCACTTGAACTTTCAATCCTCCTGCCTCCGCCTCTGCAGGCCCATGCTGCTACCACCAGCTGGCATGTTACATTATTAATAACTTTGGCCCCATTATTGTTTTCAAAATCAGAGGCCAATTCATCTTTGGGTTTCCAGGGCCGAGAGCAGAGCCAGGTACTCCAGAGACATCTATAAAGTTGCCCCACTGAATATGTAAGAATGATTTAATCCTAAAGAGAAAGCACACTCCACACTTCTGTTGTTTCACAGCCCTTTGTAAGGTTCCTAACCTTTCTTAGGGTTCAGTGCCTGGTTTCTCTGTATCTCCCAGTGCCTTCCTTACACATTAAATGTTTGATGAATGAATGAATACAATTATTCATTCCATTGCAAAGAAAACCAAATGCCTAAACCACTTCTGGAGTGACTGGCCCAGAATCAACGACAAACTGAGGAAGCAGGTGAGTAGATCCTTTGCAGGTCACAGACCCCTAAGAGACCTTCCTGGCCAGAAGAAAGGATTTCCCTCTCAGGCTCTGTCAAAGGAAGCATGGTGGGGACCGCCTGGTAAGCTTCTGTCCAGGGTAGATGGAGAGACCCCGGGTGGCTGTGGCCTGAGGCTGTCAGTCCACAGCAAGCCTCACCGGGATGGCGGTGATGAAGAAGTTCCACGGAAGGAGAGTGCCAAGTCCCAGGACGAAGAAGCTGATTCCAACCAGGTAGTAGCTGTGGGATCAGTCAGAAGGTCACCCCTAGGACGCACGCCTGGGCAGCCCCTCCTGCCACCCCTCCAGAACACAAACTACAACCTCCACTACCAGGGCTCCGCAGCCCAGAGAGCCGGCTGATGGGAATTGTAGTGCAGTCTGTCTTGGCGCCCTGGAGCTGCAGCGGGAGGCGGGCAGCGCCGCCCACAGACTCTGGGCCCCGCAAGCACTGCACCTACCCGACTCACCTGTCCTGCGGGGCGTCTCTCCGCGCCATGGTCGCCGCTGCAGAAAGCGCCAGGGTGGGAGCGGGCTGCGGAGGCCGTCCTCACGCCCCAGCAGAGCCGGAGGCCGGAGGACGCCGGCTGCGACCTCAATCCCCGGACGCAGGGAGGGAGCCCGGGCGGATTTCCGCGGGTCTCGCACGCTGCGGGCTGGAGCCTTGGCTCCGCCCCCGGGGCGGGTACCGCACCCGCACACTCACTCGCCCCCACCCCCATTGCGCCGGCTCTCGGGGCTCAGGCATCCGACCTGGCCTAATTTAGGGTTTCCAGACCCTGCTCGCTGCGGGTTGGGGTGGTAACCGAGTGTTCCCGGCGCCTCTGTCCGCAGCCCCCCCGATGCCCTCCGCGATGGTGTCAGTGCAGATCTGCCCGAGAGAAGGGGGCGCTCTGCTTTCGTCTTCCCTGCGCAGCAGCGAGCTGCCGCAGACCTAGGCTAGACTTCTCCAGCTTCACCAACCCCTAGGCGCTGCCAGAGCCACGCTCGTGCCCCCTAACGTTGGGGCCCATCTAGGGTGCCTCTGCAGAGCCCCCCAAACCCCGTTTAACGTGAGTTGGGCCGCGCGTGCTGAGAAATAGGTGCCACTGCCTGTCGCCGCAGCCTTGGGCTGCATGGAGCCGGCTCCCGAGGAGAGGGCCAGGTGCTGATGCTGGGGGAGCTCCCAGAATGGTCCGTAAGACAGTCGGACCAGACTGGTGGATTCTTGGGGAAGTGCCCAGGCTTTGAAGCCAACAGCGGAGACTGGGCGCTCCGGGTCGACTCCCGGGCGGCGGCGTCGGCGGCGGCGCAGGCGGAGAGGCCGAGAAGCGCCCCGAGCTGTTAGCTGTGAATTAGGCAAAGGCGCAGGAGGGACCCTGAAGGTGAACCCAGGCTCCTTCCACGCCACGCAGTGGGCTCTCCCCTCACTCCTGTGGGCTTAAAAAAAAAAAATCACTTCAGCGTCGCACATCGCAGCTTATCAGATATATGCAGATGCTCCACGTTCCACTGTTCAGTTTTCCCTATGAAAACTGAAAAGTCATAAATCATCAGTTTCGAAATTTGGTCTCCACTATCTCAGTTTACGAATGAGTATGGCTTCTCAGATGTTGGAGACGCCAAGAGGCTCTAACCCACAATTGGTGTTCATAAGGGATGGCGTTTTATAGCACTTCCCAGATCCACTGTGGATCTGTAGGACAGACCCGCTGCTTGTCCGCTTCGCTGTTTTATTGCATGCTTTGAACACGGCTGCCTGCGCCCTCCGAGCTGCTTGATGAATGGTGGAGACAAACAGATTGGCTTGCAGTGTCGAGTGGGTGACTACAGGGAGAACTAAGTATTCAATTACATCAAGAAAGTTACTAACTTCTGTTTTCTTTCAAGTCTTGAAACATATCAAGGAGGAAAACTCTCCACTCTGTACTAAACACGTTTTTTTTTTTTTGTTTTTGTTTTTTTTAACACGTTTTGTGAAGCCTCTTCATTCCTCCTCCACCCACAGGATGCTGGCAATTATATCTAAATACAGGATAATAACGTTCATTCCCCTTGTAGTTATTTTTATGGTTGCTTTATTTTTACGGCTATTCAGACAGATTTCTTACTTACGATAGCGATACAAACGTTTCCTGAAAAATATCAATTTATTTATGAGAAATGAGTCATTTGAAGGAAATAAAGAACTATAAATGGAGGCTGCAGGTGGAGGTGAAGCATGGAGGTTTGAGGAGCCGTGGTTTGTTGAGTGCTGGAGGAATGGGGTGCAGGCATTGGCAGCAAAGAACAGCCTGCACCAAGCCCGGGAGGAGAGGCCGCTGCACCCGTCCCTTTGGCTGGAGCTGGCAGGGGAGGCAGGACTTCAACTGCAGGGCTGCTTGTGACAGACCCAAGGGCTGAGCAAGTGGTGGGATTGCATTTCACGGGAAAGGGCCTCAGCTCAATCCGACTCAGTTATCCTTGTAATTAACTTGAGATTAAATTATGATTAAATTATCCTCCTGTGAAACTCAGACCACATAGGGAAAAGCTACACAGAAAAAGAAAACCTACAAAAACTCCATAGGGAAAATGTTGTCAATATACTATCCCAAGTGTACTACACAAGATAAAGGGTTTAGTGATACAATAGCATATGCATATGTTGTGCGTAAAGCCTGCGACTGCTTGGCCCCTCTTTATAAAACCGTAGCAACAAAGACGTACACATCCGGGGGCATGTGCTGAACCCCGCAGCTTAGACTGCGAGAGGAGTGTGATGTTCTGAGTGGTGATGGTACTGGCGAAGTTCCAAGCAGAACAAAGAACAGCTGCCCCTCTACAGGTGGTGAGTTAGCTACTTACGAAAAGGTGCTGGATATATTTAAATCTTACACGTAGCACATTGCATCTGTGTATTTAATGGACTTAACAATTTTAAGCTCAGAAAATTATCAGCATCATTTTATTTTTATTTATTTATTTATTTTTGTGGGACCAGGGATTGAACTCAGGACCCTGTGCTTGGCAGGCAAGTGCTCATTCCACTGA
>NW_004524594.1:21992146-21994514 GCF_000260255.1 Octodon degus | reverse complement strand
GGCAGGGCTGGCTGGCATGTGGTGCTGGGGGATTGAACCGCGGTCCCTGTGCTTTGCTAAGCTTGTTCTAAGTAGGTGCTTTAGACCACTGAGCTATCTCCCCAGCCCCTCATCATCATTTTAAAAATAGATAATAAGTTTTATTTTGAGTAGTTTTAGAGTTAAGGAATGCTTGTGCAAGTAGTTGAGTTTCACATAGCTAACCCAACAGTTTCCTTGATTGTTAACATTTTGAATTAATATGGTATAATTGTTATAATCAGCCCACTAAGACTGATCCATCATTACTAGTTTTTGGACATGTAGGCAAGTACTCACCTGTGATCCCAGCACTCTGGGAGGCTGAGGCAGGGGGACTGCAAAATTTCAAGCTCAGATTGTCCACCTAGTGACTAGCAAGATCCTCTGTACAAATTCATTAATTAATTTTTGTCTTTTTGAGACAGGGTCTCACACTGTGCAGTTCAGGCCCAGAGCTCACTTTGTAGCACAGGCTGGTATCAAACTTGCAGCTATCTTCCTGCCTCTCTAGTGCCGTGATTACAGGTGTGCGCCACCATGAATAGCCCTGTGCACAAATTTAAAAGGGTTGGGAAGGCTGGGGACATAGTTCAGCCTAGAGGTCCTTGGTTCAATCCCCAGTACTACTGTAAAAATAAATACTCCCTGGCATACATTACTTCAATCTTAGTGTTATACTTTTTATGGGTCTCTTTTTCATTCTATCAGTTCTGACAAATGCATACTGTTATAGACTCACCAATACAACATTAAATACTTCCTAAATTTTACTGTCCTAAAAGTTCCTTCAGGAAAAGAAACTGAGACAAGGAAAGTCAAAACTAAAAACTGTACTTTTAGGAAGACTGTAACTCCCAGGGCGCAGCCAGTCACCCAAGGTGATCCTTTTGGGCACTTCTTTGGTTAATTTAGGCTCCTTTCCTCCCAGACCTATCACATCCCAAATTCCTCAAGAATAGTGGAAGTTCATAAATTGGCTTAGTTTAAAAAAAGTAGAGTGAGAGAGAACCTGATCCTAAGATAAAGGGACCAATTGAAAGAATTCCAAAAATGATTTGTTTCAGTTATTTTTTACTTGTTGCTGGGACAAAATGCCCGACACCCAAAATTGAGGAAGCAAAGGTTTATTTAGCTCACAGGTTGTGGACGTTTCAGTCTATATTCAGCTGGCTCTCGGGCAGAACAGCACAAGGTAGAAGGCAGCTGTTCATGGCAGCTAAAAACAGCGAAGAGTGGATGAGGGAGCCGCAGCTGCGGGGTCTATCAAGCCCCTCTCCCTTCCTTTTACGCAGACTTCATGAAGACCAGAGCTCCTCTAAAGATGTGGCAGAGGCTGCTGCAAAGATCTGAGCTCCTCCTCCGTTGTGGTTGTGGTGCGTCTGCTTAGATCACGTTCCTCCAAGGAAGGTGGGCACACAGAAGCCTTCCTAAACCCCTTTATGTACCTTTTTTGTGCTGAGTCACTCTAGGGTGGGCCATCTCAAGTTAACACTATATATCAACCACCACACAGTTAAATTATTCATCTTTTAAAAAATACTGGAGTCAGGGCTGGCGAGAGAGCTCAGTGGACTAAGAGCCTGCTTAGGCAAACTCAGGGAATCAGTTGGGTCTGATCCCTGACCCTACATGCTCCCCCCATCCACTGGCCTGCTGAGTGAGCTGCTCAGACTAGGTGTGGTGATGCACACCTATACTCACAGCTCTGGGGAGACTGAAAACAGGAGGCTCACTAAGCGGCATAAACGCCTGCCTGTCCTTCAAAGGCCCCAATTCAATCCCTGGTATGCAGAGGGGACTTTTTCCTGGGATTTCCACCCCTTCAAGGGAAGCATAAATACTCCCAGCTCCAGGAAACAATATGCCCTTCTCAAAGGCTGTGCTCTGTCTCTGTGTCCAATTTTAAGTTCCTGCTTAAAAAATCCCTGTAGGCCTCTTACTGGTCTACCCTAAAAATTTATTTTTGGAGCTGGGCCTGGTGGCCCATGCCTGTAATCCCAGCACTAGGGAGGATGAGGTAGGAAGAACATTGCAAGTTCAAGACCAGCCTTGGCTATAAATTAAACTCAAGTCCGGCCTGAACTGCATAGCAAGACTCTGTCTCAAAAAGATTGGAAAAAAAAAATTTGAAAATGGGAGTTAGTGGGGGCAAAGAGATGGCTCAGTAGAATAAGCACTTGCCTGACAAGTGCAAGGACCTGAGTTTAATCCCCGATTCCGCCAAAAAAAGAAGAAAGAAAGAAAGAAAGAAAAAAGGCAGGAAATGGCTCAGTAGAATAAGCGCTTCCCTGGCAAGTGCAAGGGCCTGAGTTTAATCCCTGGTCCGGCCAAAAAAAGAAAAAAAGAA
>NW_004524594.1:21978196-21992046 GCF_000260255.1 Octodon degus | reverse complement strand
AGGGAGGGTGGGCCTAGGCCCCTTATCTCTGTGCTGACTTCCTTGATGAGCCTGTGAGTGACATTTCATCCTACTAATCTCTTCCCAGCCTATAGTTTCCCCTGTCCAATGTCCTGAAGCAAGACTCACCCAGTATTTGGCCCTTCAGATTGGCTTCTTTCATTCCGTGCAGGCCCTACACCTTCCACTACGTCTTCTTGTTGCCTGATGAGTTTCTCTTTATTGCTACATATTTCATTGTATGGCTCATCACACTCCGTTGATCCAATTCCTATTTCAGGACACCTTGGTTGCTTTTAGCTCTTAGTGATCACATATAGAACTGCTATACACATTCATGTGCAGCTTTGCATGTGTACGTAAGTTTTCAGCTCATTGGGCAAATACCCAGGGCCATCTGTACTACTAGGATCCTATAGTAAAGTTGCTTCATCTTATACCAAACTGCCAGGAGCTGGGTGTGGAGGTGCCTACCTGTCATTCCAGCACTCAGAAGGCTGAGGTGGGAGGCTGGATCACCATGAGTTTGAGGCCAGCTTGGACTAAATAGTGAAACCCTATCTCAAACAAAAACTTTTGTATCATTTTCTAGAGTAGCTGTACTGTTTTGCATCACCACCAGCAACAAAACCGCCCCATGTCTTCACTGACATTTGGTGTTGTGTATGTTTTAGGTTTTAGCCACTCTGACGGTTAGTCCTAGCTGGGTGTCTGTATTCCCAGAAACCTGGGAATCTGAGGCAAGAGGATAGCAAGCTTAAATCACACCTGGGTAACTAACCAAGACTCTGTCTCAAAAGGAAAAAAAAAAAAATACTGGGGATGTAGTTCAATGCAAAGGCCTTGGGTTCAATCTCCAGTACACACACACACACACACACACACACACACACACACACACACACACAAATTTCCTAATGACATGATAATGAACATCTCTCTTCATATGCTTACTTAGCACCTATAGATATTGTTTGATAAGGTGTTGATTCAAATCTTTTGTCCATTTCTTCAGGTTTTTTTAGTTTTTATTTATTCATTTATTTTAGTATATTTGAGCACTGCCAAAATGAGCAATAGTTTCTTGGTTTTTTTTTTTTCTTTTTTTGGAACTGGGGATTGAACTCAGGCCCTTTTGCTTGCCAGGCAAGTGCTTATTCTACTGAGTCATCTCTCCAGCCCCTAGTTCTTATTTTTTTAAATACCATTTGCAGCACTGGATTATATTCCTTGAGGGAAGGTGGTACATGAACATAACATATCTCAGTTCTTTTTATTTATTTATTTAATTTTTTTATTTAATTTTTTTTTAAAAAATATATGAGACCAAGTGTCCCTGGCAGCTAACTATAACTTAAGTTATAGTTAAGAAACAACTTTATTCTGAGCAGGGAGAATGACAACACAGCACTTAACAGCTATATTGTAGTCTGAATCCTGCTTTCAGTTCTTTTTACATCTCTTTTCCCATGTTAGTTTTTATGTGTGTGTGTGTGTGTGTGTGTGTGTGTGTGTGTGCTCGCGCGCCGCCAGCTCAGCCCACCAGGGGGCGGGGCTGGCTGGCATGTGGTGCTGGGGGATTGAACCGCGGTCCCTGTGCTTTGCTAAGCTTGTTCTAAGTAGGTGCTTTAGACCACTGAGCCATCTCACCAGCCCTCCCATGTTAGTTTTTAAGAAACAGGGTTAACTGTTTTACCCATAATGGCCTCAAACTCCTGTGCTTTCAAATAATCCTCCCTTAGCTTCCTGAATATTTGGGACAATAGGCACACATCACCACCCTTGGCTCTCTTTTGTCCATGTTTAACTCAGGTTGCTGTTTGTTTGTTTGAGACAGGGTCTCACTATTTACTTCAGCCTGACCTTCAATTTATAACAATTCTGCCTCAGCCTCACAAGTGCTGGGATTGTAGCAGTGTGGCACCACAACTGGCTAGGTTGTAAATTTCTTAAACTGATACATAAAAATTGTGCATATTGATGACCCCGATGGGATGTTTTGATGCACGCATACATTGTGTAATGCGCAAATAAAAGTGAACACATGTATTTTCTCAAATATTTATCATTTCTTCATGGTAAAAACATTCAAAATCCAGGGCCAGGGAGATGGCTCAGTAAAATAAGTGCTTCCCTGGCAAGCACAAGGGCCTGAGTTTGACCCCTGGTTCTGCAAAAAATAAAAATTCTTTTTTCTAGCTTTATTTTTACTTTTATTTTTTGGTATCAGGAACTGAACTCAGGACCTTGTCTTCAACCTTTAAAAAATGTATAGAACATTTATTATTGTTTTCTATAATGTCTTATTGTTGTTTTAAGAGTTCTTCGCATATTTTGCATATATGTTCTTTATTGGTCTTCCAAATATGCTCTCCCAGGCTGTGGCTTGTCCAGAAGGTGTGGACGTAGCACTTCAGCTGGGGAGGGGCTGGGGGTATAGGGTGCTCAGAGCACCCAGGTCACCCCTGCTAGATGCAGTGGCTTTTCCCCCTAGTTGTCCTCCACATCTTCCGACAGTGGCAAATCTCCCAAGTGGGGAACTGTTCTGGAACATTACTCTTGTCTCAATCAACACCCTCATTTTAGAATGTACTGATATGGGGGAAAGAAACTCCAAATCTACTAGACATCAGGGATGAGTCTATTCCCAAAAATCAAAAAATGGGGCCAGCAAGATAGCTCAGCAGACTAAGCGCCTGCTTTGGCAAGCACAGGGACCAGGGTTCAATCCCCAGTCCCGGGTGCTGTGCTGGTCCTGACCCCGGGGGGATCTGAGCTGGCAACCTAGTCTGGGCATGGTGGTGCATGCCTGTAATCTCAGCACTGGAAAGGCTGAAAACAGAAGGATCACTGTGAGTCCGAGCTGCATTGTAAGATCCTGTACCAAATACAGAAACCATGAGTTGAGGTGGGTCCAAAGTGGAAAACATAGAAACTTAAAAGGTGGACATGAAGTAAAACAAAACTATTGTCCACTAATAAAATTACAAACAAAATTAGGTAAAATTGATTAAATGGGGGGCTGGTGAGATGGCTCAATTGGGGCTGGTGAGATGGCTCAGTGGTCTAAAGCACCTACTTAGAACAAGCTTAGCAAAGCACAGGGACCATGGTTCAATCCCCCAGCACCACATGCCAGCCAGCCCCGCCCCCTGGTGGGATGAGCTGGCCACACACACACACACACACACACACACATAAATAAATTTTTAAAAATTGATTAAATGGGGATCAAATGGGGAAGTGAGTCACATAGCAAGTGGGCATGAAATAGAACAGGGCCGACTCCTGGGCTTTCTCAAGGTGATAGAGACCTATTTAGAATACCAATCCCTGATGTTTATCTTTAGGGAGATATGTGGGTGCATTTGTTTAATCTTTTGTTTTGAGGTCTGACTCACAGCCGGAGATTGTGTGTCTCTCCCACAGTTGCAAGGTATCTCATCTTCCTCACTAGCTCCTTTGAAGACCTAGCTCTGTCTGGCTGTGCGTGGTAATATTTTTATCTAACTCAGCTTCCTACAATATTTTGGTAGTTCTTATATATTACAAACAAATACTAGTAAAAAAAGAATCCAAGCAAATAAAGAAGGACGGGGGCTGGGGAGATGGCTCAGTAGAATAAGCACTTGCTGGCTAGCCCAAGGGACTGAGTTCAATCCCTTGTTCTGCCAAAAAAAAAAAAAAAAAAAAAAAAAAAAAAAAAAAAAAGAAAGAAAGAAAGAAAGAGAAATAAAAAAGGACAAACATTGGAGAAGGATGCTAAGCCTCAAATGTGCATTCTTTATCTCGGCCTAGCAAACTACAAAGTCCAGTTGAGTCAACTCGATAGATCCTAGAGATGGTATTGTATCCCTGATAGGTTTTCAGCAGTACTACAACTGAGAAACAGGCAGAAGGAAAAAGGGAAAGGGGCTTTATTATCTTAGAGGACAGGGAGAGAATCTGGGGAAGATGAGGAATTCTCTGGATTGGAACAAAGAGAGCCTGAGGCGTTTATGGCCTCTTGCAGGGGTGGGGTTTGAAAGGGATGTTTAGATATACCTGAGGAGCTGATGGGGGGGGGGCTTCCCTGAGGTGGGGGGAAGGGTGAAAGGAAATTGCACCCTGGGCTGAGTTGGAGAAGGGGGGAGGTGGTCTCTGGGAAAATAAACTGTTGTTTTAAGGGCTTCAGTCATATTAGATGACCACCATGATTCAGCAATTCATACTAGGGCCATAACCTATCAATCTCAGCACTCAGGAGGCTGAGGCAGGAGGATCACCTTGAGTTCGAAGTAACCTGGGCTACAAAGTGAGTTCAAGGTCAGCCTAGAAGCCATAGTAAGACCCTGTTTCAAGAAACAAACAAAAATCTGAGACTTATTTTATTTATTTTTGAGACAGGGTCTCACTTTGTAGTTCACTTCTTTTCATGGAAATAGAGATGAAAATCTTTTTTTAAATTTTTTTTAAATTTTATTTATTTGTGTGTGTGTGTGTGTGTGTGTGTGGCCAGCTCATCCCACCAGGGGGCAGGGCTGGCTGGCATGTGGTGCTGGGGATTGAACCACGGTCCCTATGCTTTGCTTAGCTTGTTCTAAGTAGGTGCTTTAGACCACTGAGCCATCTCACCAGCCCTAGAGATGAAAATCTTAATCAGATTTTAAAGCTTTTCAAAATAGATTGGTTAAATCACATTTTACACTCCAGTGTGCTCCTTAACTGTCTTAACTGCTTAATGGTTGATACAGTGTGTCAAGGAGAATTGAGACTTAGAAGCTTAACTAAAGTGACTCAGCAGGAGTCCAGGGTTCTCACTTTGTAAACATTCTGAGCTTGTGGAAGAGGAGGGCACAGAGGTGGCTGGGTGGATAGCCTGCATACCATATAAGGAAGGAAAAGAACCCCACTTCCTCCCCTTCCCCCTTTTGCTCTTCTTGCTCTTTGCTGTCACACACTGCCTCCCATTGCTGTCCCTGTGCCGTGCCACCCTGCCTTAGAGCCAGCAGACTACAGACTGAAACCTCCACAAACTGTGATGTAAATAAAATTTTCCTTCCTTAATTTTGAGTGTCAGGTACTTTGCCTCAGCAATAAAAGAAAATAATTAAGACAACTCTTGGTTTATTCTAGGGCCAGTTCTGACCATCTAGGCTTGAGCAGTCCTCCTGCCTCAGCCTCCAGAGCAGTTAGGACTACAGGCAACTGTGCGACTTAACTCTCCTCGTCAAGGTCGTTTAACATTCTTTGTCTGCTTCAAGTGGATTAACTGCCCAGGCCAGTACTATAAATTCATGCACATCCTTAAATCTGATTCATCTGTTTTTGCTTATTTTAGTACTGGGTATTGAACCTGGGACCTTCACATAGCTAGATCCTTTTTTTTTAAACCAAGAATCACACTCAGGACCTGGCTTTTGCCAGGCAAGCGATGTGCTGCTGAACCATATCCCTGACCCAATATATCTTTTTAAGTAGTGTCAAAAATAGACTTTTAGGGGCTGGGGAGATAGCTCAGTGGAATAAGCACTTGCCTGGCAAGCTCAAGGACCTGAGTTCAATCCCCAGTTCTGCAAAATAAATAAATAAATAAAAATAGACTTTTAGGGCTGACCTGATAGCTCAGTGGACTAAAGTGCCTGCTTAAGCAGAGCACAGTGGCTGGGGTTCGATCCCCCAGTGTGCCTGCTAACTCCACCTCTGGGGTGCACTGAGATGGCTTTTGAGACTGGGCGTGGTAGTGTGCGCCTGTAATTCCATGGTTTGGGAGGCCAAAACCAGGAGAATCACTAAGACAAAGTGAAAACCTGTACACCCTGTAGACTTTGTCCTAAGTATAGAAAAAGAAATGGACTTTTTTTTTGTGGCTGGCGCATCATATAGTGCAGGGATTGAACCGTGGTCCTGGTGCTTTGCCTAAGCTTGTTTAAGCAAGCGCTTTAGACCACTGAGCTATCTCACTGACCCCCAAAATAGACTTGTAAAGTTTGCTCTTAACCAAATTCCTATAAAAATGGGAATTGAGGGGCTGGGGAGATGGCTCAGTGGAATAAGCGCTTCCCTGGCAAGCGTAAAGGCCTGAGTTCAATCCCCGGTTCTGGAAAAAAAAAAAAAAAAAAAAAAAGGGAACTGAAAAGTCTTTGCCAACAGGGTTATTTTTAAGTTACATGAAAAAACATGGGACAATTGTTATGGGTCAACCCTGCATAGGAACCAGATCAGCCAGATAGAGATTTTTTTTTTTAATTTAAATTTATTTATTTATTTGAGTGTGGGTGTGTGTGTGGCCAGCTCAGCCCACCAGGGGGCAGGCTGGCTGGCATGTAGTGCTGGGGATTGAACCGCGGTCGCTGTCCTTTTGCTTAGCTTAGCTTGTTCTAAGTAGGTGCTTTAGACCATTGAGCCATCTCACCAGCCCTGATAGAGATTTGAATAGAGCCTTTTATTTACTGAGCTCAGGTCTGTCAGCCACTTTTCTCGCAGGAGAAGGCTGATTGGCCCCGAACGTAGGTAGCAAGGGGGTATTTATAACAGAAATCACATCCAGTTTGGTAAGCAAATTTGTTATCTAGTACAGAACAACAGAAACTGCATTTATTTGACACAGCTGCAAAGTGTTTATAACTAAAAGGTCTTTTACAGCTTAGTGATAAGTGCATATTTTTATAAGGTACATCTTAAGCTGACTATGTTGTAGAAGATGGTTGGGGAGGGAGTTTGTGTTACCTTGCTGCCTTGACAAGAAACAGTTATTTATTGTTGAACAGCCTTGAGCCGAAAGGGAGAACACATTTCTTAGAGCAGATAACAGGAAGCACAAGGGGTTTTTATAATTTTTTTACAATTAAGGTACAAAACTCTATTAACCCTTTACAACAATCACTGGCAGACCAGCCCGGATGCCAGTTCAAATATGGAACAAAGCAGTGAAGGATGTACAAAAAAGATGAACAATGTGAATATTGACAAACTTATAAAGGATTTCTTACAGATAGAAAAGAATGTACTGCTCCTTATGTTATGCTAAAAGGGCTACAACAGACTACTGAATATCAACACAATTTGAAAGGTGAAAATGAACAACTAAAAAGAAATGCTGATATGATAAATGAAGAGCTACATTCTCTAGAACAGGAACATAAAAATAATATTACCAAACTTGCAAATGAAATCAAAATCAAAGAGGAGGGGCTGGTGAGATGGCTCAGTGGTCTAAAGCACCTACTTAGAACAAGCTTAGCAAAGCACAGGGACCGCGGTTCAATCCCCCAGCACCATATGCCAGCCAGCCGCGCCCCCTGGTGGGCTAAGCTGGCCACACACACACCCAAACAAAAATAAAAATAAAAATAAAAAAAAAAAAATCAAAGAGAAGGAACATAAGAAAGACTTTACCAAGATACGCAGAGAAAAGTTGAATTAAGTGAAGAAAAGCACAAAGATCTAATAAAGAAAAAAGAGATGGAAATTTCAGAGTTAAATGCAAAGTTAGTAACTCAAGAAAAGGAAAAGCAAAATGAGATAGTCAAACTACAGTTGGAGTTTGATGCCAAACTAGCAAGAGTTCAGACTAAATCAAAATCCTACCCAGATTCTACTATTTCCCCACAAAGTATCTACAGAAGGAAGCTTCAACATCTTCAAGAAGAAAAAAACAAGGAAATTGCAATTCTTTGTAATACCATTCAGGATTTGGAGCAGCACCTTTCTATCAGCAAAGATTCTCATCTTAAGCATAGATGATTTTGAGTATAACAGTAAACTCATTAATTACTGTTTACTTTTTTAAGAGCAACTGAAAATTTCACTTACATTTTCAACATAAGTCTAAATAATAAAAAAGAGACAGCTTTAAAAAAAAAGAAAGAAAAAACATGATACTGTAATCTTCATTTTAATGGGATTGATCTCTTAACCTCTTAGAAGATTAACTTTTTTTCCCCATAATTTTATTGAGAAACAAATAGCAATGAGACAGTTTCAAACCAAATTGGTAGGACAGTTTCAATAATTAACACATTGCATACATTCTTCCTAGTGGCAAACACTATCAGAACAAATCCCTCTATTCATTAAGAGGAGGTTAACTTTTTTTTTTTTTTTTTTTTTCCGGATCCGGGGATTGAACTCAGACCCTTGCGCTTGCCAGGGAAGCGCTTATTCCACTGAGCCATCTCCCTGGCTCTGAGAAGGTTAACTTTTTAAAAATTAATAAGCTTTACTTTGTAGAACAATTTTGGGCTCACAACAAAATTCAGACGCACAGAGAATTCCCATCTGCTCAGCACCCTGTGCCCAGCCTCCCCCACTACTGTCATCCAGTGTCACAGGCTGCTTTGTCAAGCGGTAGCAGGCCTATGCTGAGACATCATTATCTCCCCAAATCCTTAGTTTCTGTTGGGGTTCACTTTTGGTAGGGTACATACTGTGAGTTTTGTCACATGTATGATGACACATAATCACCACTGTAGTATCCTCCGGAGGAGTGTCCCTGCTCTAAAAATGCCTTGTCAGGTTGACTTTTCTCCATATAACAGAGTTTTCCCTCCATGTCTTTTTTTTTTTTTTCCTTGATCAGAGGCCACTTGCTACCTGTGACATTGCAACCACTGGGTCAGTAAGCACCAGCAGAGTAGCTCAGCACTCAAATGAAACTATGGTCCAAAACAAAATAACCACCTCAACATGAGGCTCAAGCCCATAAGCCTGAGCTGGAGTCTTTATTTATTTATTTATTTATTCATTCTGTGTGTGTGTGTGTGTGTGTGTGTGTGTGGCCAGCTCAGCACACCAGGGGGCGGGGCGGGCTGGCATGTGGTGCTGGGGGATGGAACAGTGGTCCCTGTGCTTTCCCAAGCTTGTTCCAAGTAGGTGCTTTAGACCACTGAGCCATCTCGCCAGCTCCCATGAGATGGAGTCTTATACTTTACCTACAGAGCTAGCCAGGTGCCCACTCTATGTCTTTTCATGGCTTGGTGGCACACTTCTTTTTAGGGTTGACCAACCTCCATTGTATGGATGAGCCACTGTTTATCCATTCATCTATCAAGAGACATCTGGGGAAAAGACAATCTTGTGCTCTTGTCCCCCTTACCCCCATCCCTTTTTTGGGGGGGGGGTACTGGGAACTGAACTCAAGACTTTGCACTTGCCAAGCAGGCCTGTGCCACTAAGCTATATCCCTGGCCCCTTTGTTATAGGCAACTAAGTTAGAAATATTATAGGCAGCCAGATAGGGCTGGGCCCTCAAAGGAACCAGGGCAGAAGATGGGATACCTTGCAAATGGAAAAACAGGAACCTCTACTGTGGACCAGCCCTCAAGAGAAAATATTAAACAAATGTACCTACATACTTTCCTAAGGATAAATATCAGGGATTGATATTCTAAATAGCTGTCCATTGTTGAGAGCCGAGGAAGCTAGGAAATTGATAGAATGTGTGTAGGTGGGACTGGGCTTCAGTTCCTAAAGCACACAAGCTACTTCAGTCCTGAGATAAACATCCTGTCTGGTTAAGGTCGTCAATTAGTCGCTAGGCAACCTGTGTCACTAACTTTGCAAAAGAATAAAGGACCGTTTTTTGTGTAGACCAGCGATCCCCTAGCCCAGCTTTTGTCTTGTCTATCTTTCTCATTTTTGCCACCGTTTCTCCCCTGGTAGAACTGATCAAAGTGAGACCAACGGATCCCTACAGTCCATCACCTTGAAAAAGCCAGGAAGAGAGGCTGGGGAGATGGTTCAGTAGAATAAGCGCTTGCTTGGCAAGCACAAGGGCCTGAGATCAATCCCTGGTTCCACAAAAAAAAAAAAAAAAAAAAAAAAGAGTCACTAACCCAAACTCCTACAGGAAAAGCCCTCCTTCTGTATTCCTGTCTGCTTGTTACGATCCCATGTAGTCCATTTTACCTGCGCAATTGTAATTGTGGAGGCCCACCTGAGCAGCTCTCCTTGAAAGAAGAGCAGTTGTCTCCATTTTGGCTGTGCCTGACCCTATTTCCATGCATTGATAGGTACAGAGCTGGCTAGGAACTTTCCTTGTCCCTTCAATTGGCCTTAAGCAATGCATGTCTAGGCGAGATGCTGGTGGTAATCTTTGAAGACAGCACAAGTGTTTCCCTGATAACCCACACCTGCAGCTCTTTAACATGAGCCAGGCAAGATAGGATGAAAAGCCAGTGCTCCACGCTGTCAGCTGGGATCAAGCCTTGAGGTAGAGGCTAAGAGTTCCTGGGGCTAGAAAGATTACACATCAGAGCTGAAGCACCGGACCCCAAAACATTAGATACTATCTCTTTTTTTTTATTTTTATTTTTTTAAATTTTTTTTTAATTTTATTTATTTTGTGTGTGTGTGTGTGTGTGTGTGTGTGTGTGGCCAGCTCATCCCACCAGGGGGCGGGGCTGGCTGGCATGTGGTGCTGGGGGATTGAACCATGGTCGCTTTGCTTTACTAAGCTTGTTCTAAGTAGGTGCTTTAGACCACTGAGCCATCTCACCAGCCCCTATCTCAATAATATAGTGCAAATTACTTTTTCTGCATATCCTTCTTTCTGCGTAGGACAAAGGTAAATGCAGGGCTCCTACCTAGTCCAGCTCACAGTACTCACCTACTTTGTGCAATTCTCAGTCATTCATCCTCAAGCCACTCCTCCTTCAGGACTGAATAAAACCCTGGTTTGGGGTGGTGAGATAGTTTAGCAGACTAAACCGCTTGCTTAGGCAAGCTTAAGCAGGAAGGGACCATGGTTGGATCCCTGGCACCACATGCTGTGCTAGCCCCGCCCCTAGGGCAGGCTGAGCCAGCCAGAGTCTGGGCATGGTGGTGTTCACCCGTAATCCCAGTGCTGCGGAGGCTGAAAGCAGGAGGATCGCTATGAGTCTGAGCTGCATAATGACACCCAGCAATAATCAAAGACATTAAAAAAACAAACTAAAAAACAAACAAACAAAAACCACCCAGGTTCGGCCCTGGGATGAGGCCTTTGTTCTGGAAAGCCATCTTTGTGGCTGGATTTAGGACCCCTGGGCTCCCCATAATTATAAATATGCTTTTCTTTCTTTCTTTCCGGTTAGAACTCAGGACCTTACACTTGCCAGGCAGGCGCTTATGCCACTGAGCTAACTCCCTAGCTCTACTTTAGTTCTTTATTTTCACTGTGGGTAGCACTGGAAGTGGTAGATTGGAATTAATTGGGTAGATTCCAATAATTTATCTTTGGGATTACGAGGACCAGGAGGGGCTCCCTACAGTGGTTTTATTGGTGGACCGTAGTTCTGCCCACCTCATGCCCACCTTGCAATTTCCCATTTTTCTCCATCTTTTTTTTTTTTGTGGAACTGGGAATTGAACTCAGGCCCTTGTGCTTGCCAGGCAAGTGCTTATTCTACTGAGCTATCTCCTCGGCCCCTTTTTCTTCATCTTGAACTCACCTCACCTTGTGGTTTTGCTCTATTAAAATCCCTAGGAAAGACAGGATCCTTGGCAACTCACTCTTTGTTCCCTTCTGTACCTCTCTTGGACAGAAGCTTTCTTTCTTTCAATAAATATATTTTGCTGTTTATCTCCTTTGTTCCTAAAATTTGTTCTCTGATTTTATTTTTATTTTAAAGAGAAATGGCAAACTAGTTTTAAAAAATTATTTCTGTATTTATTTAGTTCAGGGTCTCGCTATGCAGCTCAGACTCTTAGTGGTCCTTCTGTCTCAGACTCCCCAGCACTGAGATTACAGGCATGCGCCACTAGGCCCAGCACTGCATGCGGTACACGGGATCAAACACGGGTCCTTGAGCTTGCCTGGCAGGCGCTTAGACCACCTAACTATCTACCCAGCCCTGTTCTTGGATTTTAGAGACCAAAAACTTGTCCCAGATTTTCAGGTTGGGAGTTTCTTTCCCCTATGTCACCTTGGAAAAGCACTCTTTGTTCCACTATATTTTCTTTGTCCCTTTATAAAAGATCTTTTGACTATATTTATGTCATTCAAATTCTGTACTCTCTACACTATCCCACTGTTACCTAATCATCTATTCCTAGTCGTCTGTTCACCAGTACCACTCTGGCTTGATGTCTGTAGCTATACTAACACTTTAAATTGAATAATGTTAGTTTTTCTGGCCTTGTTCTTTTTTTTCTTCCTGAGACAAAGTCCCACACAGTTCAGGCAGGCCTAGAACTTGTGGATATCCTCCTGCCTCAGCCTCTGAAGGGCTGAGATTGACCCAGCCTGGTTGAATTTTTTTTTTTTTTTAATATTGTGATGAGTATTCTGGGTTATTTGATCCACCTATCTCAACTATCCAAGTAGCAAGGTTTGAGCCATGCCTGGCTCAATGTAGTTTTGTTTTTGCTTTTGTACTGGGTATTGAATTCAGGACTTTGCATGTGTGAGGTAGGTGCTTAAGTCACTGAGCCATCTCCCAGGCCCCAGTGTAGGTATTTTTGATGTTAACATTGTCACTTCATTAAAGTCATGTTTACCTGGCTACAAGGTTACTATCTTTCTTTTCTTTTTGCTTTTACTGCTTCTTCCTTTTTATGCTACATTCTTTAGAAGCCAGTAGGTAAGTCCACAGCTGAGGAATAACAGGCCTAAGATCCACCTCCTGGCATACAGCATCTATATATATAATTTGGAATCCTTCCATAAGGAAGATGTACCTCTTCTTCCCTATTTATCTATTTGTCTATTTATTTATTTATTTAAATCACCATGATAAAATAAATAAGTAGGTCTCCATCGATTCACATCCATGTATACATGCATGCACACATGCACGGGAGACATGTAAGACCAAATACTGTCACTGTTTTGTTGAGCAAGTTGTTCCAGAACTGGCTGCTAGAAATTCTTTCAAATTGGCTCTCTTGACCCTGTGACACGCTTTGGTGCTTTGGTTCGTTGGAGTATTTCTCTGCTTTCAGGCACTGTGAATTGCTTTAGGCTCATCTTAGGTTTCCCCCATCCGGCTCTGACTAGCCAAGCCCTCAGGCACTTGCCTCCTTTCTTTGGAGAACGGTACATAGAAACCATAACCTGATCACTGGACAACTGAGTGACCTTTTAAAGATGAAAATCGGATTATGCCGATTTCCGGCTTACACTTCTGAATGGCTGCCCACTGTGTGCAGAGAGCGGCATCTGTTTACAGCCTGGAGATCCTGCTGGGTGGCTCCTGCGCACCTTTCCAGCTTGGAGACCGCTACTCCTGCCTGGAGCCCACGAGGACCCATCCACAACCCCCTCTTAGTTCCTGAAACATACTCTACAGTTTCTTTTGTTGAAGTCAAACAGGAGTGTTTTAGCCTCTGGGCAACTCTGACTCTCTCTGAAATGACCCTTTCTGAGAAAGTTCCTTTTAGATGAACTCCTGCCAATCCCCAAATCTCATTAGACCTGCCAAGGTGATAATGAAAAAGATGAGTAAAATTATGATAAACTTTTATTGCAGGAGTGATGGTTCTGGCACACATCATTCAAAGTCAATGCACCCTAAAAAAAAAAAAGGTCATGTATCCTGTGGCTCATGAGGCTGAGACTGCATGAAGCCTGAGAAACAGATCTCTTTTATTCCACTATCTGTTGCTATAATAAAATGCCTGAGGGGCTGGGGAGATAGCTCAGTGGAATAAGTGCTTGCCTGGCAAGAACAAGGTCCTGAGTTTGATCCCTGGTACCACCAAAATAAATAAATAAATAAATAAAAAATAAAATACCTGAGACCAGGTAATTTGTAAATAATAAAGGTTTATTTATCTCATAATGTTGGAGTCTGGGAAGTCTAAGAGCAGTTCTTCTTCTTCTTCTTCTTCTTCTTCTTCTTCTTCTTCTTCTTCTTCTTCTTCTTCTTCTTCCTCCTCCTCCTCCTCCT
>NW_004524594.1:21967299-21978096 GCF_000260255.1 Octodon degus | reverse complement strand
TTCTTCTTTCTCCTCCTCCTCCTCCTCTTCCTCCTCTTCCTCCTCCTCCTCCTCCTTCTCCTTCTCCTTCTTACTCTTCTTTTAGATAGAGTCTTGCTATGTAGTTCATACTGGCCTTGAACTTAGTATCTAGTCCGGCTGGCCTTGAACCCACAGCCATTCTCATGCCTCAGCCTCCCCAGTGCTGGAATTACAGGTGTGTGCCACCATACTCAGTGGCATTGGGTTCCTGCTTGGTTTTCTTGCTGCATAGTAACAAACCCGAGCATCCCACAGTGTGTTAGATAGAGCTGCCTTTATAACAAAACTACTCCTAAAATAACCTATAAAGCCATTAATCTGCAAACAGATGAATCTATTTATGAGGACAGAGTCCTTATGACACGATTACTTCCAGAAGATTTTAACTCATAAGTAGCATTAACATGCCTGCCTGGCAAGTATAAGGTCCTGAGTTTACTTCCCACTAAAAAAAAAAAAAAAAAAAAAGACTACAATTCCAGGAAGGACACACCCGAATCATAACACTGTTCCTGCAGCCTCCAGGTTGTCCACAACTCAGCTAGTTAAGGTGGGGAGAGAGAAGTTCAAATTATTTCTTATTTCCTATGCTCTTTCCTTTGAAGAGTCAGCTACTGTGTTGTGTTTTTAACCTAAGACTTTCTCTAAGGGGGTGGCAGTATGACTCCTTGTGTTCTGCTCATCCCAGGAAGCCCTTGTGTAGGTCAGTAGGGTGGGGGCTGCCACTTGGGGATTGGTCATCTCAGCTGCTATCAGTAATGTGTTCAGGTTTCTCTCTCTCTTTTATTTAGTACAGGGGAGAAAGGGTCTACAGGATCTCCCTACGTAGATCAGACTGTAGTGATCCTCCTATTTTCAGGCTCCCAAGCACTAGGATTACAGGCCTGCACCACCACGCCCAGGTCTCAATTGCTGTCTGGCCCCCGTATCTGCCTAAACAGGTGCTTTATTTATTTATTTTTCTTTTCGGAACCGGGGATTGAACTCAGGCCCTTGTGCTTGCCAGGGAAGCGCTTATTCTACTGAGCCATTTCCTGGCCCCAGCAGGCACTTTAATCTGCTGAGCTATTTGGCCATCCCTTAAAATTCCAAAACCTTTTGTGCACTGATTTCAAGGCACACATATTTCTACCTCATGAAACATTGTTCTATGCACAGAATTACTTAAAATATTTCATAAAATTATCTCTAGGCTTTGTGTATAAGATGAATATGAAACATGAGTGAATTTTTTTGTTTAGGTTTGGGTCCCATCCTCAAGATATGGCTCATCATATATATAGGAATATTCTGGGGGGTGGGGAGGTGGCTTAGTGGAATAAGTGCTTTCCTGGCAAGCACAAGGCCTGAGTTCAATACCTAGTTCTGCCAAAAAAACAAAACAAAACAAAACAAAACCCACATTTAGGGCCCAGGGAGATAGCTCAGTGGAATAAGCGCTTCCTTGGCAAGCACAAGGGTCTGAGTTCAATCCCCGGTTCTGAAAAAAAAAAAAAGGAATATTCCAAAATACTTCTGATCTCAAGCATTGTGGGCAAGAAAGACGGCTAGCATTTCCCATCCTTGGGGGCCCCCAGACTCAGGTTACTGTGTGCTCAGTATTAAAGTATTTCTCCATATACATTGGAAAGAACCTGCTCAGATTATAGATGGATGGTGGGCAGAAGGAAGCGGGGTCAACCCTTCTACAACATTCCTGCCTTATCTGAGGTTTTACTTTTGCAATTTCAGCTATCAGAGATCAACCATTGTCTAAAAATACTAAATGGAAATTTTCGTAAATAACATTTTGTGAGTTTTAAATTGCACTCTGTTTGATAAAATCTCATCCTGTTCTGCTCCAACCAGCCCTGGATGTGCATCATCCCCTTGTCCAAGTATCTATGTTGCTCCACCGCCTGCCCACCCACCATTTAGTGGCCAGCTTGGTAACCAAAGAGTCTGTCCCAGAACTGCAGTGTTTGTTTTCAAGGAAGCCTTATTGTACTTAACAAGGGCCACCAAAGAGAAACAGCACTCACGCTAAGGAAGCACTAGGGCATGAAACATGGAAGGCCAGATGAGCTCTAGTTCTGTGTGGCGGCTCTACAGGGCACGTAGGAAAAAAGTATGATACACATGGAGTTCTTTACTATTTGTGAGGTTTCATTTTGGCTGCCTAAAATGGTCATTTTAGTCTGCATGGGACCTCCACAAGGGGGCACTCTAACATTTGCCCTATAACATTTCTCAAAGGAAAAAGCCTAGGTTTTAAACCTCATTCAGTGATGTTTTGCTTGCTTTCAAGTTTTCCAGAAACCAGTTCTCGCCGGAGCTCTAGGAAGGAAGTGTCTCTGTTGCTCTCGGCCGCTGTGCGGGACCCTGAGGAAAAGCTACATCAGGCCGCGCCGCCATGGGCAAGGGAGACCCCAACAAGCTGCGGGGCAAGATGTCCTCGTATGCTTTCTTCGTGCAGACCTGCTGCGAAGAGCACAAGAAGAAGCACCCTGACTCCTCGGTCAACTTTGCCGAGTTCTCCAAGAAGTGCTCGGAGAGATGGAAGACCATGTCTGCCAAGGAAAAGTCGAAGTTTGAAGATATGGCGAAGAGTGATAAAGCTCGCTACGACAGGGAGATGAAAAATTACGTTCCTCCCAAAGCTGGCGATAAGAGGGGAAAGAAGAAAGATCCAAATGCACCTAAAAGACCACCATCTGCCTTTTTCCTGTTTTGCTCTGAACATCGCCCAAAGATCAAAAGTGAACAGCCAGGCCTGTCCATTGGAGATACTGCAAAAGAACTGGGAGAAATGTGGTCTGAGCAGTCAGCCAAAGATAAACAACCATATGAACAAAAAGCGGCTAAGCTCAAGGAAAAATACGAAAAGGATATTGCTGCATACTGTGCCAAGGGCAAAAGTGAAGCAGGAAAGAAGGGCCCTGGTAGGCCAACAGGCTCAAAGAAGAAGAGTGAACCAGAAGATGAGGAGGAAGAGGAGGAAGAAGAAGAGGAGGAAGAGAAAGAGGAGGAAGAAGAAGAATAAGCGGCTGTCCTGTAATGGCGTATGGAGTGAATGTGTGCTCAGGCAATTGTTTTGCTAAGAATGTGAATTCAAGTGCAGCTCAACATTAGCTTCAGTATAAAAACTGTACAGATTTTTGTATAGCTAATAAAATTCTTTGTAGAAAAAAATACTTTTTTTAAAAAATTCAGGTTGTAGCTTTTTGAGGGGCTACTACATACAGTTAGATTTTAAAGCTTTTGATGTTGAATGTTCCTAAATATTTAATGGTTTCTTCCATGTGGAAGGTAGCACCACAAATTTGCAGGAACTAGTACCAATAGTTAAGTTTTGAGTTGTTTAGGATGTTGCATTTTGTGTTGTTTTTTTTTAATTTGTAATAAAATTATGTATATTATTTCAAGTTTTCCAGAGACTTGCTACCTTGAGGACAGCTTGGTTCAGTCTTAGGCAATGATTTATCCTTCCTGTTTACCATAACCCAGACCTCATTGTTATACCATAGTACCCCAGTTAACTTGCATAAGCTAAATCCTGTGGACAAAAGATGAAAAATAAACTCTGTGTGTGTGTGTGTGTGTGTGTGTGTGTGTGTGTGTGTGCCAGCCAGAGAGAGAGAGAGGTTAAAAACAAAATCCTTGCACAAAGCTAGGACCTCTGAAGGCTTACTTTGGGAGCTTGTCTCAGCTGAGGTGGTGGCTGGGACAAGCAACATTCTTAGTCTCCAGGGAGAGGAAGCCTCAGTGGGTTCATTATGTGGGACTCTCAAACTGAGAAAGTGCTGCTGAAATTAATCCCCAGCTGTCTCTCTGCCTTGGCTGAGCCTGTGGTCTCAGAGTAGGTGCCTCTGCAAATCTATTTGTTAAAATCTGACCACCAATGTGATGGTGTTGGGGGAGCCCTTTGGGGAAATTATTACGTCATGGGGATCATATCCTCAAGAACAACACTGTTGCTGGTCTCAGTCTGTTTATTTTTGCAATAACTAAATACCTAGGGCTGGGTAATTTATAGAGAAAATGGGTTTATTTAGCCAGAGTTCTGGAAGACGAAGGGCACGATACTGACTTCTGCTTGTGATCTGGTGGAGGCCTTGCTGGGTCATGACATGGCAGAAAACATCTCATGGTGACACAGAGCAAACCAGAGAGAACTCGATTTGGTAACAAAGCCACTCCCACAATAACTCATTAGTCCATAATCTGTTAATCCATAAATGAATCAATCCATTCATAAGAACAGAGCCTTTGTGACCTTATTACCTCTTAAAGATCCCAGCTAGTCCTACTTCTTAATACTCCACAATGGGGCTTCAACATGCACTGTGGGGAGGACATACAGATATAATGGGACCCTTATAAAAGAGGTCCCCGGACTGGGGAGATGGCTCAGTAGAATAAGCACTTGCCCAGCAAGTGCAAGGGCCTGAGTTCAATCCCCGGTTCTGCCAAAAATAAATAAATAAAATACAGTGCAGCTATTTAAAAATAAATAAATAAATAAATAAAAATAAAAGAGGTCCCGGAAAATGATCTCACCCCTTCTACCCAGAAAATGCCATCTCAGACAGAAATGTGGGCCTCACCGGACACTACATAGACTCAAACCTTGATTTTAGACTTTATGGCCTGCAGACCGTAAGAGATAACTTTTAGTTATTTACAAGGAGTCTGGACAGACTAAGACAGGGACCTGAGGGAAGCACCAGAGAGACCATGGCGGTATGTAGAAGCAGTTTTGAATGTAAAGGAAACCTTAACACTTATACTTCTAACACTACAACAAGGACGAAACTGGAAAGTGCAGCCTATTCCTATAGTTAGAAAATTACAAAACTTAACAAGCCTTACCATTCCAGTGCCAGCTGCAAGATAGGAGTAGTTCAATCAGGGGTGCATCCTGTTATGTTTTGCTGGCTTTCAAGTTTTCCAGAGACTTACTACCTTGAGGACAGCTTGGTTCAGTCTTAGGCAATTATTTATTCTGCCTGCTAACCATAATCTGGACCTCCTTGTTATATGATAGTAACTCCAATTAGCTGCATAAGATAAATCCTGCCTATCAAGGTATGACAAAACATGTGTAACCAACTGTAGAATATCCTCTTGTCTTTTTTTTTTTTTTTTTGCGGAACTGGGGATTGAACTCAGACCCTTGTGCTTGCCAGGGAAGTGCTTATTCTACTGAGCCATCTCCCCGGCCCTTGTCTGCTTTTTGTATTTCCTCCAAAAATTCTGTAAGAGACTATAAAGCCCCAAGATGGGGCTGGTGATTTGAATTTCATTGTCCCCCAGCCCGCTAGGGTTAAAAAAAAAAACAAACAAACAAAAGCTGTACACTTTCCAAAGTTCCTTGGTGCTGTGTCTTGCCTCTGGCCTGATCCCAAGTTCCAAAACAGGATGCTCTCCACCATATCCTCTTCACATACTCACAGTCAAATAAAGAAACAGCTTTTCATGAGCAAGAAGGACTAGACACAGCCAGGCATGGTGGTACACGCCTGTTATTTTAACACTCAAGAGGCTGAAGCAGGAGGATTATGATGAGTTTGAGGCTAGCCTGGGCTACATAGTGAGTTCAAGGCCAGCCTGAACTAGCTGAGACCCTATCTAAAAAATAAAATAAAAAGAGCATGCTCTTCCTCAGGAGCTTTACTCGTGCTTTATTTTTTAGATAGGAAGATTTTTGTGCTTTGGATGTGATTTGTCCTCTGAAGTATCATGGGCTAGAAGCTGATCCTCAAGTTTACAGTATTGGGAAGGTGGAAATTTCAAGAGGTAAGGCCTGGAGCTGGGGAGATGGCTCAGTAGTATAAGTGCTTACCTGGCAAGCACAGGGTCCTGAGTTCAATCCCCAGTCCTGAAAAAAAAAGAGGTAGGGCCTAATGTGAGATGATCAGATAATGTTTGTTTGTTTTTTCTCTTGAAAGAGTTTATTATGAACCAGTTTCATAGGCCACAAGCAAATAAAAGGACTGTGTACAGCCTCACAGGAAACAGGCAGGGAGCAGAGGAGGGTCAAGACGAGTCTAAGGCCATGGTGGGCACATTCCTAAGGGAGGGGACTGAATCCCTGGAGGGGGCATGCCCATAGGAGTCCCTCATCCAGGAGGGATCCCCATTGGGGGACCCATGGGTGGTTACATGCCAGGAGGAGGGTCCATCATTCCTGGAGGGGGGTGCCCCTTGGCCCATAGGTGGTGGAGGACCCCCACGGCCAGGCAGGTGGGTACTGGGTCAGGGCCCCTGCAATACTAGCTGTAGCAGCAGCCGCAGCAGCCACAACAGTGCCTCTTCCTTGTGGGGTCATCGCCTGCTGGGATGGCCCACCAACCCCGCAGGCTGGCCCAGCAAGTCCTGCAGGAGCCTGTGGCATGGGAGCACCAGCTGGGATTCCTCTACCTGCAGCCCTACCTACCGATTCCTGGGCCCCCAGCAGCTCCAGCAAGTGGCACTCAGGCAATGCCAGTGTCTTTGGGAAGAGGTCCTTCTGCTGCAGGCAGTCTGAGTTAGATAGAAATATTGTAAATAGTTAGACAGGGTCAGGCCTTCGAAGGAGGTGACAAAGCCCAGACACCTTACTGGGGGAGATGCTCGTGGTGTGAGCCAGACCTAAAGATCAAACAAATGCTGACTTCCCTAAAGTTGGCATCCAGGATTGCTCATTAGTCGGGAAAAATCATCGACTGAAGGCCACTAGATAAGGTCCCGTTTTACATTCATGCCCCCTTGCTGCGTGACCGCTACCCCATTTGGTCCTGGGCCTAATAAATTTTACCTGAGCAATGGTGCTTGTAATCCCATTGTTGACCATAGTTTTGTCCCACTCTGTATCCGCCTAAGCAGGACCCCTTTGTCTCTACCTTAGCCCTTCAAGGTTTTGTCCTGTAAAAACCTGAAAGAGACAGCTTCCTGGGCAACCCGCTCGGGCCCCCCTTCTGTCCCTCTCCGACAGAAGCTTTCCTTTGCAATAAAGTTTTACCATCAACCTCCATTTGTTCCTAAAATTCATTCTTTGGTTTTAGAGAACATGAACTCATCCAGGCCAGGATGGGAATTTCATGTTCCTATATGACTTTCACTGTCATAGAGACCAGGTTCTCCCTCGCAGCAGCACCAGGCCGAGGACTCGTTTCTCTTCCCTTTCTGCTTGCTAAGAGTTCTTTGGCTTGATCTTCCTGAATTCATCACAGTCACAGAGGATCGAGCTCATATGCTTGTTGAAAGCCTGGAAGGTGCCGATGAAGACCTGGCCATCCGGGGGGATGCACCTCATCCTGTAGTCAGCGTGCTGCAGCATCTTGCTGCTCTTGCCCACCGTCATGGTTTGCCATTCTGATGGTTCGGATATGTGCCAGATTCACCTCCTCAGGGGCCTACGCAGAGCCAGGAGCCAGATCATGGTTTTACCAGCTCCCTCTGGGTCCTTCCTCGTTCAGGGCCATGCAGAAAGAGATGACAGAACAGCAATCAGTGGGGAATGGCCTGCTGTGTGATTTACTGGAAAGAACAAAAACAAAAGTTCCCACTTTGAGGAGGGACTCCAAAAAGCGGCTATCATAGATTTTTTTTTTTTTTTTTTTCCTTGAGACTGGGTGTTGCTACATAGCTCAGGCTGGCCTTCAACTCACTACGTCGGCCAGGCTGGCCTCAGACCCACTGTGATCCTGCTGGCTCAGCCTCTGGAGTGCTGGAATTCCAGGTGTGCCCCACAATGCTTTTATGTAGTCTCCAGTGCAAAAGATACCATTTTGGAAACGTGAGCGAATGCAGGGACGCTGCTTGCTGTTGGCTGTTGCCAGGCTTTTGATGTCTGGAAAGCAGGCTGTCTTGCTTCTTTGTTCTTTGCATTCCAGCCCCCTGAGGCTTCTTCTGGTTTATTTAGAGACTTGTTCTTTGTCCTTTGTATTCTGGTTTCCCAAGGTTTATCTTTAGCTCACTTAGGTCCTGGCTTTCAATTTAGTTTATTCAGTTGCAGTAGTACCTTGGTTCAATAATTTAATTTGTTTTTTTTTAAAAAAAGAATTTAATTTGTTCCTTGATTCCGGTCACAAATCAGATCGAATTTTCCCATAAGGTTTGATGTAAATAAGGTTAATCTGTTCTGGGCCAGGGATGTAGCTCAGTGGCATATGCACCTACCTGGCAAGGGCAAGGTCCCAAATTCAATCCCTGGTACTGCAATAAATGAATGAATGAATGAATGAATGAATGAATGAATGAATGAATGAATAAAATAAGGCCAATTTGTTCTGAACCATGTGAATTTCTATCCATAAAGTATGAAACAAAGTACATGGGCATGAAGAGAGAACACTAACCTTGCTTGAGGTGACTTCTGGCCTGGCAGACAGAATGTAGGTGGAGAATTGTTTGAAGGGTGAGTCCCCCTCCTTAGGGAGATTTCTCTCAGGGGTTTTCTCCCTTGTCTCTTAGCTGTAGAGTCAATTTTAAATTTTAATGGAAAAAAAATACATATGTCTAACCTCACTTGTGCTTTCTCGCACTGCATAATGTTATAACCTGACCAAAGCGCCGCCATCCTGTTCTGTATGGGCCGTCTTAGTGAACCATGTCAGCTGCTGTAAAATGTGACTTCCTGCTTCCCAAGCCCCTCATCCCATCCTTGAATTCCAATATGTGCTTTGTCTCACAGAACACCTGTTTCCTGAAGCCCCCATCCCACCCTTGAGTTCCAATGTGACTTCTGTTTCCCAAGACCACTCCAGACCGACCTATAACCATATTTAGTCTCAACAGATGCCATGACTTTTTGAACTTCCCGAGTTATTACCCCGCCTGCTTTGTGGTTTTAATCTTTATAAACCCCACCCCCCACCCCCCCTTCGGTGCGCACTTAGGCACTTTCTGCCAGGTGTTGCCGCTGGGTACCAGCTAAAATAAAGCTCTTTTTAAACTTTCGAGCCTGCCTCATTTTTTACTTACAACACATAACCCTTCAGAAAGGAGGCCACATTATTGTTCATCAGATTGAACACTGTTACAGTTATATGCTGGGGTGGTGCTTCTCAAAGAAAACCTGGGTCTTGCTCATTTTTCCATAATAGATTTTATCACATCGCTCTAACCTCTTCTCCTCTTCTTCAGTGGAGCACTCCTCAGCAAGCACCTTCAGCAGTCACTCAAGTTCAGCAAGTTCTTCCTCGTCAGCTTCTCCTTATGGTTCTAAGCAGGCTCACTTATGTCCATACCGTTGATATGCAGACCCATATTCTTGCCTGTGGACAAGAATCTCCTCCACTCCCTGCGGAGCAGACCCTTCAAAAATCTCATTCAGTAACCCGTTCTGTGCACAGTTTTCTCTACTCTGAGTTTAGGGTCTGGTACATGACATCTTCCTAAGCTTTGTCAATGAGGTTGGTGCAGTGGAGAACATTGAAATATTTCTTCCAGGATTTTTTTCAGAGTCAAGTGATAAGTTCCAGCCCAAGTATAAACTGCTAAATTATCATGGTCCTCATTCAACATGGCTGAATCCCAAAAACAGCAGCTAATCTTCCCAATGACCACTTCGTCCTTCTTGATAGGTGTTTTCAGATGCTTGGCAGAGCACAGAAAGAGTCAGAAGGAAAAAGGGAAAGGGGCTTTATTTTCTTTGAGGACATGGGAGAGAATGTGGGGAAGGATGAGGAATTTTCTCTTTCAGTTAGACAAAGGGAGGCTGAGGCATTTATGGCCTTTTTCCAGTGGTGGAGTTTGAAGGGGATGCTTAGATATACCTGAGACACTGATTGGGGGCCTTCCCTGAGGCATCTGGAAGGATGAAAGTAAATTATGTCCTGGGCTGAGTTGGACAAGAAGGGAAGGTGGTCTTGGGGAAGATGGGCTTTGTTTTAAGGGCATCAGCCATATTAGATGACCAACAATGATTTTAGCAATTCATACTAGGGCCAGAACTTATCGCTTCTTCCCCATCCCAGTCCTGGATATACCCTTCCTGAACACACAAGGAAGCCCCCAGTTAGCTCCTTCCATGTCTCGCGTCTCGCTGAACCTGCCCCTCAAACTCCACCCTTAGCGAAAGTCCATGAAATCTCTATCTTCCTGTCTCAGGTCAGAGGTTACCCCATGTCCCTCAGATCCTGTGTCCTCAGAGTTCATGAAGGCCTCCTTCTTTTCTTTTACTTCTGCTTCTCTGCTGGGCCAAAGAAACTAACATCAAGGATGTCCCTTCAGTGACATTCAAGCACATGATAGAGCGCCTATATGTACAGCTTCTTTCAGTTGCAGATCACTTGCTGGTCCATGGACTGACCAAGAGGTGTCATTTCTTGAGGGGAGGAATCTGAGTTTTATGGAGTCATGAACAGTGTCCAAATTAAATGTTGATGTCTTGTGATCTGATTAACTAATTTAAAGATAACAACACACAATGTATTAACCATTGTTACCTCCTGTTAATCTTCTTTAGAAATTTGTGGGTTTTTTGAGAGGAACAAAAAGGCAGTATCAGGGCCGGGGAATATGGCTCAGTAGAATAAGCACTTCCCTGGCAAGCGCAAGGGCCTGAGTTCAATCCCTGGTTCCGCCAAAAAAAAAAAAAGGCAGTGTCCATATCATCCACCAAGGCTGGAGGGTGAGCCAGGTGCTGTCCAGCAGAAGGCACCTTTCTGGCAGGTGGTTGTCAGAAAGATACATGTTTTTATTATTTTTATTTTTAATTTTTCAAAATTTTATTGATAAACAGATAGCAATGAGACAGTTTCAAATCAAATCGGAAGTACAGTTTCAACAAATAATACACTGCATATATTC